>NC_082665.1:146255447-146564083 GCF_025265405.1 Mesoplodon densirostris
ACGAGCCACAACTACTGAGCCTGTGTGCCACAACTACCAAAGCCCGTGCTCTGCAACAAGAGAAACCACCGCAGTGAGAAGCCCGTGCACCTCACTGAAGAGTAGACCCTGCTCGCTGCAACTAGAGAAAGCCCACGCGCAGCAACGAAAGACCCAGTGCAGCCAAATATATATATATATATAAAGAATCTAGCTTGTTTGCTCTGAGGGACAGGGGGAACCCCTGGAGCTCCAGGGGCCTTGTGTATGAAGGACGAGTTCCTGTAGCCTGTCAGCTTGGGAGGGCACCTCCCAGCAGAGCTTCGGTCTCATGCAGGCACAGAGTCAGAGAAGGAGGCCGGGAGGAGGCTGCTGTGGAGGCCGAGGGATGAGGGGATGCTTTTGAAAGAGATGGGAGGGAATAGGCACAGAAAGAAAATGAAGAGTCTATTTATCAGACAGCAAGAACATGGGTCCCATTGTTTTCAGAATAAGGGAATGGTGAAAACTGTCAGGGACCCTGTATGCTGGGCTCCAGAGAAGCCCAAGGATAGGTGTGTGTGTGTGTGTGTGTGTGTGTGTGTGTGTGTGTGTGTGTGTGTGTGTGTTACGCAGGTGAAGATAGGACTCCCAAACAGACAAATTCTTCTCAGTCTTCTTGCTGCCTCTCTGAGACGTAATAGGAGAAATATAGTTCGATGTGATAAACATGCTGTCTTAACATCAAGCAGAAGAGCTCCTCTTAGGGTGTGAACAATCTGTATTTGGGAAAAGATCATGATGAACTTCTTGGGATAGAAAGATGGGCATGGATTTTGGCTGGAGACCAGGATATGAACAAAAGATGATGAAGCTGCGCAACAAAGAGAAAAACAAGGGAATTTTTTTTTTTACTGCGGAGAAGGATGGGGGAGATGTGAACAGGGGTCGGAAAGGAAAGGGTAGAGAGGGCAGGCAGATGGCACATGGCTGGAGGAGGGCAGCCAGAGGAGTTAAAAAAAATGACAGCGCCTATAGGTGGTGTTTGCCGTGTCATGTGCAATGCGGATCCCTTCCACGACGCCAACGCCTCCAAGAAAACTTTGTTTGAATTTTCCCTGCTTCTCTCTGGAAGCAAAAGGTAACACTTAACCCCTGGAGGGGCCCAATATGAATCAGGAGGGAGAGGCAGCTGTACCTGCGACTCACATAAACCTCGGGAAGCGCTCTGGACCCCCACCAGCTTTGGCGGGGGAGGCAGTGCATCTTCAGTGGGCTTCAGGGGGCTTCAGGGGCTAGATGGCCCCGGGCGGCACCTGGGTGTAAGGGATGGTCAGCAGGAATGGAGAGGCAGGAAGGAACAGGCTAAGAGAGAGAGAGAGAGAGAGAGCTGTGCTCAGCCCCACCTGCCCCCCGCAATGCCCCCAGCTCCTCTGGGTCTCATCTTCTTCATCTTAATTAAGATTACACACATTGAGCTCCAGCGCTTTGTAGGTGCTCAGTAAACACCTTAGCTTTGCCTTTGTTTTGGTCTCTAGTAACAGTGCTGCTGAGTTCAGCTCTGAGGGTAACAGGGGGCCCTGATGGAGCCCGGATAGCGGCCAGTTTGCCGTGTCACCACCCCTCACGTCCCACGCCCCTCTCTTCCCCGTGCACGGATTTAGGACAGAGCCCCAGAGAATCGCGGCCCAGCTAAAGCTGTTCCTGCCGTCTTACTCCATCAAATAGTCTGAAAAATAAAAACTCTCCGACGTCATCCTTACTGTGAAATTCGAAAATCATATTTATTCACCAATTCACAGAAAGTGTCGTAATGACCACCCACATGAATCAGTTTGTAGACATTTACAAGCCAAGGTTGAAAATAAATATCTGTCTATGTGTTGAATAGGCATTTAACAAATTACTTGGGAATGGCAAGGATCTGAATTGTTAGAAATTTAAAGTTTGTGATTCGAACAGGTGTAAGATCGCAGCCATGGGAAGAAGCCCAGCAGATTCCTGTGATGGTTCTTATTTCTTCCTATATCTTTATATACATACCGATCCTCAGTGGCCCTCACTCTGTGTCAGCCTGGAGTGGATAGGACAGCTCAATTAGGCAGGGGAGGGGTGCTGAGAGAGGGTAGGGGTGTGAAAGGGCATTTTCTCTGATCTTCTGTGACTGGGCAACCCCGTTCATTGAGCAAGTTGATAGTGTGCTCTCCTGAAACTAGGTTCAATATGCTATAAACACACAACATCCTTCTAACGAGATAGTCCAGAGTTTGCCTTGTATGACACTCATACACACACAATAGTATATTTAGCAAACAAACACATGTTTTAAATGGAAAGAATTCACTCTGAGGCAGCTGGAAGATCTCAGAAGTCTGACATGTGTCAGGTACACACTGGCCCAGCCACGGAGATGCAGATGGCCACAGCGAGAGGCCTTCTGGCCACGCTGGCAGGAACTGCCCAGACTGTAACAGTGATCTAAGGTGATTCTATAAAATGCTGCTGCTGGCCCTTCCTCTGGCTGTAGCGTCAACACCACAGAGGTTCCAAGGAGAGAAAGCTCACCGGACCTTTTCCCCACACACTGTGGTTGGGCAGCTGGGAAGAAACAGCCATCCAAGGCATCTAAATGGTGGTGGCATCTCCAGATAAGGGAGAAGGGAAGGGCAGAGAGAAGGAATTGCTAGACCTTTCAGACTGGCTGAGCCCAGAACCTTTACATTTAGTTCCAGAACTGAACTAAATTGGCAAAATTCAACAGAATAGCCTTGAGTATTTAGGAAATGGCAGAGGCCACAAGAGGGGAACCCCCAGCCCTGTTCCCTGTAGAAATAGCTTGCTGGAAGTTATGCAGATTTGGTTTAAGTGGGATCAACTCGCTTAATGTAACATCCCATCACTGATCACTACCAGAGAGGCAGACCCAAGGCCTGCAGCTGGCTGAACACGGCACCGAATCTGGGAATCCACAAAGGCTTCTCCTCAACCAGCTGTGATGATCTCTGAGGAGGAGGTCGCCGACCTGCTTCCCTGCAGCTCATTTAACTTGGGGTATAGTGACACTTCTGAGTGTCTACTGAGTGGTGACAAGCTGGGCCATCAATTTCTAAATGCTTAGCAAACTCCTACTATGTGCCAGGCACTGTTCCAGTGCTTTGAGAGCTAGAAGTAAACAACAATAAGAAGAAGGTCTAACATCCAAACCAGGGCTTCTAAGGAATTTAAAATGTGAACCATCGACATCTGCATTCTATATTTCACTTATTTCTGCATTTTAGATATGTATATGACACATACATTTAGCTGTCCTTAGCTACTTGTCTCTGAGAATTTATATTTAATATATTAATTTTCCAAATGAATGTCCCACAAAATCATTCTGACTCTTACCTTACTGACATAATGTCCACGCCAATAACATAGCAGACCTGCTCTAATCCCTACAGATTTCTTTGAAAACAACTGATTTCTACATGCAATTTCTTTTCTAAACTCACGAACTGGTTTTCTTCAATCTCATTCCGAGCCTGCCCAGCTCGGTCCATCAACAACCGGTTCTGGAAGCAGTGAGGTCAGGCTGGAAGCAATCAGGTGGATTGATCCATCATGACTAGTTCAACGAAGAACTGAAATCACCTTCAAACAGCTCTGACTGTGGAAGCAATTGATTTGACTGCCTCTGTGGTCGTATGGCCAGACTCACCCATACTTGGCTGAAATCTGGATATGGCTTTCAATCCAGAGCAATCCTCTGGCTTCCCCGGTGAGGGGTGTCCCTGTTGCTGACACTCCTGCACAGTCTCACCTGTTCCCTCTCCAACTCTGAGTCACCTTTCCCCTCAGTCTCTTCTCTTGCTTTTTGAGTGATCAGCCCTGGCTACTGGTCTAGCTTATCGACCTCCAAAATGCTTCTGCTTTATTTCCGCCCCCTTGAAACTGACTAGTGAAGATGGGCATGACCTCTCCAGAATCCCATCTGCCAGAGGCTCCTCTGCAGCCGTGTAAGGGAGCTGGGGGGCTGGGGTAGGGGCTCCAGATCCTTGCATTCCATATGCACCAGGACGGATGTACTTTTGTCTCCAGGGGTGGATGTGCACATGCTATTCACATCTGTGGCCCCCAGGCACAGGTGGAGGCCCCCATCACAGAGCTGTTAACCAATCCTTCCCAAGGGCTGATGCCTCCTCATCCTTTTCACTCCCTTTTCTACACGGGGGCTGGAGCCTGTAGCTGAGACTTGCGGTCGATTTTCTGCTTCTGCAAATAGACACAACCTGTGGGCTCATTTCTCTGAGAGCTCCTTCCACTGGGGAAAAGAACCCTCCAATTTTGTTTGTGTGTGTGTATGTGTGTGCGTGTGTGTGTGTGTGTCCCATTTCTGTACTGAAATGCTCAGGAAAAAGGGTCTTGGCAGCAGAGATGCATTTTCATTTCAAGATAAAAGCAGACAGACATTAGAGCCGCCGTGTTTCTGTTGCCTGTGATTAACACACACCGTCTGCATTTCGGCCCTTCTCATGTCTGTTGCCCTCTTTTCATTATTCTATTGGGGATTGAGCTTCATCTTGATGAATCTCCTCTGCAGTGAATCTGATAAAAGGGCCTGAAGAGCAGCACAGGGCTGGGGGCATTAACACAGTACGGCTTTCTCTCCTTGGATGCTGCCCCTGACTTTGGGGAGCAGCAAGTGGTCTCGTGGAGGCCCACCTACCCCTGCTCCTTGCCTAAGGGCTCCTGTTACAGGTTATAGCTGGGAGGGGGTCCCTCTCCAAACAACCCCGCTCTCTTCTCTTTCCACTGTTGCCCTTCAGATGCAGGAGGATGCACTTCCATCCTCCTCCACCTGCGTTTATGAAGGACCTGAACTTGTACATGAAGAGAAGAGATGGCAGAGTCTTCCTCCATTGGAGCATCTTGATTTTTCAAACCCCATGCACTCATGGAAGTTAAGTGATCTCTGGTCTGCCGTTTACTTCAGCATTTATGGAGCACATGTGGTGGGCCAGCTGTCCTGCTAGCCACCCAGGGTGTTGCGATAGACAAGACCCTCTTCTTGCTTTGAGGAGGGGGTCTGTGATGGCAGAGGAGGCAAGAGTTGGGGAGCCATACTAGCCTCACACAGCCATGTTTTCCAGTGCCCTGGTCAGGCACCCCATTAGGCACCTGGAAAATGAGGGCCGTGGTTCCTTTTCACTCAACTGAAAGTTCTCATGGAGTGGGACCCTGACTCTGGAGACGTGTCAGCTCAGGGGTCCAGAGGTACCAGCTTCTCCCTGCTCCTGAGAATGGCAGGAGCCAGCTGGTATTGGGACATGGTTCTCTCTAATGTTTCTGGCAAATGTAAATGGCTGGTACGTCCCACCCAGCGGCACACTGCGTGCGTCTCACCCGTATCCAGGCTTCCCAATGAACGCTCCCCCTTATTCACTCACTCTACCTGGTGTCCTGGCTGGATCTCAGCCTCTCACCCTCAGTCCACAATGTGTCCCTGGCCTGCCTGCCAACGAGAACAAAACCCACCCTGTTTCCAGAACTACCGAAGGCCTCTCTGTCCACTTTCTGCCATCCCACTCCGCGTCCTTTTGTCCCATAGGAGCCTTTGTGATAAGTGACTACCCTCAGGGAAACACATAACATGGCCTTAAGGTCTTGGGCCAGAAATGTTTCATGAGAAAATTCACAAAGAGTGGCCAGGCTGTAAATGAAAACTTTTCTGGATCTCAGCGACATGAAAAAACACTATATCTTCCCCTCTTGGGTCTGGCTAGTTCTCCCAACGCTCTCTCCCCAGCACACAACTGGACAGCCCTATTTATTGTTGTTAGTATGTTCTAATTTGTTAGAGATGAGTTATTCCCCACATGATCTCTGTGGTCTCAGGAGATTGAGCATTTAACCAGAAGACCTTTTCCAAGCTGGGCTGGAGAAATGGAATTGTCCTATGGGGCATTTGGGAGGACTCAGCAAGGAGACGGCTGACAGGACCAGGGATGAGTCTGATCAAGAGGGGATTAGGGTTCACGGACCTAAACAGCAGATGCTGGATCTCCCAGGCCATGTATCTGGGCTGTTGTTTCCCAGCCCATTTCTCTTCTATGCTTCCTCCCCAAGGCCCAGCACCCCAGCGCTCTGACTCCCAGAAATCCTTACACGAAGACACATTCTGTACCCCACAGCTAGGTGTAAATGACTAATAGGGCACCAACTAGTTCCTTCCAAATGTTTGTGGACCTTCACAGAGTTTCAGCCATAAATCAGAAAGCCAAATCAATAATCAGTGGACCTTAGGGATCTGGTTGATGGGGAAAAAGGGCCTTGGTGGAACCTGGCACCTTTGCGGGTCGTAGAAATTCAAGGGCCAAGACATTGTCTGTAGGGAAGGCTGCAGGTTCGATTTTGGGTTTTGTTTTCTAATTTCAGTAACAGCCAGAGTGAGTGACTGCCCTTCCAAGAAAAGCCATTCATTCCCCATCCAATTTAGTGCCTGCATGGTGACGCTGCATGCGTCAGTCTCATTACAAACAGAGTGATGCTGCAGTCAGTCACCTGGCAGTGTCCTTAACTGACCCCGCTCCAGTCCTGCCAGGCCCTGGACGGTTCCACCAGCATAGGGGCTGTGTGGAGACCACTTCTCCTGGTGACGCAGGGTCATTGCTGCAGTTTAATTGTTTCCCCTTAAAATACAGCCTTGGAGGAGGTTGCTCAGCTTATAGGAAGCTGGAAGGTGGCCTCCCTAGGGCTGGGTGACCTCACTACAGCTTCTCCTGGGCTGCGTCTTGCTGCGTCTTTCTCCAGGACATGGGGCCAGACCAGCAGGAAGTGGCTCATGCCCCGGGGCGGAGTGGAATTGGGACTAAGGCCAGGGTTCTCTGAAACCACTGCTCCAGGGAGCGTGGTTTAGACCCTAGAGGGCCCGGGATGGGGGTGGGGCGGTCTGTTTGGCCCCCTCTCATCACTACACAATTCTTTTCTTATCTTGCTAACAGTGGTCTGATCCCAATGCCAGCTTACATCCTTCTTCTCACCCTCTACATCCGTGGTTTTCAAACCTTAGCTTGCTTCAGAATCAGAGAGCTCGTTGAAACACAGATGCTGGACCCCACCCCCAGTTTCTGGTTCAGCAGGTCTTGGGTGGGGCCCGAGAATTTGTATTTCTCATTTGTTCCCAGGTGAGGCTGCTGCTCTGGCCCAAGGATACCTTGAGCACCTGGGTTCCACAGGGTGGGGTGTGAGCCTGCAGCGGGTCCCCTGGAGCCAGCCCTGCTTCCCTCTCCAGCTCTGACCTGGGGCCTCCGAGGTGCTCACTCACTCAGGCTGTTCCATGGCTGTGGGCTTTCATGCTGGTCCCTGGATGTGGGTCACCCTTCCTAACTTCCGACGTCTGGCTGCCTGCTCTTGGTATGTAAGAACTTCCTTTGAAATGTATATCTCAGAAATAACGAAATTTCCTTGTCAATTGCATTATTATGAACTTTCATCAAATCTTTAACCGTGGTCGTTTTTAAGTCTTTTGTCATTTACAGACAGTTCTGGGTGTACTCTGGTGCTTTCGCAGAAATGTTCCTATAAAAGGGTTTCATCTTTAAGGAATTCATGGAAAAGACTCTGACAAGTACAGGTTTCTGGTAACTGACTATACTGCTGAATTGAACGAATAAGCATTTTCAGAACTCTAATGGAAAACTGATGAATTCATAAAAGTGCTAACAAAAGATCAAGATAAAAAAAAGTAATTACATGGGACTGAGTGAACTGATGACGATGATTGTAATTTTTGTGACTTTCTGTTTGAATATATATATATATATATAAATCCCCCCCCCCCAAAAAAAGAACTTCCTTTGGTTGCTTTCACTGACTCCTAGCCCTTGGCCATATTATTTCTGCCCCGTAGGCAGGGTGACTGGCTTCCCTCAGCAGGTGAACCAAGTCAGCCTGGGGTGGAATTAAGAAATGCATAGGGAAGCATTGCCTGCTTCCCTAGAAAGTTGTCCACTTGGCCTCAGCAATGTGTGGCAGGGCTCCCAGAATCACACCTACCACCTGACTTAGGGTGGAGAACTGCCAGAGCAAGTTATCCCCCCTCTCCCAACCCCAAAACTCCTGTCCCCCCAGTCCTGGCGGCTCATAGACAGCCTCCAGCAGGTCAGAGGGAACATCCCAGCAGCTTGCAAGACCAGGAGATCCTCACGGGCAGGGCCACGACTCATCCATCCTCCCTTCCCCATTCCTGGCACCGGGGGTGGCACACCACGGGCGCTGAGCAAGAGTTTGCTGAATTACATTGAACATAGCTGCAAACACGGAATCCCATCTGTTCACTGATGGCATATGGGGGTGTCTGATTGCTTTCTGGGGTGCTGGTGGAGGTGACATCTTCTGTCTCTTTTCATCTCCCTGGGATAGTCAAGTTTGGCTTCTAACTCACTTCTTACCAAGTCAACTAACTCTTCTTTCTGGTTGGTGCCCAAAGGAAAACTAGAGCAAGATCTATAAAACAGGTACAGAATACATGTATAAAGTAAAGCAAATAAAGGCAGGGAAATGAAGGTGCTGGAGTAGGCTTCAAAACTTTCATTACTCGTTTCCTTTGCCTACAGCTGGACAACGGAAAGTGGTTCCATGAAAATTAAATTGTGCCCAGGGCTTTGGCTTGTCAGCCTCGATAAATGTCTGATGCAGCTAGAGAATGGTGTAGCATCCGTAGCCTGCCAGAGTACATGGCAGGAGGCTTTGGGGATCACCCAAAGGCCTCAGAATGATCTTCCCTGAAAAACATCTAGTTTGCACTGGTAAATTTTTTCAGAGGATTAGACCAGCTCTCTCACTTTTTTTGTAAAACTGATTTGGTTAATTTAAATGAGAGGACAGTTAAGAAAAAGTCCTCCTTTGGCTAAAACTGAATCATATAGCCAAGAAGAATGCTAATTTTGAAGTGTGCCGGGGCAGGCTTTCTACTGATTATGCTGTATTGATTCAAACAGTCACAAGACTTTTAGATCATTTTTAGAGTGATGGCATGAGCAGGGCTGAATGGAAATCAGTCTGAAATAATGAACATTCCTGCTTAGAAATCATTATGGGCTGAGTCACTGGGGGAAGGCCCTGGGCCTGGGAGTTAGCCCTTAGCTCAATGGGGTTTGTATTCCAAGGTCAGCGGGTTCCTGGACCCAAGCCTTTCAGTTCTTGAGGAATGCTTGCCTGCGTTTGAGGCAATTCAACAAGGAATAAGTATTTTTTGGTTTTGGTTTTGGTTTTCCCCCAGAACATGGATTTTCAAAACAGCTTAATTAAGGACTGTGGTGTTATTTGCTGTTTATTTTGGAGGCAAAGACCACTGGGTAGCTGATGGGAGGGCTTAAGATAGTAATCTGCTTTCCCTTGGCAGCTGGAAGGCTGCTTTCCCCACACACATGGTTGAGGTGTGCAAACCATGGCCCCTGGGCAAAATCTGGCCGGCTGCTAGTTTTTGAAAGGTCAGTGGGCTCAGAAAGGTTTCTCCATTTTTAAATGCTTGAAAATAAAAATCAAAAGAGTCATAAAATTTTGTGACATGTGATAACAATATGAATTCAAATTGCCTGCTTCTTTTTAGTGTTCATAAATAAAGTTTTTTGGGAAATATGAGCCATATCCATTCATCTAAGCATATTGTCCGTGGCTCATTTCATGCTACCGTGGCAGGGTCAAATACCTGCAACAGAGACCACATGGCCTGCAAAGCCCGAAATACTTACTAACTGGATCTTTACAGGTGAAGTTCGCCCGTCCCTGTTGTATAGGAACAGAGGACATTGCTTCCCCTTCAGGAGCCCGACTCCCTGCAGGGTCCAGGTCCACCAGGCACAGCCCTTGCTACAAGCAGAGGTGGGTGGGCTAAGCCCTGCTTGATAGCATGGCTGTGTACATTCACGAAAGAGGTGGTGAAAGCAGAACCCGTGTTTTTGGTAGCTAGATGAACTGGGGCCTTGGTCAGATTTATAGCATTTGATGAAACCTACTAGAATATACCTTTCTTGTTCTTTAAGACAGATGACCAACTAGCTGATTGCTTTACTCCACTAGGGCAGCCATTCTGTACTGGCTTCTTCAACTCAACCTCTTCTTTAGCTTCCTCCCTGTCACCTGAGTCACGTGAGAGGTTTCCGCCTATGTATTTGCAACTTCCAGAGAGCAGGATCTGGTCATCCACTTGGCAAGACAAGCACTGGTCTGGCCTGTGGCCAAACTGGTCAGCTGTTCCCCCCAGTACAAGTGTACATGTACTGCTGCTGCTGTCTGGGTGAGAAGCCACAGGGGATCTGGCCATCTGGGAGTTTTGGTTCCCAGATGCCAGCAGATGGAGCCTGGGCAACGCTGGCCTTATGAGTGGCATTTTCCACCTGTGGTTAGAATCCCTGCGAGAGGGCAGATCACATCACTCACCACTCACCTGGATACTCCCCGAAGCTTCTGCTACTTTTATATACTCTCCCCTTCTTATTCTCACCCATGGCGCTGAGCAGGGTGCTGGGAACATGATAAATGCCCACTGACCCAGCAGCATCACTTCAAGTGCCTTGTCCTTGGGGCTGGCATGCAGGGTGACCTTCCATGGCAGGAGTTGATGGAAAGGGCTCAGTGGGAAATAAGGGGACTTGACCCCATTGTTTCTCTACATATGAGTCCAGTCACAAATGAATCAACTCTGCTGCCCTGGCCAAGCTCCACTTTCACCTGTTCCCTCCCCCTGCCCCTCCCAGCCCTGAAAACCCCACAAAATGGTTTCACATGCCCCAAGCAGCTCACCGAGCCGTGAATAAGTGATGTAGCCATAGCAGGCAGTTGGAGGGCACCAGACCACCTTCCCCACCACAGCCAAACCGAAAGACCTAGCAGAAGAAAGCACTCTCATGAACACCGGACTTCAATGTTTTCAATCAAAATCCAATTCAAAAAGAATTGGCTTTAAACCTATAAATACAGTACTCATTTTACTGCCTTAATTTTGGAAGAATTCTGTTAGCTCCTAAATGCCTGGCTAAAAAGTCTCTTTTTATTTAACTAAGGGGACTATGAGGACTACAAATCCAAGATTTTCTCCTTCTAGGTGTGCAGACCCTGCCTGATAGAAAAGGGCTATTTGACTGGGAATATTCACAGAGGTGTCTATTTCCATTCAATGAATATAAAGCCCCAAACTCCTGCCAGCGTCTTTTCTAAGGAGGGGAAAATCAGAGCATGCGTTGAGTTTGCAAATGTGTCCCTCTTCTTCCTGTGACTTCTCCTCTCCCTCCCTCTGCATTCGTCTCTTGTATGATTTCTATGCCTGACTGTTTCTCCTCTGCAACTATCAAGTCCTCTGAGGGAGGAGCTTCTTCCGCTTTCTCCCTTTTCCACAGCTGCTGGTAGAGCACTTAGCACGTAGTAGGTCCTCAGCAATGCCTCTTAGCTGCATGAATACAAATAAGTAGAATCAGGGTGGTAGGCACTGGGCCAAGAGTGGGGAGTCCCGTCTTGTCTATGCCTCGGAATGACTCTGAGCAAGATGCTGAATCTCTGAACCTCCGTTTACTCATCATGAAAATGGGTCTAACAAGAGGCGTTCCCCACTCCCTCATGGGATTCTTGTGAGGCTCAAAGGAGGAAACAGATGCAAAAAACACGTTAGGCGAAGGAAAAGGCTGCCTAAGGTGGTTTCCTCAAATCAGAAGGTTACAAAGACCTGTCACGGATCCTCACTGGGTGGAGGTCAGACTAAAAGACATTGATGGTGGTCTCCCTTCCTAAGCTCTCTCTGAGTAGGAGAGTAGCTGTGTCTCTCTGACACAGGGAGTAGGATGAACAGATTCCGACCTTTCTTTTGAACCTGAATACCCTGTGCCTAGGGACGAGCTCTGTGCCCGTGCCAGTACGGGATGGGCTGGGAGTTGGGGTGGGGGAGAGAGGGGACAGGTCATACATATTGAGGACAAAAAAAGCCCAAGACATTTGAAACAAAGACGTTCTTAGAGCCTCATGGAAGTCCTCTAACAGCCCTAGCTCTTGCCTGCTATACTCTCCGCCAGGAAAGATCACAGACCAGTTACTATAGCAACAGTTCTCCTCCAAAAGTGTCCATGTTAAGATGGAGATGGAAAAGGTTTCCTTATTAAAACAAAGAAGAAGGAAAGAAGGAAATGGTTTTTGGATGTATTTGCCCTCCACCCAAAGCATTGCTCCTTTTCTGAGAAGAAGAAAGAAGCTGTTATCATGGCAAAGATGCTTCGAATTTCTAGCAGTTAAATCTCCAAACTCTTATTTTAGACTCGGCGCAGTTCATGCTTGTTCCAAAACATCCAAGAGGAGTGTATCTTCTCAAGAGGCAAACCTGTGAACTAGGGGACGAGGGACCCTAAGACTAGACAGTGAGAGCCTTGTCAACCTTGGGGTCGCCCTCTGGACCGGGAGAGCCCAGCCACCCCGTCACCCAGCTCTGCGTCCACCCTGAAGCCCTTCCTTCTGATCCCTGGCTGCAGGCTTGTCCCTGCTGTCACCCAGGGCAGTGGCTATGTGCAATGCTTCCTGGCCCTCGTGGTGTCATGTGGTGGGAACCCCCAGCAGGGCAGCACCGTGGGTCTCAGTGGCTGCCAGGAAGGCAGGTTCTCAGAGAACTTTGGCTGGAACCAGGCCCTGCTGTGGCCAAGGGCCTGCTCCTGGTTTCGGACTTTTCATATGAGCTTCTGTGGCCTCACAAAGGACAAAGGGAGAGGCTCTCCAAAATGGAAGAGCACGTGTGTGTGGTGGTGGGGAGCCGTGGGGACAGCCTAGGCAAACCCTTCCCTGCAAACTTGATTCCACCTCGGTCCAGACGTTCTTTTGAAGTGTTGAGGACTTAGACCTCGGGCGTGTGGAGTCTGACCATCCTGCTTGTAGGAAGCAGCCTGGAGAGGCAGGTGCGAAGAACTGATGGTCGGTGTGGAGACACCACGGAGTCAGTGCCCGCACGGGGGGTTGGAACCTCAGGACCCTGAGAATGTGGAGCCCAGGTAGGGGAGCGACATGAAGGCTGACCTTCTCCCCTGCAGGGGAGAGCAAACACGGTACCCACAGATCTACTGACAGGCTGCTGGGTGAGCCCAGTGCAAGAGAAGTGGGGGCCACAGGACAAAGTCCCCCCTGAAGTCCCCAGTGAGGATGACGCTGGGCTTCTGGGAACCTCCCCAGGGCTGGGACGCGGGGAGTACCCAAGGCGTAAAGGGTGGGTTCCAGGGTGCTGGGGAAGGCCTGCCGGGACCTGTCATAGAAATCAGAGGCGACGCGATAGGCTGGGGCGTACATCGGGGCGGGGCTTCCAAAAGGGACACGTGGGCGGGCGCAGACGGCCGGGCACTAGTAGGGGAGGGTGGAGTCATCCCACTCCAGCTGGGCTTGCGCGGCTCCGCCCGGCCCGTGTCCGCCCCTGCCCGCTCCCTCCTCCTCGTCCTCCTCATCACTGCCCTCGGAGTCGCTGCTGCTCGAGCTTAGGTCTTCCTCCTCCTCCTCTTCCTCGGTCTCATCTTCCCCACGCCCTGGGGCTCCGTGTTTCTGGATGGCAGGGAGAGAAGGGAAACGCTCATCAGGGGTCAAACAGGAGCCACGCTGGAGCTTAAGTTTCTCCCTCTATTAAGGAGACATTTAGGGCCCCTTGGAACTCCTTCCCTTGATGCTAAACCCTTGGGCTGGGAGATAGGCTTTCTGGAACGGAAGTCCTTTGGTGAAAGACCAATCGGAGGGCTAAGGACAAAGACAAGAAATGGCAAATTCCGGACCCCAACTCAAGGTAAATCGTTGCGTTTTTTTTTTTTTTTTTTTTTTTTTGCGGTACGTGGGCCTCTCACTGTTGTGGCCTTTCCCATTGCGGAGCACAGGCTCCGGACACGCAGGCTCAGCAGCCATGGCTCACGGGCCCAGCTGCTCCGCGGCACGTGGGATCCTCCCGGACCGGGGCACGAACCCGTGTCCCCTGCATCGGCAGGCGGACTCTCAACCACTGCGCCACCAGGGAAGCCCAATCGTTGCGTTTTAAACATTGGACATTTAGGCCGATCCCATCCATCATTCAGGGAGGCTTTCGGGCCAACGTTTCTTTCCTGGCATTTCTGAAACCTATCTACATAGGTCTTTAGTGACTTGCTTCTCAATGCGAGGATAGCATTTAAGCTTGTACCCCTCTTCCAGGTGGGAAACTAATGTCTCTGGGAGCAGAAGGTCTTCTAAGCCAAGACTCGGCTGTGCCGCCCCTCAAAACTACTCCTTTCAGAAGGACAAAGTTCACGGTCCTCATTTTCCACGCCTGCCCCTCACCCCTGGGGGTTTGTGTCCTCAATCTCTACCCCATGCTTTTCCAGTCCCCTCCCCCCAGCGTTTCGGCAATTCCAGTCAAATCTTCTTTCTGGATTTATGTTTGGAGTTCATAAACCAGCCATAAGAGCTGTGAGCCCATGCTTGGCTACATCCCCTCTCTGGAGTGTTTTCTCTTCTACCTCTGCTTCCCCCAGATCCTACTCATTCTCAAGGCCTCTCTGAGGCTCCAAGAAATCGTCCCTGGACAGCCCCAAAGGCTCTCCCTGCTCATGCTTCACTGACTGCAGGCATCACCACGTTAGCCCTTGGTGAGCACGCTGTGGCCGGGTACTCAGAGCGCTCCTGGCATAATGGTCTTGCCTCCTAGGCCCAAGGCTCAGCTCTCTGAAGGTGGAAATGCTGGGGTCCCCAAAGTGTTGCGCTCAGCCCTATACCTACAGCACGCGCTGGGACAAGCTGACCTGCATTGGCACGCTGGCTCTGAAGTTGGAGCAGGAGGCCAGGTGAGGCGGGGAAACTGGGGACTGGCTGGGATACTTTTCATTCCTCAGTGGCTCCTCCTCATGGCCACTGACTCCCTCGCTTTCTTACTCCTGCCTTTCCCCCCACCCAGCAGCCATGGGCAGACCAAAGGGCCCGACGGAAGCGGCTTTTCTTGAGTGTCCTATGTCCAGATCAGGGACATTTGGACACTCATGGGTGGATTCTGGGGGATGATGGGCCACTGGAAAGATAACTTTAGAATCAGACAGGCGTGGGTTTGAATACTGGTGGTGCCATTACCAGCTCTGGGAGTTTGGGTACTTTACTTTCCCTCTCTGAGTTGGTCCTACCTTGGTAAATGAGGAGGGCGACTCCCACTTCACAGGTTGCTGGGAAGATTAAATGAGATGGTGCGTATTGAGGACCTCGTGCAGTGCTGGCATGATGAGGGCTCAATAAATGGCAGGTATTACCATTGGGTTTTTGTATTAACATATTCTGAGTCTTTAAGTGAGCTCTGCAGGCAGATGGAGCAAAGCCATCTAATGTATACTGGTAGCTAATCAAAAATTCAATACTGAGTCCCTGAGAGTGAGTCAGCTCTGAGCTAAATACTACAGGGGAGGCCAGGGACAGACACTACGTGGCTGCTTGCCTTAAGAAATGTCTGGTTTTGTTTGTTGGGTGAGAGCAATTCACACGTTTTTTAAGCAGTGAATGTATTTGGTGGGTAAGTGTGGCTCATGCAGGTTGAGAGGCTGGAGGAGCCCAGAGAAGGGAAGGACCAGTGGGGCTGGGCTAGCTGGGCAGGGCTTCTGGCACAGGAAGGATGGAGCTGGGTGGAGGAGAGGCATCCCGCTCTGAGCTCCCAGCCCCCGCGTGACGATTGTTACCTCCATGGGGTTGACTGTGATAGTAAGTGCCGAGTCGTCCCAATCCATCTCGGCTTCCTTGGCAGCCTCAGACTCCTGGGTGAAGTGCTGGTGGGCGATCCGGACCCGGTACATGCCCATGGCCACGACAAACACTAGCATGCACACGGAGATGATGATGACCACCGTGGCAATGCTCGGGACCACTGGAATGAGGAAGGAATTTGCAGGACGTGGTGAATGAGGGACTAGCTCACCCTTGGGATGGAACACGATTGAAACATCCATGTGTAGGTTAACATCTGCCCTACACTGCCCAGTTGGAGAGCTCTGGGTCAGAACCTTACTCTGTCTGGGCTTCACTTTTTTCATCTATGTAGTAGACTTCATCATTCCTATCCCATGGGAAGTAGCGAGGAGCAAATGAAATCATCTATGTGAATTTCCACAGAGGCACATAGTAGGTGCTCAATAAGTGCACATTCTCTTTGATTTCTTGCTTTTTCCATCAAAGCATAGGGCAGCCCCCTTCCCCTCCCCACGAGAGCTAGAAACTGTGGAGTTCAGTCGGGACAGACAGAAGTGCCCGCCAGATAGGAAGACAATATGGAAGGTACTGGAACAGACGTAAGGGTGGGAGACTTTGCAATATGGTGCATACGTGTGTGTGAGCATATGTGAGGGGCTCAGGGAAGGCTACATACAGCATGTAGCTTTGAGTTGGGTCTCAAAGGACTTGCAAAATTTTACCCCAGCCCTTTGTAACATCTGCTATTATACATTTCTTATAACTTCTTGTGTACTTGACCTGCGCCCTCCTGAGGCCATGAGTGCCCCAGAGCCAGGCCCATAGCTTCTCCATGGCCGAGCACCTCCTTCAGTTCTGGGCGCCTCTGGCTGCTGCACCCTAACTGTCTGTTGAGTGGACGGTCTTGAGTCACCATCAGCACCTGGTGTCCCGAGGTCCCTCCTCCCATGTGACCTACCTGAACTGCGCTGGATGCTAGTCTGGGATTCCGGGTGCTGGACAGACTGGAGGAAGGGAGGCTGCACGATGAGGTGGTTGACGTGCTCCTTGTCTGAGACCCTGACCTCATGGAGGACGCTGACCTGAGAAGAGCAGGGAGGGATGCTGTGGACCGGGAGTGGCAGGTGGACCAGTGGCCGCAGTTCTCCCGAATAAGCGAAGTGAATGAATGGGTGGGCCAGGGCTTCCCTCACAACTGCGGGACTCACTCACCTCCAAGTTGAACTCATTGCTGGTGTAGCGCCCATTGAGTTCCGAGCACTTGATCCTGAACCGCCGGGCCTCCAGGGCAGCTGGACGCCAGTTGCGGTAGCGGATGTGACGTAGCACCTGCTCATAGCGGCTCATGGAGCCCACACCTGTGTCAAGAGACCACACCTGTCATAAGAAGGCAGAAGAGGGGCTGGGGAGACAGGCCGCAGCTGCTGGTGGTGTGGGTCTCCTGAAGTCGGTGAGGGTA
The DNA here is from genome assembly GCF_025265405.1 of Mesoplodon densirostris. Lineage (NCBI taxonomy): Eukaryota > Metazoa > Chordata > Mammalia > Artiodactyla > Ziphiidae > Mesoplodon > Mesoplodon densirostris. The sequence continues at coordinate 146,272,552 of NC_082665.1, forward strand.
AGAGCTCAGGGTGTTTAGGGGCAGACAGTGTGCCAGTGCAGACATTCTAAGGAGCCAATTAAACTGAAGCACGGAATTTCCACATAGATTGGGCTCTGACCACAATGTTTGGCCTCAATCTGAGATCAAACATGGTAAGAGCAGGCACCCGCCTAGTTTCTACAGATTTCCCCAGGAGTGGAACGGGAGCCAAGTCCCCAGGATACTGGAATAGCTCGCCAAAGGAGGGGCTAGAAGTCCACGCTCTGAGGTCAAGAGTCCCCTCCTGACCCACCTCCACAGGAGATGGAGCTGCCATCACACTCATGACTCCCTGGACAAGGCCACTGAGAAGGGACCACTGGGTGCAGGACTGAGCATGGCCTTACCATAGATGGAGTAGCCGGCCGTGGAGTTGGTGGCGTCCAGGTGTCGCTGGTGGAGCTCACTGTGGTTGAGCTCCAAGCACTCCTGTTTGGGGTCCAAGTCCCCTCCCAGCACTAAAATGTCACAGAAATCTAAGTTGTGAAGCATTTCTTCAAAAACTGCTGGTTTGGGGGCTGTAGGAAGACAGACACATGGAAAACACAGGAGTGAGGACAGCTCAGGTCGTGGCCCTGACACACCGTCCTCCTCCTCCGTCACTGAACCCCAGGCTCAGGCTGGGTCAGGAGGAGAGGCTGGGGCATCCCAAATATCACCTCCACTGCTCAGATGGATGTCCAGGCAGCCCCTGAGGCTGGGCAGCACGAATTTATGTGAAGAACATGAACACAGCAGTCAAAAGATGTGAATTGAGGGCTTCCCTGGTGGCGCAGTGGTTGAGAGTCTGCCTGCCGATGCAGGGGACACGAGTTCGTGCCCCGGTCCAGGAGGATCCCACATGCCGCGGAGCAGCTGGGCCCGTGAGCCATGGCCGCTGAGCCTGCGCGTCCGGAGCCTGTGCTCCGCAACAGGAGAGGCCACAACAGTGAGAGGCCCGTGTACCGCAAGAAAAAAAAAAAGATGTGAATTTGAATACCAGCGCTGCTTCTGAGAAGCTGTATAGTATTAGAGAAACCACCTCCTGCTCAATTTCCTTATCTGTAAAGAGGGTAAGGGCATTGAGAAGATTGAAAACAATGTGTGGCACAGAATAGACGCTCAAGGAGGATTGGTCTCCTTTGGGACCACAGATGAGTGCCCCTCCATCAGGCTCTCATAGCTTTCCCTGCATGGTCATGGTGTGTGTCTCTCTGTCTCTCCCAGCAGACTCTGAGCTTCTGAAAGGCAGAAGTACTTTGCATGACTAACTCTTCAGTATCTGAGGGGCTGGCAATGACACATTGCTGAAGTGGAGCTGCACTGGTGATATAATTAAATAAGTAAATTTGTTAGTCTAGTTGGCAAGCTGTTGCATCCCTTGGCAAAGTTCCTCAGGGAAGGGTAGTCTGAGACACTCCATCTTCTTCTCCAGGGTGGGCAAGGTGTGGAAGCAAGTGGTCGGCTCGGGCTCCCAGACTTTTTGCCTTTGTGGCACCAACCCTACCATTTGTAGAGGACACCCCTCCCCTTGCCAGTTTATGGAAGGCTGGTCCTAGGGCTGGAGACTAGCCAGTCTGGTCCCTCTTCTTCACTGCAGTGTGGCGCTGACCTGGAGGTGCCGGCTCCCTACCCCCAGCCTCCAGGGGTGGCCTTTAGTGTGGAGGTGGGAGCACTTTCTCCATCACTAGAACTGTTGAATGTAATTGCCGCCTGTGGACTTTATCCTGGCATCTGTCCCAGGCCCTGGCAACATGGCGGTCAGCAGACCCATCTTTCCAACCCTTGTTCCTGTGTTTCTGGTTCCTGGACAGCCTAGCTGTCCTTGCCTGATACTATGACCCCAAGTTTCCCAGGGGAGTGTCTGAGTATTTGAATGCTGGACAGGTTGGCACTCCTAAATGAAAATCCTACTTTAAAATAAAAAGTGATTAGTAGTTACGGAGTCCTTGCTATACGCTAGGCACAGTGCAAAGGAAATCCTAACAGACAGACACTAGAGGAGGTACTCTTACTATTCCCATTTCACTGATGGGGGAATGGACAGTCCATGGGGTGGGGTGCTGTGGATTGCCTGGGGTCACACAGATGACAGGGGAGGAGCTGGACGGCAACCATGACCTTCTGATCCCACACTTTGTGAAAGTCTCAACCTCTGGGCCGGTGGTCTTTGAATTTTTTTTTTTTTTTTTTTGCGGTACGCGGGCCTCTCACTGTTGTGGCCTCTCCTGTTGCGGAGCACAGGCTCTGGACGCACAGGCTCAGCGGCCATGGCTCATGGGCCCAGGTGCTCTGCGGCATGTGGGATCTTCCCAGACCAGGGCACGAACCCGTGTCCCCTGCATCGGCAGGCGGACTCTCAACCACTGCGCCACCAGGGAAGCCCCTTTGGATATTTTTGATCTTGTGGGCTTTTATTGAAAAATTTGTGAACAAGTATATTTACTCATTAAGCAGACTGGTATATTTTGTGCATGATAAAACATTTATGAAAACAAATGTTGAAAGGATTCACTAAAGATGAGAGAGCTATTTTAAATAATTATTTTGTTTTGTTTAGTTTTTAAGGGATACCAGAAACATTTTTTGCTCTCAACGGATATATGTTGTTATAAATAATTTCGTACACTTACTTTTTAAATGCTTGCCAATCTCAATGGCTTCGTGTAGCGTTGGCAAAATCTAAAAGCACATTAATATACACTTAACGAAGTCTGTCATTAATAATGGTACACGTATACCTCTCTTTCAAATGGCCTGTGGTTTCTGGGTTTTCTTGGGAGCTGTACTCTTGTCAGGTCAGGTTGGGTCATCCTGGCTCCTATGACCCAACTGCTGACTGATTGCTCACCCTAGGTAGGGGGCATGTTCACCCCACCATTTTCTCTCGTTCTCTTGCGCTTGCATATGGACAAAATCTTCCATCAGTTTCCCTGATTCCCACTGTGCCAAAGGGACTGTACTGGGCTCAGGGACTTACTGGCAAATCAATAAGTTGGGCTCTGGAGGAGATCCTTGTCAGGTCTAATAAACAGATAATCACTACTGAGGGCTCGCCAGTGTGTGTGAGAGAGCGCGCTAGTGGCTGGAAGTGTACAGAGTGGTTGGGCGTGTACAGTAACAGCCTGGGGTCAGGGTGGTGGGGTCTTCTGGAAGAGGGGTTGAAGGTAGAGATTTTTGTTGGCAATAATGGGGAACGGGACAGAGAGGGACCTTCCAGGACGAGGGTAGAGAGTGAGTAGACATGTAAGCTAACACAGAGGGAGAGAGGGGTGTGATGTCATTGGTACTGAAACAGCACAAAGAGTGAGTCGATGAGGGCAGAAGATGGTGGTGGAGAGGGTCACGGGTGGCACATGCCATTAGCCTGCTCGTTTATGGCACCCATAATAATGATTATTCTTACAACGATAAAAGTGAAATTTTAGAAGTACTAACAATAGTTCTCGGGCACTCGGCTATGCAGTCTGCATGCACCTCTCATAAACAGAAGGTGAGATGTGGACCCAGATAATTGCTTGTCCCTGCGTTGCCTATAGGCTGATGTCAGGCCTCGGGAATCCAGATACTCTCAGCTACAGCCTGCAGCCACTGCAGTCCGAGGCCCTTCCTTTTCCTGTCTGATATTAGCCACAGATGAAGGCAAGAGGGAAGATCACACGACCTAATGCACCTTGGAGTGTAACTGGGAAACGGTGCTGCCCAGACAAGTGGTATAACACCATCTATTTTTGTGAGCTAAGAAGGGCTGTCTTGCCAGACATCCCATTTGCTGGGGACCAGCATGGTTTAAGGCAGGGGGTAGTTAGGATTATTATAGAAGCAGCCCTTCAGGAACTCAGACCCACTGGCACTAGCCCATCGTTAGCAGCTGCTTTGGGAGGGGGAGAGGGAGAGTTGAAAACATTCTTTTGGAGGAGGCAGCAAAGGATGGTTCTCAAACTCGTATTCCTCCCGTAGATCTGGGCCCCAGGTTTTCCTGCCTTCCTTCCATATCCTTCCATCCCTCTCCCCCCACCAGCCGAATATACTGTAGCTTTCAGTGCAACTCAGTGTTTCTTCCTGGCAGACAATTCAAATTACTTTTACTGAACAGCCCTCCCGACAATGAAACTGTTCCAAGCGTTGAGAGGGATATCGCTGAAGGAGACTTTTACGGGGTATACATTAAGATGCAGCTCTATTTTTTTCTCCATGCTTCTTTAACTTTCTTCTCATTACCAAAATAATACACGTGTACTACAGAACATTTTGCAGTTGTAGAGAAGTGAAGGGGTGCAGAAACAAATTGGCTCTTTTCCTGCTTCTCAGAGAATATCACTGTTAGCATTAGGTGTGTTTCCTTCTGGGCATTTTTCTACATATTTTTTTCTTGACAGAGTTGCGATCACTCTACACGTAGCTACTCTGTAATTTGCATCTTGCTTTTTTTTTTTAAAACTTACTGTTTGGCCTAAGTGCCTTCCCTCCAACATCATACCTCTTCTATGGGGGTGCCACAATTTTCTAAGCCATTCATCCCTCTCTGTTATTTATCTGCATTGTTTCCAGGCTTTTTTGTTCCATTATCATAAATTACCCCGCTATGGTGAACAATACATCAGTTGTCCCGAAGTATGATTGACGAGAATTATACTTCATGTGAGAATTTAAGGTTCCACCCCCCCCAACCCAGTGTGCGCCTGTACCTGTGGTCTTCAAGTCACTGGGGGCCTCGGTTTTGGCGAAGGTGCTCACAATCTTGATGTCGGGGAAGAGGGTAACCCCTTTGGTGCTTTCAAACTGGGCAGTGGGTCTCCAGAAGCGGTCCGTGCCATGGAGGGTGATCTGGGGCTCGACGGCCTGCAGCACCATCACGTAGGCGTCCACGTCAGGGAGGCTGATACACACATCTTCTCCAAAGCACCTGGGAAAACAGCAGTCACGGCAACTGAAGAGCAAACCCTGGAATCATCCGGCCATGGACAAAGATACATACAGCCACCTCTAGTCCTCGACGAGACATCCTGACTGCCCGAGAGCCTCTGAGGATGTCAACAGACATCCAGATTCAAAGCCACATTTTAGTTAAAACTACTAGCAATCTAGGGACTTGAAAGGATTAGCTCCTGGGTGAAATAGGAATTTTCTATACCACCACCAAGTAACCATTAGACCTTTACTTATCCTTTAACAAAGTAATCAATGGCAACATTAATTAGACAGCAACTGCTTGTTATGTGCATAAGGATTTGGTAAATAAATTGTCTCGCTGGTTAGTTACAGCCATCTTACTGAGTGAGACCCCAGGGCTAAACTCTCCTGCCTGCTGGAACAGCGTATATGTTCTCTCTCTACAAGGATATCACACAAGTGCGGTGCCTCTTCCAGATGTGCCAGCAGACTGCTGTTGTAATCATACTCCTTTTTCCTGATACACTGCCACAAAAATATCTGGGAGCCAGAGTGGTGTGACAACAAGAGCAAAGCCTCGGAAGTGAGACAGGCAAGGGTCCATGCCTGGCTCTTCCACTCCTGGACTGGGAGGCTCTGGGCAAGGGGCACGACTCCTGTGAACCTCAGTCTCTTCATCTATACAGTGGGGATGAACAATTAATTACCTTATAGTAGTAAGGCTTAAATGCAGATGACATGTAGATAGGAAGCTGCCCAAGAGCCTGCATCATGGTTGGAGCTCAGTACATGTTGACAGATCTGACCGTGTCATCAGACCTCATCAGGCATGTGTGTCACTGGCACTCTCTGCTGATCATCTAGACCAAAGACCTAAGCTCAAATGGAGAACCCCAGGGTCTAGAGAGATGCTCTGGGAAGGATGGGTGGACTCCAGCTGGTGGCAGCCATCAACTTGCATCCCTTGGCAAAGTTCCTGGGGGAAGGGTAGGCTGAGACACTCCAACTTCTTCTCCAGGGTGGGCAAGGTGTGGAAGCAAGTGGTCGGCTCGGGCTCCCAGACTTTTTGCCTTTGTGGCACCAACCCTACCATTTGCAGAGGACACCCCTCCCCTTGCCAGTTTATGGAAGGCTGGTCCTAGGGCTGGAGACTAGCCAGTCTGGTCCCTCTTCTTCACTGCAGTGTGGCGCTGACCTGGAGGTGCCGGCTCCCTACCCCCAGCCTCCAGGGGTGGCCTTTAGTGTGGAGGTGGGAGCACTTTCTCCATCACTAGAACTGTTGAATGTAATTGCCGCCTGTGGACTTTATCCTGGCATCTGTCCCAGGCCCTGGCAACATGGCAGTCAGCAGACCCATCTTTCCAACACTTGTTCCTGTCTTTCTGAAGGTGCCAGGTGACTCCCTTTCTGATTCTCAGGAGTTTTTCTGGGGTCCCCTTCCTAGCTGCCCTCCCAAGCAGCTGTTTGGCTGAGAAATGATTTGATAGGCCAGTAAGGGTGTTATTTAAAGGTCACAGTGATGGTCTCATCTCCTTAATTTAACTGTGATCCCTGGGGACAAGAACCATGACTTTTCTTTCTCTTGCATACTCATGGTATTTAGGAGCTCTATCAAGGCTAGGTTGGTTAATTTAATTCAATTAATAAACATTTGTTGAGCATGATACTATACACAGAAAAATCCTAAAGATGCTACCAAAATCTGTTAGAACTAATAAATGAGTTCAGTAAGTTGCAGGATACAAATTAATATATAGAAATCTGTTGTGTTTCTGTACACTGACAACAACCTATCAGAAAAAGAAATTAAAAAACAATCCCATTTACAATTGCATCAAAAAGAATAAAATACCTAGGGATAAATCTAACCAAGGAGGTAGAAGACCTCTACTCAGAAAACTACAAGACATTGAAGAAAGAAATTAAAGACATTACAAACAAATGGAAAGATATACCATGCTCATGGATTGGAAGAAATAATATTAGTAATGTGACCATACGACCCAAGGCAATCTACAGATTCAATTCAATCTCTATCAAAATGCCAATGGTATTTTTCACCAAACTAGAACAAATAATTCTAAAATTTGTTTAAAACCATAAAAGATCTCAAATAGCCAAAACAATCTTGAGAAAGAAGAACAAAGCTGAAGGTATCACACTCCTGACTTCAGACTATGCTACGAACCTAGAGTAATCCAAACAGTATGGTATTGGCACAAAAACAGACACATAAATCAATGGAACAGAATAGAGAGCTCAGAACTGAACCCATGCATATATGGTCAATTAATCAATGATAAAGGAGGCAAGAATATAAAATGAGGAAAAGACAGCTTCTTCAATAACTGGTGTTGGGAAAACTGGACATCTACGTGCAAAAGAATAAAAGTGGACTACTTTCTCACACCATACACAAAAGTAAACTCAAAGTGAGTAAGACCTGAAACCATAAAACTCCTAGAAGAAAGCATAGGCAGTATGCTCTTTGACATCGGTCTTAGCAATATTTTTTTTGGATGTGTCTGCTCAGGCAACAGAGACAAAAACAAAAATAAACCCATGGGACTACATCCAACTAAAAAGCTTTTGCACAGTGAAGGAAACTATCAACAATATAAAAAGCCAGCCTGATGAATAGGAGAAGATATTTGCAAATAATCTTATATAGTAAGGGGTTAATATCCAAAATATACAAAGAATTTATACAACTCAACAGCAAAAAACAGATAACCCAATTAAAAGATGGGCAGAGGACCTGAATAGACATTTTTGCAAAGAAGACATACTGATGGCCAACAGACACATGAAAAGATGTTCAACATCACTAATCATCAGGGAAATGTGAATCAAAACCACAATGAGGTACCACCTCATCCCTGTCAGAATGGCTAATATCAAAAATAAAATAAATAAAAAGTGTTGGCGAGCATGTAGAGAAAAGGCACTAAACACTCTAAAAAGGCACTAAACACCTCTAAACACTATTGGTGGGAATGTAAATTCGTGCGGCCACTATGGAAAACAGTATGGAGGTTCCCCTCAAAAACTAAAAATAAAGCTGCCATATAATCTAGCAATTTCACTTCTGGGTATTTACCTGAAGAAAATAAAAATGGTAATTCGATAAGATATATGCACACTAATGTTCATTGCAGCATTATTTACATTAACCAAGATATTGAAGCAACCTAACTGTCCAAGGATAGATGGATGGATAAAGAAGATGTGGTTTTATATATTTATGGTGTGTGTGTATATATATATATTTGTATATATATGTAGTATATATATATATTTATGATATATATTTGTAATATAGTATATATTTAACACATATTAATGCTATAATAATAATAAATGATATGTATATATATATATATATACACACACATGGAATATTACTAAGTCATGAGAAAAAAATATCTTGCAATTGGCAACAACACGAATAGATCTAGAGGGTGTTATGCTAAGTGAAATAAGTCAGAGAAAGACCGTATGGTTTCACTTCCATGTGGAATCTGAAAAACAAAACAAAAACAAACTCATAGATTCAGAGAACAGGTGGTTGCCAGAAGGGAGGGGGTTGGGGGTGGGGTGAAATAGGTGAAGGAGATTAAGAGGTACGCACCTCCAGTTATAAAATAAAAAATCCACAGGGCTGTAACATACAGCATAAGGAATATGGTCAATAACATTGTAATAACTCTGTATAGGGACATATGGTTACCAGACTTATCATAGTGATCATTTCATAGTGTATGTAAATATCAGATCACTAAGCAGTACACCTGAAACTAACAAAACATTGTATGTCAACTATATTTCACTTAAAAAAAAAACAACAAAAAGAGAACACAGATCCATTGGGGTGTCCTCATAGGGAGAGCAGAGAAGCTGCCAATAGTTGAAGAGAGGTGAATCCTGTTTTGCGAGAAAACATTCCCAGGGACCATCCCTGATGCCTTGACTGAGCCCCAGGCTGCCCAGCATCCACTCACTGGACCTTGGAAGAGACTTTCAGGCGCCGCACACCCGCGGTTGGGAACTGCCTGGAGTTGATGTAGGAGACCTTCTGGAGGGCATGGTTGATGTTCCCAATGTCGTCACCTTCCATCACCAGGACAGACTGCGAGGGGTTGAAATGATACTGGAAGACAGAAAGCAGTACCACAAGAGAGAATGATCAACCATGTACCCAGTCTCATGGAGACCCTCCATCTCCATGCAAAGGCCACTAAGGCCCGCACAGGCGTCTCCAGAGCATCTGCAAGTGCAGGAGCTGTGTGCACAGGTAACTGTTTTAACCCCTCAAGCAATCCCTGCTGCCCTCTGGTGGGCTTCGGGACCCTCCTCTGTAAGATTCCCTGTGGATTATAAACTCCTGGTAATACCACCGGGAGCCACAGGATGAATTCTGAAATCCCAGACACAGTGCTCTTGGGGCCCAGCCTTTGGTGGGCTCTGGGCTACTATGGGGTCCTTCCCAGAAACTTTCAGCTCTTGGACTGCCACACCTCAGCTCATAGCCCGGAAACCTGGGGCTTTTGTTCCTTTTGCTGTCTTGACTTTGGCCTTGAACTGCTCCCCCATTCACCCTGCACTCCACCTCCTGACCCATGTCCCATCTTTTTAGTTTCCAACCTTAAAGTTCATTTTTAAGTTAATGACCTTCCTTCTCTCTTAGATCTGATTCTTGGTCTTGCCTTCTAGGTGCTAAACTCTGGTTTCCCATGAGTTTTAATCACTTGCTGTTTACACGCCTGCCAGCTGCCCTAGGTTTGTTATCTATCTATCCTATCCTGGGTCCCTGGTATCCCACGCTGGGTGAAGGCCCAGGGGCTACGATGCTCCCCAGCAAGTCACTTGGGTCCTCAAACCAGATAAAGTAGATCCAGACTTGTCTCTTCCATGGTGTTCCCAGCAGTTACTCTTCTTTGAATGGAGCATGGAGCATATATATTCAAATATATATATGTGCTAAGTGAAAGTGTCCATCTTATTCCTATCTCCTATCCAACCAATTTCCTCAACCTTATCCCACAGGTAATCACTGTGCCATTAATTTCTTAGTGACAAATTGCATTATTGTTCAAAATTAGTTGTTTCCCCTCCCAGTGAGATGCTTATAGAAGCCTGTCAACAGGCTTGATCATGTGATTTATGGTACTCTTCCATACAGGATACACATTTTTGTCCTGTTGTGCTCAATAGTGGTCATGTGACTTGCTTGGCCAACAAAAAGTGGGCAGAAGTATTGTTTGGTTCACACCTGGGTGGTAGATTTAACAGCCAGTTAATTCATGGTGCCATGTCCCTCTCCCTCTGCCATGAAATCTGCAAAGTTCCCTAATGGTCTATCAGCCTGGGTCTCACAGTGAGGGGGCCAGAGCTGCAGCCAGTCTTGAATGGGCATGAAGTGCACACAATAAAAAACAATTGCTGTATAATTCACTGAAATTTTAGTCACTTGTTACTGCAGCATAACCTAGCGTATCCTGACAGTTATACTTAAGCATTTTATGAATATATAATCAATGAATATAGATTCCCATTTTTCTCCTTTCTTACACCAAAGGTAGCTTGTTACATACTATACTGTACTTTGCTTTTTTCACTTAGCTTTTGTCTTGGAGATCTTTTATTTTTTTTTAAGTTGTATAATATTATTTAATATTAAATAATTCATTTAATCAGTCTCCTAATATGAACATTGGGTTATCTCCAGTCTTATACTAATAATGGCACAATGAATAATCTTATATATATAACATTTCCTAAGTGTGTAAATGTATCTGTAGAATAAATCCCTACAAGGGAAATTGCTAGGTCAAAGAGTATATGCAGTTTAAATTTTGACAAATGTTGCAAATTTTCCATTGCTAGGGATTATACCAATATGCTCTCCCTCTCATAGCGTATGAGAATGTTCTTTCAAAACCTCAACAACAGAGCATGCTGTCAAACTTGGGACTTTTGCCAATCTGATAGGTGATAACTACTATCTTAGTGTAGTTTTATTTTGCATTACTCTTTCCATGAAGTAGATTGAGTATGTTTTCAAGCTTTTAAGGGGAAATCTGTCTATGTTAGCTTTTCCCTGATATGACTCAGATGTCTTTACAAGAGTTCCTGTTCTGTGTCCGGACCCTATCAGGAAGTAGTTATCTCATGAGCACTGTGGTGCCATTGTCCCGCATAATGAGTCCCTTGCATTGTGACCACCAGCCAACTGATAGCTCACTCTTTGTCTCTTTCAACTATCTTATGATTGTTTCATTGTTACCTCCTCCTTGAAGCCTCCCCAGCTTCCCTCACTTAGGTCCCCACTGAGCTCCTATAGTGCTATGAAATGGTAGTATAATTATTATAGTGCAGTGACTACGAGCTCACTGAGGACAGGGGCTCCGACTGTTATCCCCGAATCTCAGAACCTTGTCCTAGTGCCCCGGAAGCCCCTGTTGGATGAAAGAGTGAATGGTCCCCCGCTGCCATCACTGTTCTTCTTTCCCTATGATCCGGTTTCCTCCTGTCCTCAAAGCCCTGAGCAGGGTCTCTCTGAGCTGCGACGTGTGGTCACAAGCACTGTTCCCTATGCTGGATTCAGGAGCCCCTGGGCATATGCACAGGTGACGTTACAGTCGGCCTCTTGTGGGTCTCTCTCTTGCTGGGGCTGACTCACTAGCTTAGCGTGCTCAGCCGTGGAGATGCCACATGCTGGTGAATCATCAATAGTTCTGAGTGTTTTACAGATCATCCATTTCTCATTTGAGCAGATTGAAAGTCATTCTTCTAAATATACCACTTAAGTTTCCATGTATTTTGCGCTCTCCCCATCCCTGCCAACCCCTGCTGTAGCAGTCTTTTGGTGCTTTTGCTGTCCGTCTGTCTGTCTGCCCCCCACCAGCAGACTGTGAGCACCTCGAGGGCAAGGTCCACTGACTTTATTCAGCATCCAGAGGGTCCAGTACACGACCAGCATGAGACAAGATGATGCCCCCTGCAGAAAAGGCCAATCTCCGAGCCGTGCATGAGGGCTGAACAGAAAAATCAAGCAGTTCATCCAGAAGGATGGACTGGGCAGCAACCCGTGGCATCAGCAGAGGGCATGCCCACTGAAGCCTCCGAGGGAGAGGACAGGTTAGGGAATGTGTTGGATCTCTAGTGAATACCCAAGTCGGGCTGCCAGAGCATCCCAAAGACTGCCACAGGGCTTGAGGCGGGCACTGGCTAGCCATCAACACGGTTCTTGCAGGATCAATTAAACCCTCCACTAGAACAGGTTTTGCTTGTATGTTTGTGTTGTCTTTCGTGGCATGACTGAAGGTCGGTCTCTGGTTTTGCGAGATACAGGGTGGTATTGGCCTTTCCACAGGGGCAGGAGATGGCTTCCTGGGGACCTAGCAAAAGGTGACAGCATTCACTCTCCCTGGAAAGCTGGGCTGTAGCCACAGTGGCTCCTTTCTTTGAACCAAGAAGCGGTTAGACAGATGGTCTTAGCAGAATGGTCAGCTGTCCTGGAGGGTCAGGCTGGGACATCGGTGAAGTCCCTGCCGAAAGCCCTGGCCTGTTCTTTGAGGACAGGCAGGCTGTGGCCCTCCAGGCACCTCGCCCTCCCTGCCAGCTCCTCTGGGCGGGGACAGATGAAGAGTCCCTGCAATAGAGGCTCTTCTGTTGCAACTGTCACGCAGGATTACTTTTCAAAAGAAGCTGGGGCATCAGCAATGCCAAGTGCAAGGTCAGCCCAGCCGGAGAAGGAAACTGTGATTTGCTGAGAGCCTAGTTATCAGGTTTTCTAGGGGAGATCTGTATCTATATCTATATGTATATCTATATCTATATATCTATATCTATGTATCTCATCTGTATGTGTATCTTTGCTATATTTGATACATAAATATATGTAAGGATATATAAAATATATATATGTTATTCAATTCTTACATCACTACAAAATAATACTAAGTCCATTTTACACACAAGGAAATTGGGGCTTAAAGGATTAAAGCACCTTGCCCAAGGTCACCCAGGTCATGAATATCCATACTGTGCTTTGAACCTAGGAGGGCTTTGTCCCAAAGTTCTTGCTCTTTCCCACTCTTCCACACTAGAGGTGACAATTTGGCAGGGATGACGCTATGAAAATCAGAAGTGTGTATTCTTCAGGAATGTGGAGATTCCACAGTGTCTCATATGGATACATAACAACAACCACCTCGATCATGTGATGACTCCAGACATGCTGGAGAAATAGCTGGAAATATGCATGATCCCGGGGAAAACAAGTGAGACGAGGAACCCATGTGGGACCCTGTGAGTAGACGGGATGTTTCCTTAATCACAGCAGGCCCTTACTTTTTGGACTAGCCAGAGGGGAGGGAGGAGGCCAGGAGCCAGTAGAGAAAATACTAGTCATTATTCAAAAAATAAATGAGGGATGAAGGAGGAAAGGCAGGTAGGAAGCTTTTTTTTTTTTTTTTTTTTTTTTTTGCGGTACGCGGGCCTCTCACTGTTGCGGCCTCTCCCGTTGCGGAGCACAGGCTCCGGACGCACAGGCTCAGCGGCCATGGCTCACGGGCCCAGCCGCTCCGCGGCATGTGGGATCTTCCCGCCCCGGGGCACGAACCCGTGTCCCCTGCATCGGCAGGCGGACTCTCAACCACTGCACCACCAGGGAAGCCCCAGGAAGCAGTTTTAATCATTTTCAAGAATGCCTTCTAATCTGAGTCATGTGGCGGAAAGAGCCTAGACTTATTTTGGCCAAGTCCCTGAGCCCCAACCTCCTTACTTCTGAAATGGGGTCATAATATTTAACTTGTTGTGAGAAGTAGGGATAATGAGCTTAAAACAGCCCCCAGTGGGTGCACCGTAACGTCGTGTGTGTTATCATTAACTTCTCATACAGTGAACTAGTTCTTGCCCTCCGCGCCCTAAGGATGGGGAAGGATCGTTTGCAGTGACTGGTTCTGAGCAGGTGGTATTCGAAAAAGTCAGATGAGCCTCCTCCACTCCCCACAGCTCCGGGTGCCACTTCATTTAGCACTTCCTCTTTCACAGGCTAGGACCGCTGTGTAGGAATTGCTATGGTTCTTAATTTATAGTTCTAAGAATGTGTGGCTTTTAAGTCCAGCATCTTTGGTTTATTTGTTCTGTGGTGCTTGGAATCCTGCAACTGTGGCCCCATGGGATGGTCCAGAGCAGAGAAGATCCACGCAGAGGCAGGGAGCAAATCCAGAATCAGAGAGGGGACAGATGCTGGATCTGTTGGAGGACAGATTTCACTGGCTTGACAAAACACTGAGGGAACAATACGAACAGTAGACCAAGGATAAAACCCCAGGCTCTGCCTGTGAGGATATCTGTATGAAATGTGCCATGAGGGGCTTGCCTGGGCCAGCTGCCATGAACTTGACAGGTGGAATGCTGGCCTTTGCAGTACAGGTGGTCTTGTGAGTTTCCTTCAGACAGGTGATTAGCTATTAGAGCACCTGTGTGTATGTGTTTCATGCATGTTAAACAATGTTCTGGAAAGTCATCCATGCTTTACCCTGCTTGTGTGCTCCTCCCATCTTCCCCCTCTGACCAGGGCTCCAGGGTGAGCATCCTGAGCCCCACACCTGTCCAGATCATGCTCCCTTGCATGGAACCCTTCAATGGTTGCTTGTTGCCAACAGAAAAAAAAAAGTAAACACCAGACATTAACAAGGCCCCATGACCTGGCCTCTGCCTACCTCTCTGGTCCCGCTTTCTAGCTTTCCTCCTGCAATTTGGGCACTTGTAACACTGGCTTCCTGCCTAGAGTGACCGCCCTGCCCTCTCCCTTGCCACCCACTGCCTGCCTTTCTCCTGGTTGGTTCTTACCCATCCTAAACAATACGCTCAGACTTCACCTCCTCCAAGGAGCCTTCCCTCACTGCTGTTTCTCCTGGTTCTGAAGCTCTGGAGCAGAACTGCCTGGGATCCCATTCTGGCTGTGCTCCTGACTCACTCTGGGATCCTTGGCAACTTTCCTTTCTCCTCCAGGCCTCCATTCCTCATGTGCAAAATGGGAAGATTCATGGTACATTTATCATAGGTTGTTCTGGGGCTTAAGTGAGTTAAACCCATAAAGGTTTTAGAACAGTGCCTGGTACCCAGGAGACCCTCAGTAAATGTCAGTGCTCATAATCATTGGAGCACCGGATGACAGGTGTCTGCTTGGGCCACTGAGTGCCCCAAAGACAGTAATCTTGGAACATTCATTTTCGTGTCCCTCTCCCCAGCCCAGAACCAAATTATACGGGAGTCCACGGAATGTTTGCTGAAGTGACTGCAACGTCAAGTCGAGGCATGATTTGCCCAGATCACTGGTCTCTCCAAGGCCAGCCCAAGTCAGAGCCCCACAAGTAGTCGGCCACTGAGAGCGTAAGGGAGAGGGCCCTCTGTTGGAGGGGTGACCCCCGTCCAGGAGCGGTAGGCCTGGGGTGGGGAGGCTGGGCAGCTCCATGGGCAGTGCTGAGTGGGGATGGATGGGAGGTGGTGGGAAACCTCTGTTCTGGTCACTCCCTCCTTGGGAAAACTTCACAGCTGCTGGGGCCTCATGGGGCTGTCCTGTGTCCCTGGAGACAGAGGGTGGGCCACCCTCACTCCCAGAGAGGAGGCCAAGGGGCTGCCTGCTGTCACTGGGGTCCACTATGATGGAGCAGGGGCTGTGATGATGTTTACCCTGCTCTTTGCTCAGGACCCCGAGGCCTGATGCGGGCAGGCGCTCCTCGGTCCAGGTGAGGCCAGATCTATCCCTGCCCATCATGGGCGGGGAGGTCCTTGATGAGGACCGTCAGCCACATCCTGCGCCCCTCAGGAGGACCTTTTCTCAAAATGCAGCTTGGATTCCCTTGGATCGTTTGAAGAGTTTTATTTTGTGTGGATGACAAAATCGTGAATCTGTTCATATTCCCTTTGGCAGCCAGACATTGCCTGGAGCCCAATCTGGGCCTCAACTTAACAACATAAGACCCAGTGACCTCTGCATCTGCTTTCTAATTCCACCCACCCCGGGGTGACCTTCCTTTGTAATTAGTAGTTTCCATGGTCCAAACTTTTAATCCGACTTTTCTGTATTTCTGAAAGTTATGCCTGCATGCTCCCTCAGTTCCTTTGGGCAAATAAACAACAAAGCAACCCACCAACCCAGGAAACTCGCAAAGCACAAAGCACCGTCTCACCGGGAGCAATGCTGGCTCCTTCCTTACCTTTATTCCTTGGCCCAGTCTTTCCAGGGAGTTGATATCCAGCCCTTCCTTGCAGGCCTGCAGGCAGGAAATCACCTTCTGACTGTCCATTTTGCCAGGGCGGATGGTGAGACTGGCCAGGCTGCCATGGAAGAATTGAGCAAAGCGCGGCTTGGTGACTTCTCCTCCTAAAAGATAAAGAAGCATCGTTATTTGCCCTGCGGACATTGGGTAGGAAACGTCGCTTCAAGGCGCCATCTGGCTGGGGAACCAAGAACACAGTGGCTGCATCCCCTAAACCCGAGCTTTTCCTTCCAAGTGGTGAGCGCAGAGTTGTGAAGCCGGAGTCTCAAGAGGATGTCACTGGCCGCAAAGACCTTGGCCCTCCGCCAGGTGCACCTATTTAGGAATCTGGAATTCCTGAATTTAAAACATTTACTTTCAGAGGCACGGGCTGTCTTAAAAGACAGAAGGGCCTACAGAGTAAAAGTAGGAGAGAGAGAATCTACCAGTGACGAAAGACGCGCCGTGTGCCAGGCTGTCTGCTGGGGGCTTCACCTGAGCGAGCCTGCAGAGAAGGGATCATTGTTTCCCACTGACAGATGAAGAACCCTGGGACTCAGCAAGGTTGAGGGACTTGCCCCAGGACACACAGCTAAATGCTGGAGCTGGTACTCTAGTGGTGTATGTGACTGCAGAGCTGGCATTTGCTCTCCTGTATTCATTCCACAGAGAGGCTGGCATGCGATTGAGGGGTCCTAGAAGCCCCATGTCCCTGAGTTCTGGCTTTCTCACAGTGAGTTGATTTCACATCAGCTCCGATCCAGGTTCCCTGGCATATAAGGGCTTCCTTGATTCTGTTCTGCCTCTGACCTTCTGCTCGTCACCCGAGAGGTTTTTTTTTTACTGTTTCCTCTACTGGTTGTGCTGAGTCCCATCTGAGCCCAGGTCGGCTCTTGTGCATGTGAAATTGATCAATGTGGCTTGTGTTGCAAAGGCAGCCTGGAAGCCACCTCTTGACATTTTTCCCCCTCATTTCCTTAAAATAAAAGCCCCCCTAAGGTCCACTGGAAGCCTCACCTCCTCCACGAGGCCCTCCCCACTGACTTCACTGAGCAAAGACCCCTTCCATCCCTGGGCAGCTTATGTCAATGATCTTAGTCTTGATCTTGCACTTCTGTTTGTTCGGAGAGGTAGCTGAATGTACAGGAGAGATGGATCTGGGTGGAAATCCAGCTCTGCTAATTCCCTGAGGAGGTTCTATTGCCTCTCTGAGCCTCCACGTGCTTGTAGGGGACATGGCTGGGTTTTGTTTCCTGGTTCTCCTGCGCTGTCTCAGCAGTGGTCCCCATCAGTGTGCTCCATGAGAAACCTCCCTGTGTACAGCTTTCCCCAGCATCTGGAGGGCAGGTTCCTGGAAGGTTCTTTCAGAGTAACACCACAGCGATTTCTCTGCCTTTCAGTGAACCACGCTGTGTCAGCAAAGTCTGGACCTCTGCCTGGGTGGCAGAGGGTTCTCCACAGGGTGCTCTTTCTCAGCCCTGGGGAGGGTGGGTGTCCTGA
The DNA here is from genome assembly GCF_025265405.1 of Mesoplodon densirostris. NCBI lineage: Eukaryota > Metazoa > Chordata > Mammalia > Artiodactyla > Ziphiidae > Mesoplodon > Mesoplodon densirostris. The sequence goes on from NC_082665.1 coordinate 146,290,218, forward strand.
TATCTGCATTCCTATAGCCTTCAGAGGTCTCTCTGCTTAGCAGCTAATCCTTCATTATTCTAATACGCTGTTATAGTTAATAATTTTTTATATTTCCCTGTTGAAATGACTGTGTGGTTTCTCTCTCCTGACTGGGTCCAGACTGATACACCCTCTAGGGTTGCACACATACATTTGCTCACACCCGTTCCTCTCACACTGAGATACCACCTCCAGACTGCTCAGATCAGGCAGATCCCACTGGTTCTTCAAGGCCCCTTAAGCCCCCTGCTTACCTTGCCCTCTTCCTGCTCTGAGTCTGGAACACAATAGTTCATTTTAATGCACCCTCACAGCTCAGCATTGTTAGTTAATGTATGTGTGCTTTATGTCTTCAATAGCCTATAAGGGGTGGTTCTTGACTTCCACTACATATTTTGATCACCTGGGGATATTTAAAAAGATAAACTGACCCTGGTGAGGGGTCCCACCCCTAGAGATTGTGACCTAACTGGTGTGGGGAGTTTTTTTTAAAAAAATTGAAGTATAGTTGATTTACAACGTTGTGTTAGTTTCAGTTATATGGCACAGGTTCTTTCCCCCAAAAGTTATTACAAAATATTGACTATAGTATAGTTCCCTGTGCTGTATAGTAGGTCCTTGTCGGTTATTTATTTTCTATATAGTAGTGTGCATATGTTAATCCCTACCTTCTATTTATCCCTCAGCCCTGTTCTTTCCCCTTTGGTAACCATAAGTTTGTTTTCTATGTCTGTGAATCTCTTTCTGTTTTGTAAATAAGTTCATTTGTATCTATTTTTTTAGATTCCACACATGAGTGCTTTTATAATATGATAATTCTTTCTCTGTCTGACTTACTTCACTTAGTGTGATCATCTCTAGGTCCACTCATGTTCCTGCAAAATGTCATTATTTCATTTTGATGGCTGAGTAATATTCCACTCTGTATATATACCACATCTTCTCTGTCCATTCCTCTGTCTGTCTCTTTCAGGTGAATCAAACATGAAGTCAAGGTTAAGAACCAGTGGGCTATACACTTCTTGAGGCCAGGCTTCTGCATACTCCTTGAGTCAGCTCTCTCCTTTATACCACCCACAGGCTTACTCTTGCCCTTCTCCATACGTTGCTAGAATTTATTGTTTAAGTCTGTCTCCTGGATGGCAGGGAGTACTCATGCAGGATTCATTGTAATGAAGACAATACTGAACAGGTATTAGGGGCTGAGGGCTGCCCCAGGCACTTTGCACAAGTTGGCTCATTTATCCCTCTCAGTAACATGGGCCCCTGTCCCTGTGTCATCAAACATCTTGCACCCTGCCTTGCACACAGCAGACACTTCATAATTGTTTGCTGAATTGAAGAAGATGGTCCAGCAGAAGTGTAGACCTGTGGTGCCTCTCCAGCATCCATCTCACTCCTGTCCTCTTGCAATGGCAGCCCTGAGGTTTGGGAGGTTGACTTGAGTTCCAGGGATGGACTCTGTTTAGTCAAAGGTAATCAGGTTATTCCGTCTCCATTGCTCCAGGGACAAAATGAGGCATATACTTGGGACCCCTCGTACCAAGATGAAGCCAGTCAGCATCTGGCATCCGAAAAGCCATAGGACTTGGTCTAGGGATAATCATAAGACCAAATTTAAGCCAGTGAGATGAGCGGAGAGATTGACTGGCAGCCTCTGGGAAAAGAGCTTCCATCTTCTCTCTAGAAAGCTTCTGGAACCTACTCTTGCTCTCTTTCCCTGGAGATCATTATGTGAAGACAGAAGGCTGAGAGCGGCCGCAGCCATCCTGCAAGCAGACCAGGGACAACCAAGGCAATTCCTGGAGGGGGCGGAGCCAGGACAGCAGAGCAGGCTGAGCGAACCCTGAGCAGACCTCCTCACTGCTTTACCACGGGGTGTCCTCAGCTGTGGCAGCCAATCATCCATCTTTACAGCTTAAGCTGCTTTAACTCAGACCATTGTTACTTGACACCCAGAGCATCTTCACATTGGAAATGAAAGGAGAAGCCTCTGTTGAAGTGATCAGTCCACAGATTTGGCTTTGAGGGATGACCTGAGGTGGCCATGGCTTTGGATATGGGGGAGCCAATGTGGAGTCTTTGGATTTAGGGCCTCGAAGCCCTCATGGACACGGCGCTCCTCACAGCCATTAGCATGTCCCTGCCCTAGTAAAGGGACACTTCTGTTGATCTGCAGGAAGAAGGGTGTGAGCCTGGGTTTGAATGGTAGAGCTGCCACTCTCCAAGGCATCCAGGTGGTCATCCCTTCCCCGCCTTGTCCCCCACTTGGAGCAGCAGATCCAACAACAACTTTCAATTACTGGCATGAACTATGTGCCCAATGCTGTTGAATCTTCATCAAACTCTTGGGACGTAGGTACTTATTCTTTTTTATTTATTTATTTATCTTTTACATCTTTACTGAAGTATAATTGCTTTATAATGTTGTGTTAGTTTCTGCTGTATAACAAAGTGAATCAGCTATATGTATACATATATCCCCATATCCTCTCCCTATTGCACCTCCCTCCCACCCTCCCTATCCCACCCCTCTAGTTGGACACAAAGCACTGAGCTGATCTCCCTGTGCTATGCAGCTGCTTCCCACTAGCTATCTATTTTACATTTGGTAGTGTATATATATGTCCATGTCACTCTCTCACTTTGTCCCAGCTTACCCTTCCCCCTCCCTGTATCCTCAAGCCAATTCTCTACTAGGTCTGTGTCTTTATTCCTGTCCTGACCCTAGGTTCTTCATGACCATTTTTTTGTTTGTTTTTTAGATTCCATATAGATGTGTTAGCATACGGTATTTGTTTTTCTCTTTCTGACTTACTTCACTCTGTATGACAGACTCTAGGCCCATCCACCTCATCACAAATAACTCAATTTTGTTTCTTTTATGGCTGAGTAATATTCCATTGTATATATGTGCCACATCTTCTTTATCCATTCATGTGTTGATGGACACTTAGGTTGCTTCCGTGTCCTGGCTATTGTAAATACAGCAGCAATGAAAATATTGGTACATGACTCTTTTTGAATTATGGTTTGCTCAGGGTATATGCCCAGTAGTGGGATTGCTGGGTCGTATGGTAGCTCTATTTGTAGTTTTTTAAGGAACCTCCATACTGTTCTCTATAGTGGCTGTATCAATTTACATTCCCACCAACAGTGCAAGAGGGTTCCCTTTTCTCCCCACCCTCTCCAGCATTTATTGTTTGTAGACTTTTTGATGATGGCTGTTCTGACTGGTGTGAGGTGATACCCCATTGTAGTTTTGATTTGCATTTCTCTAATGATTAGTGATGTTGAGCATCCTTTCATGTGTTTGTTGGCAATCTGTATATCTTTTTTGGAGAAATGTCTATTTAGGTCTTCCGCCCATTTTTAGATTGGGTTGTTTGGTTTTTTTCATATTGTGTTGCATGAGCTGCTTGTATATTTTGGAGATTAATCCTTTGTCCATTGCTTCATTTGCAAATATTTTCTCCCATTCTGAGGGTTGTCTTTTCGTCTTGTTTATGGTTTCCTTTGCTGTGCAAAAGCTTTTAAGTTTCATTAGATCCCATTTGTTTATTTTTGTTTTTATTTCCATTTCTCTAGGAGGTGGGTCAAAAAGTATCTTGCTGTGATTTATGTCCCAGAGTGTTCTGCCTATGTTTTCCTCTAAGAGTTTTATAGTGTCTGACTTTACATTTAGGTCTTTAATCCATTTTGAGTTTATTTTTGTGTATGGTGTTAGGAAGTGTTCTGATTTCATTCTTTTACATGTAGCTGTCCAGTTTTCCGAGCACTACTTATGAAGAGGCTGTCTTTTCTCCATTGTATATCCTTGCTTCCTTTGTCAAAGATAAGGTGACCATATGTGTGTGGGTTTATCTCTGGGCTTTCTATCCTGTTCCATTGATTTACATTTCTGTTTTTGTGCCAGTACCATACTGTCTTGATTACTGTAGCTTTGTAGTATAGTCTGAAGTTAGGGAGCTGGATTCCTCCGGTAGGTACTTATTCTATATTTACAGAGGAAACTTGGGGTTACAGGAGAAAGTAGCCAAGGGCACATTAGGAGGAATTGGTGAAATGTGGGCTCTAGAGAGTGAGTATATCCATCTGTGATCAGGACTAGCTGGGCATCTTAGTGGTACTGGGCAGCCCAGGCTAGAATGCGACTTGGAGAGAGCCACTGTGGTCTGCCATCCAGGCCCCCTCAACTTCTCACTCAGCAGCTCCATCCTTAAAGACCACACTCTGTGACTCTCCTGGATGCCAAGACATCTTCCTACACAGTATTTTCGTTCAGCAAAACATCCATATTTCCTATTTTTGACTCAAGAATACCAGATCTGTGATGCACTCTATTTATTAGTGATGCAGCTCCAGGAAAGCAATTCTGTTAGCATTTTGCAATAGCAGACCAGCAAAAATTGGAAATATATTTGCACTCAGAGGTGGTTGTGATGTAGGATTTAAAAAAAATAATGGATACATTGAAAAATCACTTTCTATTTAATATCTAGGGTGTCTGCACACACCACATGGCTCCTCTGCTAACATTTAGACATACACATGCTCGTGAATTATTTTAAGAAAAGAAAATAACCTGATTTCTAATACAAAGAACCTTCTCTAAATATTTGCAAACACAATTTTGGATTCCTGAGGTTAGATCTGCACACATTTTTAAAGTGTTTTCTTTGCCTAGCCTTCTGTTTGATTCAGTTGATTATAAGATGGGACCGTGTTCCCTAGGAGCTCACATTTAGTTGGGAGAATAGATACTGGAAAAGTAAAATAAAAATATGAGTAAATTTCCAGTACAGCAGATGTTCTAAGGCAGTGCATGATTAATTTCCAAACATGTGATTTAGACAATGTGTCCAACAGATCAGAGGGGAAAAAAAATAACATCCATGATTTAGTATGAGGTCCCTAAAACATGGCAAATTCTTTTATATACTATTTTATTTAATGCTTAAGTGGCAGGATAGTACTTTTGAGATCATAGCCTCTCTTCTTTATTTTTTTCTGAAGCCACAATTTTTAATAAAAGAATTCCAAAATCAAACCTGGCCTTCTGGGCCATTATGAAGAAATATTCATCAGGTGAATAAGAATATGCCTCTCTTCTTCTGATTTCTCCCATCTTACCCTCCACTTAAATGCACCTCTGCCTTGTGATCATTGCCGCAGGGAGGGTTGTGATGGGGGAAGAGAAGATGGGGCTTGAAGCTGAATCTCTTCCTCATTTTCATTTGCAGAATCCTAAACCTTTAGGAGGGTGAGGAAGATGTGGGTATCTTCAACATCTGGGGAAAAATAGAGGAAGAAAATCTGCCTTCCCCCAGTCTAGGAAATGATACCCCAGACTGGCGGGTGGCAGGGAAGGGGTGGGGGGATAAGATGAAAGAGATGCAGAGTGACGGCACCTGAGGCCCACCACCTGGGCTGAGCCCTGGAAGGGGTGTGTGATATTGGGAGGGAAAGCCAGCCTGGCACATCTGGACAGATGGACCATGGATGGTTTCACAGAGGGCATGAGAAGCAGCCGAGGTATTTCTGTGCCCCTAAGTAAGGCAAGGGAATACAGAGAGCACTGATGGCCCTAAGGGACCATTAATGACTGAGGACCAAAGAGATGGGCACTATTGCAGTGGATACCTGCATGGAAAGATGACTGGAGGCCCCTTGACGCCCTAGCGCCTTATACAATACGGCCCCCTGAAAGCAGCGGGCACCCTAAGGAAATGGGAGAATTCCAAATTTGCCAAGGTTAAATCTCCTCCACTCAGATAGAAGAGGGGCTTGAAATGAAACTAAGACGGATGTGGAAAAACTACTTTTCTTTTTGTGAATCCAGATTCTTACCTGCTAAACATACAACTCCTTTTACGGATGATGTTTTCAAAGCTAGGTAAATGGCCTAATGCCCTACGGGCAGAAGTTAGTGAAATTCTGATTCAAACTCAGGTCTTGCTTGCTCCCAAGCCTTTGACCTCCACTCCATACAATACCTATGGCCAGGAGAGTGCAAGCAACATTTCTCGGAGGATGTCATAATTGGGGTGCTTCAGAAAGATGGGGACAGGTTGGACTGACACAGGGCTGGGGGAGAATGTCCAATGACACTGGGTTCTGTAGACACTCATGATTTCAGCAGCAACTCCCAGTGATTTGTGTCAAGTTTGCTGGGAAACACAGTTGTCCTGAAAAATAATAGTATTTGGCAAGCGTGACTTAACGTCACCTGTGTTGTTCTGGGTCGGAGTTTGCACTGGGACTGAATTCCCCCTCAGCTTTCCTTCCACTGAGAAGTGAGCCCATCCACTGTTCATGTGGCTTTAGAATCAGTCATGTTCACCTTCCTCTGAGTGAAAGATCTGTGACGTGCGAAGATACTTCCCTGTCGTGTGAAGTCTCTTCCCCTTGCAAAGTGTATGCGGATGCTGCTGGTCTTTTTTTTTTTTTTCTTTCCCTGCTGTTATTCCCACAGCTATTTAGTCTGAGAAACCCATGGAAAGTAGTAGGGGCCATGTTCCCTCTTGCTTGAGTTGGAGGCTGCTCTGTGCGTGGTTTGTTGATGGGGACACTCCTCAATGAACACAATTTCATGGATGGTTGGATATCAATTTTGAGCAATGCAAATGGTGAGACCATCTGAAATCTTGCTTTCTCTCATTTCCTCATTTCAGTGATGGAGACACACACGAAACGCAAAGACTAAGTGAAGTGTGTAATAGACCCCCATAAGCTTGCAGCTTTTAAAACTGTCCGTGCAACCCCGGGGGTTGAACTGTAGTTGCAGGGACTTGTGGACAGGGATGCTCTGCCATCAGGGCTGGCCGTGACACATTCTCAGCAGGCTTTCTCTATCCTTCGGATTTTATGTCTCCCTCCCGCCAGCCTTTCCAGCAGACATTTACATGGCATGTTCTAAGTGTGAAACATGACTTATGGGATGACCACAGAAGTCATTACTCTGGGGTTGGGGACCTAAGTTGATGGACTTAGAAGGGCCCTCATATATCACCAAGGATGGCCCCTCCACTGTCCCGGACCACAGAGGCAAGACACAGTCCTCAAAGACTCAGAGCAAGTACGCAGCAGTAGTGAGGGTCTGGAATTCTCTTCTGATTCCAGACTCAACCCTCCCATTAAACCATAATGCCCGATGGGCCAGTGGTTATCTTTGGCCTCGCCTTGATTTTGTCTGATCTGTGGGAAAAATGCCCAGGGAGTTTGGGTAAATGGTTTGACCCCAGATCCCAGAATCCTCTGGTCTTCCTTACTTGGCTGTGAAACACCATCTGACTTTACATGTCCCTAGAAGCAGAGGTGGTGTAGCAGCATAATTAAGGGTGAGGGCTCTGGGTGGCACAGATCTGGGTGCAAATCCAGGCTCTAGGTGACCTTTCCCAAGGTCCTTATGTTCTCTAAGTCTTAGTTTCCTCATCTGCAAAATGGGGATGATAATCACACCCACACCATAGAGAGATAAGCCAGAGCTGAGCACAGTGCAGGAGCTCAAAATTGGCCACTAGTTCTGGTGACAGCAAGAACCAAGGAACTCTGAAATGAGATGATGTCACGTGAGTTTTCTGTCTCTTTCCTCAGTAGCCTTCTCTTGTTTTTTTCTCCCCACTCTGGTGTGCCTCTCAGAGAAGTTAAAATGACACTGTTTTTACTCTAAGACCCTTGCCAAATTTTCTAATTAATATAACTTTCAGAATAAAATTCAACGTTAAAATTGTAACTCAGTTATACTGTGTTTCCACACATGAATGCCTGAATTTTAAAGCTGATTTCATCTGTGTTGTCTTTAAACCAATATACCCTCCTGTCAAATGAACTCCAGGTCCTAGAATCACCTTTTCTTGATTTTTTAATACAGACAATGCAAAGAGACACCTTCTTAGTCATCCCTGTGTGTCAGACCATGAACCATATGCCTTTGTCAAAACAAACTCAAAAATGAGGTAGGGCTTCCCTGGTGACGCAGTGGTTGAGAGTCCGCCTGCTGATGCAGGGGACACGGGTTTGTGCCCCAGTCCGGGAAGATCCCACATGCCGTGGAGTGGCTGGGCCCGTGAGCCCTGGCTGCTGAGCCTGCGCGTCCGGAGCCTGTGCTCCGCAACGGGAGAGGCCACAACACCGAGAGGCCCGCATACCACAAAAAAAAAAGGGTATAATTCAATAAACATTAATTATTGACCTTCTCCAGGACATGAAGTAGGAGGAAAGAGAAGGGGAGGAGAATCTGTGAGAGCAGATAGTCCTTACTTTCTGCAAACTCATGCCCTAGTAGCGGGTGGAGATCTGCACTAATAACTCCAATGAGATGTTTCCCAAACAGTGCTCCAAGAACACTATTCCACAAAGAGTGAGTTCCATAGTGGAATACGATTGAGAAACATAGGTTAAGTAATGTCAAACTGATTGGTTTCTTGGTGGGCTTTTGAGAGCTTTGAATAAGCAAATGTGCATTGTGACTCTTGAATGTGGTGCTGTGGGGATGGTTTACACAGTTTCCCAAACTGGACCTTGGCTTCCTTGAGGAAACTGTGGGACCGAGCTTCATGAACCCCTCGGGAAATGCCACTTGAATGTAAGGCGGGCTGTGCCAGCACATGCCTCTTTCTCCCAGCAGCAGAGACCCCCAGGGATGCAGAATAATTTCAACACAGATTTTATTAAGAGAATTTGTATTAAATTAGACCAAGCTTATTAAGTGACGGCATGTATTCCAAGTCTCTGCGCTACTTTTAGTGTCTGGCAAAAAAAAAAAAAAAAAAAAAAATGACCTGAAAATGTACAGCAGATCTCAGGTCCACATGTGGCTCTAATTCCTCTTTGTCTGAGGAAGAGATACTATTGATTACTGCAACCCTCAGGGTTATTTCTGCCTTTTTATTCCTTTTTTGGCCATTCCTAATCTGTGCCTTGACTCCTCCCCAAAGCCACAATGGGGGTTCTCTGTCTGTCCCTTAACAGTTTCTAATTTTTAGAACCATCCCCTTCCTTATCTCCCGCTGCTTTATTTGTTAAGTAGGGGGTAGGACTCAGCCAGACCAGGAGCTAGGGTAGAAAGCCCTCCTCATCCCAGGCCAGAGGGGTGCCACCATCAGGAACAGGCAAAGCTAGACACTGTAGGAAGGTCAAGGTCCAGAGAGCACTGCAGGAGAGGCCCCAGCAGAGGCAGGGATGAGGTGGTCTCTGGGGACAGAGCCACAAGCAGAGAAGTCTGTGATGAGCTCCCCCAAGAGCAGATGAGGCTCAGGCAGAGGGCAGGGTGGTACTTACTGGGGTGCATGTCTAGAACTATGTTTCTTCAAACATGTTCAGCCATTTCATTAACAGAACTCTTGCCCTGATATCATACAAAATGGATAAAACTGAGCTTCTCTGGTTGTCATGTTGGGGGAGAGGTGCCCTGGGGTGTCACCTGCTGAGGCATCTCTCTGAAACCCCGGGGACTCCCTAAGGCCATGGTCTGGCACATCAGCAGCCTTCTCGATTCAACCCCATGAGAGCTGAGTTACAGGCCCTGGTTGGTTGGGCCCAGTGTAGAGGTCCAGGCACAAATCAGATGTGATTATACAGTCAGTTTTTACCATATATGGGTAGAACTTGAATTTTTGCTGTTAAAAATGGATGAGTAGGGGTCTTCCCTGGTGGCACAGTGGTTGAGAGTCCGCCTGCTTATGCAGGGGACACGGGTTCGTGCCCCAGTCCATGAAGATCCCACATGCTGCGGAGCGGCTGGGCCCGTGAGCCATGGCCGCTGAGCCTGCGCGTCCGGAGCCTGTGCTCCGCAACGGGAGAGGCCACAACAGTGAGAGGCCCGCGTACCGCAAAAAAAAAAAAAAAAAAAAAAGAATGAGTAGGGACTCTAAGGAAAAGGACAAATTAATTAGTCTTTTAAACGATCTTCTCCAATGGCGTGACCCAGAGGGAGACAGGGACCTGGTATTTGTCCAAAGGCAGCCGTTTCTGACGGATCAGACTGATCTCGGCCAGGAGAGAGGGTCTGATTCCATCCCCAGAACACTGTCACGGAGCACAGAGGTGATGGTCAGGTGGCCTGCAGCGGTCACGCAGAGGAAGGAGGACTTTTTTGAAAGGCGAGGTCCATCCTGACTTCAAAAGCCCTTCTCAAGAATTAAAGTATGCTGCCTGTTCTAGGCCGTACTGGCAACATTTCTTACGTGTAAATGAAGTCTCCATTTTTTTTTTTTAATTACTGGAAAAAATACCAATGAAAATAAAGTTCCACCAATTACTTTGGCTTTCCAATTCACGAACAGGACACAGTAGGCTAATTGGGGCTGCAGAACACTGCCCACCCTCAGTGCTGAGCCAGTTCTCGGGAGCAGGCAGCTGCTAGCACGTTATTTTCTATCCTCATTGTTAAACCCCGATTGGAAATTTCACAAATGGGAACCAGTTCCCTTGCCAACCTCAAAAGTACTTGAAAAACTCCCCACGATTACAGGCCCAAAGGGGTTCGTTCACACAGCAGGCTTACAGCGTGTATATAAGTGGACTTCGGAAGGTTTAGAAACATGCCGAGATGAAGACTGCATTATAGGCCATCAACTTCACAGTGCCATGTCCTATTGAAAGACCTTTTGATGTCTCCTTCCAAGACAAAAAGAGGATCCAAGCTCCTAACAAGGCAAGATGGCATCCTATGGTCTGGTCTCAACTCCTTACCTCAGCCTCCTCTCAACTCATTCTGGTCCATTGCACGTTCCAGTGATAGGGCACCCTGGGCGTGCTGATGTCAAGCTTCTCTGCCATGCTATATGCTGTTGCCGTCTTTATCGTCCTAATGAACGCTTTCTCATCCAATAAAGCCCAATTTTAAAGATTTTAAAGGATTTTTCTCCTATGCTGAAAATTCACCAATAGATTATCATTCCCCTCAGAGAAGATACTCAGATCTCCTCCATGCCCAGAAGCCTGGATGACCAGGTTCTCTCCTATACCATTAGCCGCATCTTCCAGCACTTGTCTTCTGACTGACTCTTCTCCAGCCTCAGTGACCTTTTTTCTCACCTATAGATGGACCTGGGAGGGCAGGGTCTGAGTGTGAGCATTAATCCTGGGGAAGGGGAGAAGGTCAGTGCATGCAGGGAGCCACGGGGAAGATGGCATCACAGAGGCCAGAGTGTACCAAGGTCTTGCAGACAATCTGCCATATTGGGTTTAGGTGCAAGGCGCAGAGAAGGAGGTGGACGAGGCAACCAGCAGATGTTTTCAAATTTACACATTCATTCAACTGAAACATGCCAAACACACTCCATGGACCCATCACCTAATCCTTGTAATAAGGAGTAGGTATTACTCTAGATTAAAAAAAAATAGATGAGAAAGTAGGAGTTCAAGGAAGTTAGGGATTCTGCTGTGTCCACACAGCTAGTAAGTGGCAGGGCTGGAATTTGACTCAAACTCAAATTTTTTATGACTCCTAAGCCTAAACTCTTTTTCTTGTTCTGTAGAGGGTCAGTTGAAGGAGTATACAGCAAGAGATTAGCAAAGAGAATACAGAGTTTCTGTGGCGTTTTGATTCCAGAGTTGTCAGATATCTCAGAAAGTAAAGGGTTTACAGCATTTGTATCAATACACATCAGTTCCTGCATTTTCCCAAACACATAATCACATAAACAAAATGACCAATCAGCAACAGTGGCAGCAAGCCACAGTGGAAGGAGAACAGTCTTTGAAGAGTTGAGGTTGGGCAAATCTGACGGGGTGACCTTGGGTAAGCTACCTCACCTCTCAGACCCTCAGTTTTTTTACCTTATCCCCACAAGTAGGGACTTACTACTGCTTTCTCAGAGGACTGTAAACATCCATGTACATAAAGGGCCTCCTTGCAACAGTGGCTCTTAAAGTTTCCTCCAGGAAATGACATAAGGCACTTCCACTCACATTTAATTGGCCGAAGCAAGTCACATGGCCGCACTTTACTCCAAGGAAGAGTGGTCCTAGCATCTATCTGGGAAGAGGACAGAAATACTCAAACACCCTAGTGACCGTTCTTTCTCCCACACTCTTTTAAAGCATTTTTAAAAATCTTTATTTATTTATTTATTTTGGCTGCATTGGGTCTTCATTGCTGCACGCGGGCTTTCTCTTGTTGTGGCAAGCGAGGGGTACTCTTTGTTGTGGTGTGCGGGCTTCTCATTGCAGTGGCTTCTCTTGTTGTGGAGCACAGGCTCTAGGCACGTGGGCTTCAGTAGTTGTGGCACATGGGCTCAATAGTTGTGGCACACGGGCTCTATAGCCCAGGCTCAGTAGTTGTGGTGCACAGGCTTAGTTGCTCCATGGCATGTGGGGCTTGATTGTCACTACAGCACAACTTAGCCTATTCTAACTGATCCAAAGAGATCATCTTAATTCTTTATAAAATCACTTTATTTTTGTGGGGCTGGTCTAACCAGTTGGCATGTAACTGGGAAAAAGTGGTTTCAACTGGCCTTGTTAGAGCTTGGGGCAGGTTTCCATTGCAGGCTGGGGTGACAGGGATCCAGATGTGGTCCCTGAGGGCCTCTCGGGAAGAGTAGTGGTAAGGTTCATGGTGAGGACATGACTGGGGCCCCCTTATCTATGGGAAGCATCCAAGCTATGTTCCAAAATATCCACGGGCTGACGGGTGGTGTCCAGCTGGGGCACTGAGCCACACAAGAGGGCCATCGCTCTAGCACAGCTGTGTTTAGTGACTAATGATTCCTGTGCAACCTCTAAATCAGTGCCTTGCTATACTAATTAGTTTCATGGACTCTTGCCAAATGACACAGTCTTCCTTTCCTGTTATCCTGGGGAATTCTGCAATACTGAGGAAGCTCCTATCACGCTCTACTGAAATGTTTGAGAAGCTTTCTACTATCATGTGATGTACGTCAGACTTCATGTAGGTGACTTCTGCTGAAAAACACACTCTCTCACTCAGGCATAAAAAATAATGAAATAATGCCATTTGCAGCAACGTGGATAGACCTAGAGATTATCACACTGAGTGAAGTAAGCCAGACAGAGAAAGACAAATAGCATATGATTCGTTTATACATGGAATCTAAAAAGAAAAGATACAAATGAACTTATATACAAAACAGAAATAGACTCACAGGCATAGAAAACAGACTTATGGTTACCAAAGGGGAAAGTGGGGAGAGGGATAAATTAGGAGGTTGGGATTAACATATACACACTACTATATGTAAAATAGATAAACAACAAGGACCTACTGTATAGCACAGGAAACTATACCCAATAGTTTGTAAAACCTATAAGGGAAAAGAATCTGAAAAAGAGTATATATACACATATGTATATATATATGTACGTGTGTGTGTGTGTGTGTATATATATATATATATATATATATATATATATATATATATATATATATACACACACACACACACGTACATATATATCTCTGAATCACTTTGCTGTACACCTGAAACTAACCCAACATTGTAAATCAACTATACCCCAATTAAAAAAAATATACTCTCTTCTGTTGCCTCATTCCTGCTTTGTTTCCTTCCCGGATTTTGTGTCTCTAGTGCTCCCAGGGCTGCACCATTTGCCCTTTTTGTCATCTTCTCTTGCATGGGGCTGCCCAGAACTCACTCTTGGTCCCAGTGCAGAGGGGCCTGTGTCTCCCCTAGAGGGAGCCAGCCCTCTGAAGACTTACTCTTATACCATCACCCACCTTTCCCCTAAGCCCCCATGGCAAATGGTCAAGGTCACAGATCTTAGTAACTTTCAAAGAATCCATCAACATGCATTCGAGTCATCTCAAAGTGCTAATCTGCTTATTTGGGGAGCATTTTACTTCCCCTGTGCTCTCCCGTTGGTACTTCAAAACACCCCAGCTGCTAAGGGAGCAAAAACAAAGATGCTAACAAATCTGAGTGGGGAATAGAAAGGCTACCTGCATGCTCAGAGTGCTGGTTTTCCTGCTTCCAAAGAGGAGATTAGCCTGGGTGCAGGGACTGGAGGAGAGGCAGCAACAGAAGAAATGAGGAAGGAGCAGAGACCTTCAAGCGAGAAGGCAACAAGAAGCCTCCACCCCTGGGGAGCAGGGAAGGGGCTCCGAGCTTAGCAGAACTTGAGGGTGGCCTCTCATGCCCTTGAACCTATGGGCAATCCACCCGCTCCCTCCGTCCCACATATTTGTGAATTCCCGGTATAGGGGGTTGGGGTCTTGGACAATTTGATTGGGAATAAAGAGAGATCCTTGGCTTCTGACCTGTGTAGCAATCAACAGAGCCAACTGGCAATTTTGTTATAAGATTCCACATTCAGCCTTCTCCCTACACAGCCCCAGTTTGAAACTGGATAAGGTTCCAGAACAATAAAAGGCATTAGCAACTCAGAGGCAACCTGAAATTGCTCATGTTTATCTAAAATCAAAATCTGGTCTCAGGCCAAGTGCTTTATTATTATACCAGCGTAGTGCCTGGATTCATCCTTATTTTTATAAATCTTGTTTTATTAGTAAGGGGTAGAACATTTTCCTGGCTGATTCTCATTCCACTTGCTTTGCCCTTTTCTCTGTCATGGACTGTACACAGATGGGCCAGGAAGAAGGCCTGGACTTAGGGTTACCTTGCCAACAAGCGCCGACGGTAAGTTGCATGGCTATGTGAGATGGATGAATGGGCCAATCGTTGGTCACCAGGTATGGTTCATACGTTGCTCCATCCATGTATAAGGTAACCACAGGAAACTCCACATTGATGACATAGTAATGCCATTCTTTGTCACAAATCTAGTGGAAAGAAAGAGAAGCAACACTTAAAATTGAATATGCAATGAAACATCTAACAGACTTATTCTAATTATGAAAGAGGGAGAAGAGACCTTTAGATCAACAATGTGTATTGCAAAGAACTCAATGAACATAATGGTTGATACACACTGAGGTTATAGAAACTCAAATCAAACGTGATGGGGCAAACCATGGAATAGAGGAACACCTGAGAAGCTAATCATCAGGCAAACATTTGGCTGTCGGCAGATTATCTTGGTCACATAATTACCAGCTCTCTAGGCTGGCAGGTTCTTGGTGGACAGGTGGAGGTGTCTGCTTACATGTGCTCTGTATCAAATTTTTCTTAGTTTTTCAATAGAGAAAGAGTAAAATTAAAATTGTTTTCCTAAGCTCTGGGATGGATGGAGCTCTAAAAAGAAAGATGCTAGATTGGAAGTAGAAATGAAGAAGAAGATAGAGAAAGGGCCGAGGAAGGGAAAGAGAAAGAAGAAAAGAGAAGAGAGAAACATTAGGAGTTAGGAAGGATCAAGGAGAAAGCAATGACCATGGGATGAGGAAAAAGAATGCATTTCAGAAGAATAGGAACCGCCCCCCCACCCCAATTCCTTTGTCTCTAGATTAAGGCTTGTCTGAGGAGCTGATGTAGTCTCACCCTCCCTTCAAGCCAAGCAAAATAAATTCTTAGACAGACAGTCTTCCCAAGAGGACTCAGTTTTATCTTCCTTAGAGTCCCTGGGGAGCTGGAGAAGAACAACAAGTGGGTCCTCCTGGCTGGACTCACTGCACAGCACTCTTGCACTCATGTCCCCTCACAACTTTTGCACCTATGATTTCTGGTCTTAGGCCTGGGAATGAAAAATCTAACTTTAATGGGTGGGTAGAGACATTGGGGGCCGGGATAAAGTCACAATTCCTGACCTCAAGATACTCAACTCCCACAGCATGATCCAAAATAGAAACCAATATGGCACGTCTTGGGAAAAGAGATAGGAAGCATAAAAGGTGACAAGGCTGGGGATGGGAGCCCCCTCCCTCCAGTCGCCTAAACAAGTATCTTGGAAGTTGCATTAGGCTCTCTCTCCTCCCCACTCCCTGTCCCTCAGATCCCTCTGTACCCTGTGGAGTCCACCTCGGAAGTGTCTCTCATCTGCGTCCTCTTGTCTCCGTTGCCCCTGCCATCTGTGGCAACGGAGACAGATGAGTTCTGCACGAAGGTGACCCCAAGTGAGGACATCAAAGTCCTCCCTACACCCCGCTCTGGATTAAATGTGCTGTTTCTCATGAATAGATAACACGAAAAGGGATGCTAAATGATCTTTTCCCTTTCATTCTGGAATAAGATTTTCTTCCCCTTAATGTTCTTTTTATACGGTTCTGTCTCATGTCTCAGAAAATTGCTCCTTTTGAAATCCATTAACCTGATAAAGCCTGATGAATATTTAGGGGCCCTTGGAAGGTAAGCAGGAGGGGTCCAGGCAGATGTCTCCAAAATCCTGTTACACTTCACTGAGTGTACAGCTCAGTACCTGATACATCTCAGTAGAGGTCCTAACTCTATTTACACCCACCTCCTGCTTGATGCCTGAGACCAGACACTGGGCTGGGTGCAGGGATCTTGGGGTGGGTCTCTGACCCAGGTGAGGCTGACCTAGGGGTGTAGGTGTGGCCCAAAGGAAGATCTGAAGACACAGTCTAGGGTGATGAAAGAGTGGGGAACTAAGGAGAGTTCTGAATGAGGAAGCATTTAATCCTAGGAGACCCAATGCACGCTGGACTTGGGGTTTGCAATCCCGGATGGCCAGTCAGAACATCCTGGGGATGGTCTCTGAGGCATCAGGAAACTTCTGACCAGTCCCAGGGTGGAGAGCAGACAGATGGCAGTGCCGTGACCCTGTCCACACCTCATGCCCTTTGAAATATAGGCAGAACACGAGAGCCAATCAGGCAGCACTGGGGGGCTCCCCTGCCCAGGCCACCATTACCACTCTTCCAGTGGCCTCCCTCTCGGGCCTGGCTGCCATGTTGAATCCATGCACTGGCTGACTCTACATCACTCCGCATCTGCCGAAGCTGGATGGAGGCTGGTCCTCTGGACCACTTTCTTTCACAACACTTACAGCATTTTTGTAGGACAATACAAAAAAGTTCCAAGGAGGAAGCAAAATAAGTCCATAGCTTAACAGGAGTAGCAATCCCTGTCAACGTTACAATTTCTCCTAGGCATCCCCACATCCCCCAGCTTTTCTGAAACGTGCTCCATGAACAGCAGCCCTTGTGATGTCCCACCTAAAAACAATGATGTCCCACCTTAAAAAACTGTGAAGCCTTGGTTTTTGTTTTTTCATTTCCCATGTCATTAGCCTATCCAAGGTTCCCAGCAGCCTCAAAGTATACACCCGTAACAATTTTTCAACCTTTTTGGAAAATGGAACTTTTCTATTTATAGCATTCCTACAAGCATCCCATGAAACAAGAGTTGGGAAAGGTCTATTTGGAACACACTGTACATACAACTTGAAAGTTTGCTTATCTCACTTAACATCAGCATTAAAATACCTTTACTATCTTCATTTTAGATGGCTGTATAATATGGATACACTACATTGTACTATACTATATTTTATACTTCATTATTCCCTTATTCTCAGGTATTCCTTGTGTACCAGCAATTATAAATGATACCACAATGAATTTCTTTTTGCATAAATATTTGTCTGCATTTCTGATTATATCCTTGGAAGAGATTCCTGGAATGTAATTACTGGATCAAACGTTGGAGGTATTTTTGAAGGCTCTTGACATACATCATCCAATTTTTTCTTGCAATAGTTTGTGCTTATTTATACTCCTGCTACACAGTGTGAGACTGCTCATGCGTTGTACCTTGATCACATTGAGTATTTAAAAAAATAGAAAATCCTGGCAGTCAGGAAGGCGGATACGTTTTACCTTATTTTAATATGGGTCACAAAAGATGACAAGATTTATATTTTCCAAGATCAGAAGGTAGGGCCTTCTGGGAGTGGGGAGCAGCCTGAGCTGACCTAGAGGTAGTAAAGATTGGGAGCTTCCCCAGTGAGCTCCTAACTTGGCATCCAAACAGAGGCTATCAGTCAGACTAGGCTTACTCCTGCAGACTTCCTGCACCAAGTAATCTATGAAAGGAGCTAAAGGAAACGCCTAATTAGGGTTTCATAAATGTGGATCTATGATGAGAGACCCTCATTATCCCTCTGCAGGGACAAACTGTAATTGAAAAATGATCAAGCCAGGAGGCAGCAAAAATAACTGTGTCAAGGCAATGTCTCCACCATGAAAGGAGGAAATTAGGCAAAGTGACCTTTCCTCGGGGGAGAGAGGAACTTTCATTCCTGATTGTGCATGAATCCCTGGGGAACCCAGCTGGCACCAGGCATGTCCAATGCCATCCCCAGAGACAATGCCTAAGCCCTCAGCTGGACCAAAGACACTTTGCCCTCTGGAAAACTGCAGGTGTGTTCCCACGGTGTCTGGTGGCAGCTGCTGTTTAGCTGGGGAGTGAATCAGAGACCGAGGCCCAGGGACAAATGCTGGATATCCGCCCAAAAGGGTGGATGGCAGGGACAATGCCAAGGAGGTCTGAGTTGGGGGCAGGCTGGTACTCCAGGGTTGAGTTGGAGACTGGGGAAGCCTCCCATGAGAGGGGAGGAGATCAGGCTGCTCACAGGTTGGTCCAAATGTCCTTGAAAGGGCCACACTGGAAGTTCTGAGTTGGTTTTCCTAGCAAATCAGGTATATTTGAATGCAGTTATTCAATGTGAGATACATTTACCTATGAACCAATGTGCAAGGGAAGGTACTAAGGGCTGCTTGGGATGCAGCACTTATCAGATACGTGCTTTGCCTGCAAGATTTTCAATCTGGGGCCGGGCATGGTGGTGGTGGTTAGGTATCAAATACACAGAAGACTCAGATGCAATCGGAATTGAGGTAAGTCTTACAGACAAGGTGCAAAGCACTGTGAGATACAGACTCTGGTTGGGAGATGGTGGCATTTAGGGTGGCTAAAACTGCTAAGATTCCATTAGGAATGGATGGCAGGGAAAAATTCCAGGAAAATGGAGCAGAAACCTTTTATTCCCTGATTCATCTGTCCTTACAATTGGCAAAGAAGCTACCAGGTTTGGGGCAAATGGAGATTCACTCATTCACTCACTCCTATAGACATTTACTAACTGCATATCCTGCTTTTTGAAGAAAAGAAGGCACCTGCCCTCATGGAGCTTCCAGTTCAGACACAGAATTGACAGAAAAGCTTGTAACAGTTGTGACTCATGTCCACAGATTTGTGCAAGGCACCAGGGTGAGGCCGTGGAGGGGGCGGGCGTCTGAGTGCACTGAGAGGGGGGAAGGAGCACAGACACAGAGCTTGGAGGGGGTCATGTCAGTTTGGGCAAGGTGAGGAGTGGGAGATGAGGCTGCAAGGATAGCTTGGAACTGAGGCCCGAGGACTTGAACAGCTTTTCTTCTGTAGGCAACAGGACTTATGGGCGTTTGGGGGCTGGAGGAGGATGGTCGTCATAGCAACAATCAATCTTGGAACATGCTTCTCAATGTCAAAGCAGCTTTTCCTCTTCCTTGTACTATTTAATCCTCACTGCAACCCTATCAAGCAGGAGGACCAGTTCTGTCTTGGGCAGAAAATTATTAGAAAATACAGGGAAAGAAAGAACATGGTTCCTAATCTCAAGGCGTTTCTATTGGATGTTACGTGAACCACAACCCCATGGGGGGCTTCTCCGCTTGGCCTCTCTTCTTTCCATTCCATACACAACCACTGGCTCAGCTTTGCATGCAGACTGCCAAATCAGGATCTTGAGCAGATACTTATCTTCTGAGCAATGGACTCACATGTCAGATTGCCCCTGAATGGTCCACTAGATGTTCCACAGGCACTTCAAACTCACCATGTCCAAAATTGAGCTCTACAGCCCCGTGCTCCAGCCCAGCCTGCTCCCTGCTCTGTGTTCCCTGCCTCAGCAAATGCTCCCTTCATCCGATCTGTCATCCGAGCCGGGACACTGGGCATTGCTTTCAACTTCCTCCCTCCAGCTAAGTTACTGCCAAGTTCTGATGATGCTTGTCTTGTCCACTCTCACCTCTTCACCCTCACTCCTACTCAGAACTTATAATACGTACTAGAGAGGGGAAAGGCTGAGAAAGTGTGTGTGGGACAGGCTGTCGCAAGATGGAAAGCATTTCAGCAGGGGAAGAGGACCAAATGTAGCAGGGGAAGGGTGGGAAAGCTTTGGCATGAGTGAGGGGCAGACAGAGTGAGGGGCTGCCCTGGGACTGAAGGCAGCTACAGAGTGTGGTGAGCAGGGCAGCCAAGGAGGGAGTGGGGAGTCCACGCAGGTCAAGCCTGGGGGTCACGGGTTAGTTGTCACATCTGCTTTAGGAATTTCTGGGGAATCATGTTCTGGACTTTGGAAAAATACGTAATGCTTCCTAATCCTCAACTCCATCTGTACAGTGAGGATAATGATAGTATCTACATCGTAGGGTTACTGTGTGAAATGAGCTAAAATAAAGCACCCCCAATGCTTAGAGCATATTTTCAACCTGAAGAAACATGGAAACTCTTTTCCTTTTCCAAATACATTGAGATGCTGCACGAACTATAACAACAACAATAACAAAATAAAACAAAAATAAGAGAGTTAGAAAGGCTCAGGCTATCAGCCATGGTTTCGAAGCCCACAAAAATGAGGAATGTCTCAGGTCCCCTGTGCAAAGAAAACTCGAGTTGGCATGTCTGCATAAAGCCTGGGACTGTCTGAAGCCTGGGTCTTGGGACAATCACTGACATCAACCTAAGGATGCTGGGAGGAAGCCAGCTAACCTCTCTGACACGTGTCTTCTCTGAGATGTTACACCCCCAAGCCTGCTCTAAGCATGCGCATTGGCTCCAAGTGTAAACAGCCCACATGGTGTGGAAATCCAGAACTCAGACACTATAAAAATGCATCCTTGGGAGTTCCCTGGTATCCATTGGTTAAGAATCCGCCTTCTAATGCAAGGGACGCGGGTTGGATCCCTGGTCAGGAAATTAGGATCCCACATGCTGTGGGGCAACTAAGTCTGCGCACCATACCTATTGAGACCACGTGCTCTGGAGCCTGTGCACCACAACTATAGAGAAGCCCGTGTGCCACAACAAACAGCCCTCGAGCCACAACGAAAGATCCTGCATGCCGCAACTAAGACCCGACGCAGCCAAAAATATAAATAAATAAATAGATATTTAAAAAAATGCATTCTTGAAGTCTTCAGGCCTTTATCAAAGACATACTCAAAACCTCTGGACAGACATGTGCCCACAACCTAGGGCATGAGCAGGACAATTCCTGCCTGAGATGAGCTCAGAGTAAACACTGATAAAACAAAGAGGGAGGGGCTTCCCCAGTGGCGCAGTGGTTGAGAGTCCGCCTGCCGATGCAGGGGACACGGGTTTGTACCCTGGTCTGGGAAGATCCCACATTCCCGGAGTGGCTGGGCCCGTGAGCCATGGCCGCTGAGCCTGCGCGTCCGGAGCCTGTGCTCCGCAACAAGAGAGGCCACAACAGTGAGAGGCCGGCGTACCGCAAAAGCAAACAAACAAACAAAACATGAGGGAACAATCCTTTGCGTGTGTGAGAAAAAGCATCAAAACTCACGTTCCAGGAACCAGAGAAAATGGAGCAATTGGAAAGGGATTAGAGGAAGGCAGGTTTGAAAAAGAACCAAAGAGAAATGCCAGAAATAAAAGACAGTTGTTGAAACAAACAAAAAAAACAGAGAAAGCTGACAAAAGAGTTAGTGAATTTGAAGAGAGATGAGATTAGAGCAAAATGAAAAATTTGATAAAGCAATTAAGAGAGATGAATTCTATGCATGATAGAAGGATACATTCTAACCAGCATCCTGTCAGATGTGTGAGGCCAGCAGTGAGGCTAGTGGAGAGCAGTGGGGCTGGGATCCTGAGAAATTTGTACGCCATGCTAAGGAGTGTGTTATTTTATTTTAGTGCCTTGTGTTCTAGAAAGCTTTTCTTTATTGCAACAGCCTTATCAAGTGTTAGATTCAGATGACAGTGGACACATAAGCTACATAAGCTCCTTCAGGGTAGGTCAAAACTGAACTGGAGAGCTCCTGAAATGGAGAGCTATTGAACCAGGAGGTCAGAAACCATGCAAACTGGGTTCTCACTGAGGACTTGCAAGGCCATCTGGCCTCAGGCCACTGTTCTGGAACATTAGAAAGATGAGGTCTTGGTTAGTGCCAAGATCAACCACATGCCAAAGCAAAGATGCCACTCTTATTTGCAAATCTATTTAAGATTTCCCCAGGAGGTTGCCTGAACTTCTGAACTGGCAGGGAGAAGTTCAGTGGGTTTTCAGCAGTAAGTGTTTATGACAGCTCAGAAAGCACCCGCTGGGCCTCCTGTCAAAAAGCAATCGACAGATGAATGGATAAAGAAGATGTGGCACATATATACAATGGAATATTACTCAGCCATAAAAAGAAATGAAATTGAGTTATTTGTAACGAGGTGGATGGACCCAGAGTCTGTCATACAGAGTGAAGTCAGAAAGAGAAAAACAAATACCATATGCTAACACATATATATGGAATCTGAAAAAAAAAAAGGTCATGAAGAACCTAAGGGCAAGATGGGAATAAAGATGCAGACCTACTAGAGAATGGGCTTGAGGATACAGGGATGGGGGAGGGTAAGCTGGGACAAAGTGAGAGAGTGGCATGGACATATATACACTACCAAACGTAAGGTAGATAGCTAGTGGGAAGCAGCCGCATAGCACAGGGAGATCAGCTCGGTGCTTTGTGACCACCTAGGAGGGGGGATAGGGAGAGTGGGAGGGAGGGAGACGCAAGAGGGAAGAGATATGGGGATATATGTATATGTATAGATGATTCACGTTGTTATAAAGCAGAAGCTAATACACCATTGTAAAGTAATTAGACTCCAATAAAGATGTTAAAATAAAAATAAATTAAAAAAAAGCAACTGCTGACTCAGGGCAGTGGAGCACAGGGGAAACATGAAAGGTAATCTGAGTCAAAGAGACCACCCCCATTTGCAATTTGGTTGAGGAACATTCGGGCAAATCTTCAAAACCATCCTGAAAAACTGTTCTCGTAATTTGTGCTTGGAGAGTGTAAATCAAGAATTTCTAGCACCCGGGATCTACACTCATCCATGGAGAGAGAAGACACACTGTTATTAGGCATCAATGATTTACCTGATGCTCTGGCACCATTCTATGATTTTTGCCTACATAACCAACTCACTGGACCAGCTGGTTTATTCCTTCCCACCAGCCCGCAGCATGACACCCTGGGAAGATCCCTTAACTTTCAGGGCTTACTGTTGGGCCTCATTTCCACGTAGTGAAAAAGTGCACTTCAATTAGTCTCTCGTCCAGGCCAAAGCTTCTCTTGCCCAGGCTTGGGCTAATTGGCAAATTCTGCAAAGCACCACAGAGGTAGGGTTGCCTGAGTTGATGTGTGAGCCAGAGGTTAGAGCACAAATCCTGCTCTCGGTGAAGTAGGGACTGTGCATCCCAAGGGCTCTGTGTCCTGCAGGTGTGAGTAAGTGGGACAGGACCAGCCAATGGAGATGTGGCCCCTCACTAGCCATCACTCAGGAAAATGTTCTCTGCAGACCCTTTCAGGCTTCTTTCCCAACTGGGTTTTGTAAAACACTGTCCTGCAAAATGTACCATGAACAATGGCTTCCAGGGACAAGAATATTTTGGAAAAGTTTTACTGAACACAGTAAAACAGATTTCTTTTTGCAAGGTGACTCAGAACTGTGGTTCTCAGAGTGTGGTCTCTGGACCAGCAGCATCAGCATCACCTAGTGCTATGAATTGAATGTTTGTATCCCCTCAAAATGCATATGTTGAAGGCCTAACCCCCAATGTGATGATGTTTGTAGGTGAAGTCTCTGGGAGATAATTAGGTTTCGATGAGGTCATGTGGGTGGGGCCCCCATGGTGGGATTAGTGCCCTTATTAGAAGAGGAAGAAAGACCAGAGCCCCCTCCTTTTCTCTCTGTCATGAGAGACAGGGAGAAGGCAGCCATCTGCAACCCAGGGAGTGGGCCTTCACCAGCAATCAGACCTGCAGGAACCTTGATCTGGGGCTTCCCAGACTCCAGAACTGTGAGAAAATAAATGTCTGTTGTCTAAACTGCTGGTCTGTGGTATTTTGTTATAGCAGCCTGAGCTAAGACGTTGAGGAACTTGCTAGACATGCAAATTCTCAGGCCCCACCCCAGACCCACTGAACAGAAACTCTGGAGGTGGGGCCTGACAGCTTGTGTTTCAGCAGGCCCTCCAGGTGGTTCAGATGGGCTAAATTTGAGAACCTCTGTCTCAGAGAATTTAATATGCTAATGTGGTGGATAGAATAG
This sequence comes from Mesoplodon densirostris, assembly GCF_025265405.1. Classification (NCBI taxonomy): domain Eukaryota; kingdom Metazoa; phylum Chordata; class Mammalia; order Artiodactyla; family Ziphiidae; genus Mesoplodon; species Mesoplodon densirostris. Next base: position 146,314,466 of record NC_082665.1, read on the forward strand.
TCAGTTTGCTGAATTTTCTGACCTCATTTATTTTATTTTCCTTTTGGGCGCCTATGAAAATCACCTGCAACAAAAAATCTCAGAAGACACATGGTGTGAGATTCATTCAGTTCATTCAACACAGGTTGATTGAGCGCCCAGTATGTCCCAGGCACTTCTGGGCACTGGGAATGCTACAGTGAACAAAACAGGAAGATTTCCGCCAGTGTTTCCCACTGTCCACCATATGCCACCGTCTCCCACCCCCCCACTCCCCGCATCCCTCCCCCCCAACCCTGAAGCTTTCCTGCCTCTGATCACACATTTCTCCCAGCTTCCCCCATTAAGCATTAGGACTCCCTTGCCCCCCAAAACAAAAAGCCTCTCAAGCCTGCCCAGATTTTTCACTCCTCCCTGGTTTTGGTTTCTGGGACGTGCCATGGAATTCATCTGCAGACATTTTCCTTCTGAATTTCCTGAACAGCTGACATCTGTCAGGGCCCTGGGCCTCCGATCTGAGCCTCGGAGGCACAGCCTGCCTGTTGCAGGTTGTAAGCAACCATGTACAGAGTGAGTTCAATATTTTAACAGGCCGGGAAGCACATGTCTTCAATTAGACAGTTAGGAAAGAGACTATTTCTCCTCTGGTGCTCTTTCACTGATCGTAATCAACTGCACAAAGACCAAGCAGATCGCTCGGCTCGAGAAAGTGGGTTGAAATGGAGTCACTTTAGGATGGGGTTGAGGTGTTTAGAATCTCATCCTGTGGGTGCAGCCCCCTCCCGCAAAAGACTGTGAGCTTCTCGAGGTAATGGTGTAAGGGAAATGATGGCCATTTGACAATTACTGAACAAATGAATGATTACAGTAAAAGCCAGCAACAGTGGAATTTGTTCCTCTAGAAAAGGGTGGCAACCCTAATCTTGGATTCCAGCCTCTAGAACTGTGAAAAATAAATGTCTGTTTTTTAAAAAAAGAAAAAGAAAAGGGTGACAAGAGTCCAGCTCAGGAAGCTGGAGCATGGTCATCAGGATGAGCCCATACGTGTGTCAAACACTTGGAATCCTGGCAACCTCATCAGGTTGGCAGTGCAAAAGGAAGGTTTGCAAAAGCTCAGCAGACATGGAGAGCTCTGGAAGGTGGGAGCCTCATGGGGTAAAGGAAGGAGGGTGAAAGTTGTCAGATATGGGTGAGTCCCAGTATGACTCTGGCCAGGGAAGGGTCCATGCCTATTGCTCAGTCCTCCCCGCAGCCTCTGGCTTTGATGCCCATCCTGGGGGCATCAGCACATCCTTGCAGTCCCACTGAGAGGCAGTGGTTTTGGAGTGAGCCAGCTCGGAGGAAATTTCCCCTCTGCCCTCTTACCTGGACTTGGACCTGGGGCAAGTTTCTTAAACTTGCTGAGTGCCAGTTTCTTTATGTGTGCAATGGATAGAACACCCATGTTGCAGGAAGATTTGATTATGTATTCAATGGATATTTATTGATAGCAGTTATGGGTCAGGAATTATTCTAGGTGTTGAGTATAAAAAGTGAGGAAAAATAGATGCAGTTCCTTCCCTAAGGGAATAGGCAGAAAATAAAACGCTCACATAAATAAATGTAACATTATATCTGAAAGAAATACTGTGAAGGGGAGGTACCAGGTGCCATGTGAGCCCATAATTGGGAGGTTTACCTAGTTATGGTGACCGGAAGTGATGGTGAAGGAAAGGAGGCAGGTGAGGGGACCAATGGGGCTAAGAATGTTCAAGGCAGAGGGAAGAGTGCAGGCGGTGGCCCTGTGGCTGGAGCACAGAGGGTGAGGGGACAGCTCGTGACAGGGTGGGCAGAGAACCTGGCAGAGCAGGTGTCATGGGAGCATCCGTCTCTGCCCTTCTCCCCCAAACTCCCTGCCCCTAGGAGCCTTCCTGTCTCCTCAGACTGGGCTCTGTGCTGCCCCAAACCTGTGGAGGTGCCCATTCCCCACAAGGTGCTCACCCCTCAGCCCGACCCTAGAGAGGGGCTGTAGCATGTTCAATGCTGACACTCTGGAATCAGGCCTCGCGGGTTCAAATTCTCATTTGACCACTTCCTGGCTATGGGAGAGCAAAATGTGACAGGACAAGCAAGCCACACCCCCTCTCTGTGCCTCAGTTTCTTCATCTATAAAATGGAAATGATGACAATAGTAACCACCTCATGAGTACTGCATTTATATGACTTAGTACCTATAAAACACTTAGAACAGCACCTGACATAGTGAGTGCTTAAGAAAAGTAGGGGTTATGGTTGGTGTTTGCCTGCCCCTCATTACCGTCACCCGCTTCCATTGTTCCTGGCATGAACCCTCTGCCCTCCCCGCATGTGGTCCAGCACGTGCCCAGCCCTCCTCGTGCTGCCTCTCTCCCCACCATGCCACCCAGGCTATTCTGTGCCAGCCCACACCATCCCCGCCCACCTCCACCCTCCCAAGTCCCTCTCAACACTCAAGGCACAGATGTAATCCAGCATATTCTAGTAGCTACAGTGAATGATAAAGATTTTATCATTTCAACATGTAATCAGTATTAAAACTTAGATATTGTACATTATGTTTTCTTATGAAGTCTTTGCCATCCATTGTGCATGTCACACTAACAGCACATCTCAGCTCAGACTAGCCACATTTCAAGGGTTTGACAGTCACCCGTGGCTGGTGGCTATCTCATTGGTGAGGCCAGTCCTTGACTCTGAGATCCACAAGGGCAAGGACCACGTCTGTGTCTGGGTTCTTGGTAAATGTAGATCGCATGAGTGAAAGCATGAATGGATAGGTGAACAGCTGTCATGTTCTGCCAAGCCCTCTCTGCTCTCCCCTGAGGCCTTTTCCTCTGTTACTGGGCACACAGCCTTTCAGTCATGATAGGGACCAAATCCTGGGTACCAAGTGCCCAATGACCTTTCTAAAATTAAGGTGAGGGGAGCACTTAAAAGACCTGGAAACCCAGTGAGCACTATACGGAGAGATGTGCAAAGAAGGAGAGGTGGGTGGCAAAGATTCACACTGTGTCAAGGAGGACAGACCCCATCCTAGGGAGCCCTCAGGCTCCTGCCTTCAGGTAGAGAGGGAGGAATGGATGTCTGTGAGGAGCTGCAGAAGAGCAGGTGGGAGGGTCTGCTGGAGCCTTCGACCAGCCTTTGGGCCCAGAGAACATCAGGGACTCGTTCAAGGTGAAAGAGCTTGTTAGTGGCAGGGCTGGAGCCCAGAACTCCTGTTTCCTGTCATCAGGTGCCTTTGAATGTTATCTCTTGGCAAAGATGAGAATGAATCATAGGCTCTTTGAAGGGGACCCCAGTATATTAAACAGGTTGCTGAGACGTAGCTAACTATTCAATAATGTATTTGAAGAAAATTAATTTTTCATCCTGCCAGTCAGAATATTGAGGCTGGTTGTCCAGAAATACACAGTCTGACTTCTCCTTGCAAGTTAAAAAAAAAAAAAAAAAAAAAAAGGAGGCATCTCAGTGGATATCTTTAGAGAAACGTAATTATATTTTTGTTGATATATATCTTGGTGTGAGTGAATAAAACTCCTCTGAATAATTCAAACAAGAAATTCTGCCTCTTTGGAAAATTGAGCTGATCTTGAACGGAATTGGTTAAGTGTTTCCATCTCCAAAGACACAGCACAGGACAAGTCAGCCAGCATGTCCTACATCTCAAATCTCGCCAAGATTTCCTCAGGTATTGGCTCCATAAACCAGGTGCCACGTGGCTAACCTGTCTCACCTTCGGCCACATGCCCGCCCAGTGTGTATCTGTCAGCTCTCTGGCAGAGTAGCTGAGACAAGTGTGCCTTCCAACCGGAGAGGCTGAATCTCCAGCACAGAGGCACCACCGTGTGGGCTTCCCACACTGATCTTGCTCTGGTGGCCTCTGGAGTGCCTGATTATAATGACAGACTGTCAGTGGGCCTTGGCTCTGAGCATCACATGGCTGCTCCAGAAAAGATCCATCTCTGCCACAAGTGGATCACCTGTTCCCCCCTGCAGAGAGATTTCTGTAGAGAGGCCTATTTGCATTTCACAGGGACCTCCAGGGAAAAATGTGAACAGGTTGCCTCAGCTTGGAATTCCACAGCAAAGAAATTGGGTTCTTTGTTTGAACTACAAGTCAGGCCATTAAGTTTGGAAGAATTTGTGGAAATCATTAGGGAACAGTTGTGGTTTTAAATCCATTAGCACATCCAAGGTCTTAAGACCAGTCTGTTAGGGAGATTTGACATGTGGAATTTTCACACCTGGGTTTTAGTCTCATACAAAGCTTTGGGAACAGTTTAGGATCCAGCAATATCTCTTCTCCCTCCCAACTTCCCCTGCCCCCCCCCCAAAACACCTAAAGAAACACAAAAACCTGCCAGCACCAAACTTCCCTGGCTTTGGAGAGAAGGTGGGGTGCTCTGACCAGCTCCAAGCCCAGGGTAGTCACTCAGCGTGGACTTCTGAGCACTGATAGGGTGCAAAGCACCTGCTGGTTCCAAGCTTGGGTCTGACTGTAGATATGAGAAAATACGAATGGGCTTCCACATTAACATAGAGGAGTGTGGCTCATTCATCCTGGCTTCTATCTAAGCTACACTGTTCAAGGACCAGGTTTTACAAAGTCTTCAAACAAGACTGGGAAGGTCTAAGTCCACAATTCTGTGTTGGCCTTTGTATTAGGCTGCTAGGGCTGGTACAATGAAGGACCACCCACCGGTCTTATAAGACCAAGAACTATTGGTCTTACAGTTCTGTGGGCTAGAAGTCTGAGATCAAGGTGTTGGCAGCATTGGTCCTTCTGAGGGTTCTGAGGGAAGGTCTGCTCCATCCCTAGTGTTGGGTAGCCACAGGCCCTCCTGGGCTCACAGATGCATCCCTCCAATCCTCCATCTTCACATGGCCATCTTTTTATAAGGGCACCAGTCATATTGGTTTGGGGGCCCACCCTACTCCGGTATGACCTCATCTTAACTAATTCCATTCACAACAACTTTGCAAATAAGGTCACATTCTGTGGTATTGGAGGTTAGGACTTTAGGATCTGTTTTGGAGGGACCCAGTTCAACCCCTAACAGCCTTCTCTTGTTCCTGCCATGTTCTCAAAGTGCAGGGCTGGGAGGTAGAAAGTGCTCCAAGGCTATGCCCAGCATTCCATCCTACCACGCACCATGACAGAAACAGCAAAGTGGCCACATAGGTCACCACTGTGTTTTGGTTTGAGGAACGAAGATTCTTTGAATCCTGTGTAATAATGGTAAACTGTGAGATGCTATAGGTGTTCAGGAAGTACATATAGAAGGAGAATCCCTAATTAAATAATTTAATCCCACTGAAAAGTCTGCACACTATATTTATTCATTCATCCATTCATTCATCCATTCAATAAATACTCATGCAGCCTGCCATGTGCTAGGCACCCTGCCTCACGTGGAAGAGGCTGAGGTTCTGCTCGGGGAGGCTGGAGCCTTGGCTCTGCCAGGCCATGCCTCTGAGGTTCCCTTTCTAGTGGTGTGGCAGAAGCGGGGGAGATGCTCAGACTTAAAACCACTTCATAGAGCATTCATTCTTATGCTTGAGTGTGAGTAAGATAATAAGATATATATGTAAATTAAATATTGGTCTCTACGTCTGTTTCCTGACCTAAAAATCCTTGTAAATAATGGTGCTAGGAGAATCTTTTGTTCTAACGTTTAGTCTTTGACCCCAGTTCCTGACACAGAGCTCCTAAGACCTTTGCAATTTCCTAAGTGATAGGAGTATCTGACACCAAACTCCTAATCCCCTTGGAATCTCCTGTGTGATAGGAATGTCATTTGTTCTAATGAAGTGACATTTGGTGGATGGAGGACAGTCACCAAAAGGGCCAAGCCATGATGGGAAGCTTGGAATTTTCAGTCATACCCACTATTCTATGGCGAGGGGAGAGCGGGGGAGGACTGGAAAAAGAGTTAGTAATCTATCATGACTACATGAGGAAACCTCCATAAAAATCCCAGTGGGGTTTGGGGAACTTCCAGGGTGGTGAACACATTTATGTACTGGGAGGGGAACACACCCCAATTTCATGGGAACAGACAATCCTGAGTTTGGGACCCTTCTAGACCTCGCCCTATGTGTCTTTTCATCTGGCTGTTCATCTGTGTTCTTTCTGTATATTTTATTATATAAAACTGATAAACATAAGTAAATGTTCCCCTGAATTCTGTGAGCTGTTCTAGCAAATGGTCAACTCCAAGAAAGGGTTCGTGGGAACCCCCGATTTGTAGCTGAGCTAGACAGAAGTGGTGGGTGAACCTACTACTTGAGATCGCCATCTGAAGTGGGAGCCGTCTCCTGTGACTGAGCCCTTAATCTCTGGGGTCTATGCTAACTCCAGTTAGTGTCAGAATTGAATTGATTTGTAGGACACCCAGCTGGTGTTAGACAAAATTGCTTGGTGTGGAAAGGAAAAAAAACCACATCTGGTATCAGAAGAGTTATGAGTGTGGTATAGTGTGAGAGTTAAGGAAAAGCACACAGGAGAATTTGTCCTACATACATGGAGGCTCTAAGGGAGTTTCTGAATTTATGAGGTAAGCAGGGGGTGGTGCTGAGGAGAGGGAGGGAAGGCCAAGGACAAGTGCTCTCCCAGGTCCTCATGGACTGCGGGCTGCCTTGCCTCTCCTGTGGCTCTTCCTCAGAGATCCTGATGAAAGTGACTCTACCAGGATGCCGTGTATGACCTTGGTCCTCAGTCCCTGTGTGAGGGGGAGGTTCTCCTTATGAACCTGCTCATATAGCTGGGCCATGAAAAGCTTTTTCTCTTTGTTCCAAACTCTTGAATAAACTTTTCTTTTTCTTTTTTAGGAACTTCCTTAATAAGTTGCATTTCTCACAAAAGCCTGGGAGACAGACACCCAGGATTTAAGTCACCCCCAACTGGTAGGCAGATTAATGGCCCCCAAAGATGTCTCTACCCTAATCCCTGAAATCTGTGACTATGTTCCCTTACTTGGCAAAGGGGTTCTTCAGAAGTGATTAAGTGAAGGATTTTGAGATGAGAAATTAGCCTGGATGATCTGGGTAAACCCCATGTAATCTCAAGGGTCCTTATAAGTGAGCGGGAGGCAGAAGAGTCAGAGGTGATGTGAGGAAGCAGAGGCTGGTGTGGTGTGAGTGCTGACCTTGAAGAAGAAGGAAGGGGCCGTGAGCCAAAGAATGTGGGCAGCCTCCAGAAGCTGGAAAGGACAAGGAACCCCTTTCTCCCCTAGAGCTCCCAGAAAGAACACAGCCCTTCCAACACCGTGATTTTAGTCCCGATTTCAGACATCTGACCTCCAAACTGTAAGATAAATTTGTGTTGTTTGAAGCTATAAGTGTGTGGCAACCTGTACAATAACAATAGGAAACAAACACACCCATCTTACCCACCTCATAATCCCTGCTTCTCCAAACACACTGTTGCCTTTTGGTTCTAGGCTCCATTCTGCACCCTACATCCATCGCTTGGCCCTCCTTCTCCTACTTCTCCCACCCTGATTGGCCCACCCAGGCCAGTTCCTACCCCTCCACACCCTACTCCCCACACTGCTCTCCACCTCTCCACCCCAGCCCCACATCCTTCACTGATGCCAGGTGCAGTTGCTCTGACCCCTGAATGCCCTCACTATCTTCAGGAGGGTTCCTCACTATGTGTAACCTATGGCCACTTTATATAAACAAACAGACAAACAAGAATCCCATCTACCTAAAGATATTTAAATGGGTGAGACTGGCCACACACAACTTAGCTGGAGAACTACCCAATCTCTCCAAAACCAGGTTTCCCCACGAACTAAATTCTATTTAATAGGGGCTTGTTTTCCTAAAATGCTAACGGTCTTTGCATTCAGATGTATGGAATTAGTTGGCCTTGGTTCCAGGCAGTGCTAAGCCTGAACGATGTGCTCTTCAAAATCTCTGAAATGTCTCCCCAGGGAAAGGCACCCTTAATAGAAAGCTCTCACTTCATCTTCCTGTGATCCCCACCCATCAGTGGTACAGTGAGTACTGACCTCTCTCATCTGCTCTGTGCCACTCACTGGGCTGAGAACTTAGCACGCATTGCCTTAATCACTTCTTCCAACAACTCTTAGAGGTGGTAGTATTATTCTCCCCATTTTACAGATCCACAGAGGCTAAATAACTTGCCCAAGGTCTCACAGTGAGTCTGTGTCCAGAGCCTGGCTGGAAAGCCTTGCTGAGCAAAGTGTGAGCCATCCATAGGTAGCAGCACCTGACAGGTGTCCCCAGGGAGCTGGTTAGAAACTAGAATCTCAGACCCCACCCCGACCTCTGAATCAGAATCTGCATTCTAACACGATCTCCAGGTGATGGCCTTGCACATTGAAACTGAGTGGCTCTGCTCGAAACCACAATGTGGTGCTACCACTCAAGAAAGAAAGAACAATCCATCGTCGGATGTGAATTTGAATAGTGTGTCTGGTAAGGGTTCCTGCAGGTCAAGTGCAAGTAGACACTGTGGGAGGCTGGAGGGCCTTGGGAGAGGAGGTGAGGCCTCTGGAAGCATTCCATTTCATCCCGAAGCATTGAGCTGCAGGGTGTCCCTCAGGCTGGGCAGGGGAGGCCCACTCCTACAGGTTTGCTGGAGGATGGCCTGCAAAGGGTGTTAGAGTGTCAGAGGGATGGGGACGGCTCTTGAAAACACCCCTGTCCGGACCACATCTTCAGTCCCTTAGCCTAAGGAGGAAGGGATGGCAATTCAGGGGAGCTAGCTAGTCAGAAGGAGAGAGAGAGAATAGAAGAAAGCCGGGGCGGGGAAGGAGGGATGGGTTGCTTTGGGGAGAAGGTGTCTCATTCACCAGATGTGTTGAGTGCAGGGCCAGCTTTCTCAATAGACTCACTCTATTAAGCAGGGTTGGGGGGGGTCTCCCCTCTCCCCAACACTCACCTAGAAGTGAGAGGAACCAGGCTGGTACTCAATCACTATCACTATCACTGCCTTTAAACCCATCCATTTAGATCTCATTTATTTATTTATACCCACCTCATTCCTTATGAGATTTAGGATTAATTTGTATTAATAATAGATACTTAATAACCATAATTAACGGTGACAGCCCTCATCATCTTCCATTAATGAAATAATACCTTAGTATTTTCAAAGTACCCATCATATTATCCCACATTCTCCTCAGAGTCCCTGGGAGGATGAATGGATGGGTGTTTATGCGCTCAACAAATGAGAAAAGTACATGCTTGAGAAGTAAGGTGATTTCATAAGAGGCAGCTTATGGAGTGGGCAGGAGGTCTCCTGATATTAGATGGCCTTGCTTCCTTAGTATTTTCTCCAACCCACTGAACCCACGTGAAAGCCAAACCAGAAGTAACAACACAACACTAGTCCAATGCAGGCAGAAAAAGAGAGCACACCCCCCGACTCTGATTCAGGAACACTTTCCCCAGTTCGACATGATCTGAGCACAAGCCACATGCGAGATTCACGACTGCAGACTCCTGCTTGACTGGTTTGCTTTGGTACCATGGTGGGATTGCCTGTATCTATTAGAAAGTTTCTCTCTCCCTCACAGATCGGAGTGTATTACTAATTTTCAAATATGCTTTTCTTTCTTTCTTTTTCTTTTTTAATTCATGAATTTTATTTTATTTTATTTTTTATACAAAAGGTCCTTATTAGTCATCAATTGTATACACATCAATGCATACATGTCAATCCCACTTGCCCAATTCATCACACCACCATCCCCACCTCCCCACCGCTTTCCCCCCTTGGTGTCCATACGTTTGTTCTCTACATCTGTGTCTCAATTTCTATCCTGCAAACCTATTCATCTGTACCGTTTTTCTAGGTTCCACATATATGTGTTAATATATGATATTTGTTTTTCTCTTTCTGACTTACTTCACTCTGTAGAAGTAAGTCTACAGTCTCTAGATCCATCCACCTCTCTACAAATGACCCAATTTCGTTCCTTTTTATGGCTGAGTAACATTCCATTGTATATATGTACCACATCTTTTTTTAAATTTTTTTTATTATTAGTTTCTGCTTTATAACAAAGTGAATCAGTCATACATATACATCTGTTCCCACATCCCTTCCCTCTTGCGTCTCCCTCCCTCCCACCCTCCCTATCCCACCCCTCCAGGTGGTCACAAAGCACCAAGCTGATCTCCCTGTGCTCTGCGGCTGTTTCCCACTATCTATCTACCTTACGTTTGGTACTGTATATATGTCCATGCCTCTCTTTCGCTTTGTCACAGCTTACCCTTCCCCCTCCCCATATCCTCAAGTCCTTTCTCAAGTAGGTCTGTGTCTTTATTCCTGTTTTACCCCTAGGTTCTTCATGACATTTTTTTTTAATTCCATATATATGTGTTAGCATACGGTATTTGTCTTTCTCTTTCTGACTTACTTCACTCTGTATGACAGACTCTAGGTCTATCCACCTCATTACAAATAGCTCAGTTTCATTTCTTTTTATGGCTGAGTAATATTCCATTGTATATATGTGCCACATCTTCTTTATCCATTCATCAGTCGATGGGCACCTAGGTTGCTTCCATGACCTGGCTATTGTAAGTAGTGCTGCAATGAACATTGTGGTACATGACTCTTTTTGAATTATGGTTTTCTCTGGTTATATGCCCAGTAGTGGGATTGCTGGGTCATCTGCTAATTCCATTTTTAGTTTTTTAAGGAAACTCCATACTGTTCTCCATAGTGTCTATATCAATTTACATTCCCACCAACAGTGCAAGAGGGTTCCCTTTTCTCCACACACTCTCCAGCATTTGTTGTTTGTTCATTTTCTGATGATGCCCATTCTAACTGGTGTGAGGTGATACCTCATTGTAGTTTTGATTTGCATTTCTCTAATAATTAGTGATGTTGAGGAGGTTTGCATGTGCTTCTTGGCCATCTGTATTTCTTCTTTGGAGAAATGTCTATTTAGGTCTTCTGCCCATTTTTGGATTGGGTTGTTTGTTTTTTTAATATTGAGCTGCATGAGCTGTATATATATTTTGGAGATTAATCTTTTGTCCGTTGATTCATTTGAAAATATTTTCTTCCATTCTGAGGGTTGTCTTTTCATCTTGCTTATGCTCTCCTTTGCTGTGCAAAAGCTTTGAAGTTTCATTAGGTCCCATTTGTTTATTTTCGTTTTTATTTCCGTTACTCTAGGAGGTGGATCAAAAAAGATCTTGCTGTGATTTATGTCAAAGAGTGTTTTTCCTATGTTTTCCTCTAAGAGTTTTATAGTGTCCAGTCTTATACATAGTTCTCTAATCCATTTTGAGTTTATTTTTGCATATGGTGTTAGGGAGTGTTCTAATTTCATTCTTTTACATGCAGCTGTCCAGTTTTCCCAGCACCACTTATTGAAGAGACTGTCTTTTCTCCATTGCATATCCTTGCCTCCTTTGTCATAGATTAGTTGATCATAGGTGTGTGGGTTTATCTCTGGGCTTTCTATCTTGTTCCATTGATCTATGTTTCTGTTTTTGTGCCAGTACCATATTGTCTTGATTACTGTAGCTTTGTAGTGTTGTCTGAAGTCAGGAAGTCTGATTCCTCCATCTCCGTTTTTTTCCCTCAAGACTGCTTTGGCTATTCGGGGTCTTTTGCGTCTCCAAACAAACTTTAAGATTTTTTGTTCTAGTTCCGTAAAAAATGCCATTGGTAATTTGATAGGGATTGCACTGACTCTGTAGATTGCTTTGGGTAGTATAGTCATTTTCACAATGTTGATTCTTCCAATCCAAGAACATGGTATATCTCTCCATCTGTTGGTATCATGTTTAATTTCTTTCATCAGTGTCTTATAGTTTTCTGCATACAGGTCTTTTGTCTTCCTAGGTAGGTTTATTCCTAGGTATTTTATTCTTTTTGTTGCAATGGTAAGTGGGAGTGTTTCCTTAATCTCTCTTTCAGATTTTTCATCATTAGTGTATAGGAATGCAAGAGATTTCTGTGCATTAATTTTGTATCCTGCAACTTTAACAAATTCATTGATTAGCTCTAGTAGTTTTCTGGTGGCATTTTTAGGATTCTATATATATAGTATCATGTCATCTGCAAACAGTGACAGTTTTGCTTCTTTTTTCCAATTTGTATTCCTTTTATTTCTTTTTCTTCTCTGATTGCCATGGCTAGGACTTCCAAAACTATGTTGAATAATAGCAGTGAGAGTGGACATCCTTGTCTTGTTCCTGATCTTAGAGGAAATCCTTTCAGTTTTTCAGCATTGAGAATGATATTTGCTGTGGGTTTGTTGTATATGGCCTTTATTATATTGAGGTAGGTTCCCTCTATGCCCACTTTCTGGAGAGTTTTTATCATAAACGGTGTTGAATTTTGTCAAAAGTTTTTTCTGCATCTATTGAGATGATCATATGGCTTTTATTCTTCAATTTGTTAATATGGTTTATCATACTGATTGATTTACATATATTGAAGAATCCTTGCATCACTGGGATAAACCCCACTTGATCATGGTGTATGATCCTTTTAATGTGTTGTTGGATTCTGTTTGGTAGTATTTTGTTGAGGATTTTTGCATCTACATTCATCAGTGATATTGGTCTATAATTTTCTTTTTTTGTGGTATCTTTGTCTGGTTTTGGTATCAGGGTGATGGTGGCCTCATAGAATGAGTTTGGGAGTGTTCCTTCCCCTGCAATTTTTTGGAAGAGTTTGAGAAGGATGGGTGTTAGCTCTTCTCTAAATGTTGGATAGAATTCACCTGTGAAGCCATCTGGTCCTGGACTTCTGTTTGTTGGAAGATTTTTAATCACAGTTTCAATTTCATTACTTGTGATTGGTCTGTTCATATTTTCTATTTCTTCCTGGTTCAGTCTTAGAAGGTTATACCTTTCTAAGAATTTGTCTATTTCTTCCAGGTTGTCCATTTTATTGGAACAGAGTTGCTTGTAGTAGTCTCTTAGGATGCTTTGTATTTCTGCATTGTCTGTTGTAATTTCTCCTTTTTCATTTCTAATTTTATTGATTTGAGTCCTCTCCCTCTTTTTCTTGATGAGTCTGGCTAATGGTTTATCAATTTTGTTTATCTTCTCAAAGAACCCGCTTTTAGTTTTATTGATCTTTGCTATTGTTTTCTTTGTTTCTGTTTCATTTATTTCTGCTCTGATCTTTATGATTTCTTTCCTTCTGCTAATTTTAGTTTTTGTTTGTTCTTCTTTCTCTAGTTTCTTTAGGTGTAAGGTTAGATTGTTTATTTGAGATTTTTCTTGTTTCTTGAGGTAGGCTTGTAGCTATAAGCTTCCCTCTTAGAACTGCTTTTGCTGCATTCCATAGGTTTTGGGTCATCGTGTTTTCATTGTCATTTGTCTCTAGGTATTTTTTGATTTCCTCTTTGATTTCTTCAGTGATCTCTTGGCTATTTAGTAACATATTGTTTAGCCTCCATTTGTTTGTGTTTTTTACATTTTTTCCCCTGTAATTCATTTCTAATCTCATAGCATTGTTGTCAGAAAAGATGCTTGATATGATTTCAATTTTCTTAAATTTGCTGTTGCTTGATTTTTGAGCCAGGATGTGATGTATCCTGGAGAATGTTCCGTACACACTTGAGAAGAAAGCGTAATGTGCTGTTCCTGGATGGACTGTCCTATAAATATCAAGTAAATCTATCTGGTCTATTGTGTCATTTAAAGCTTCTGTTTCTTTAGTTATTTTCATTTGTAATGATCTGTCCATTGGTGTAAGTGATGTGTTAAAGTCCCCTACTATTATTGTGTTACTGTCAATTTCCTCTTTTATAGCTGTTAGCAGTTGCCTTATGTATTGAGGTGCTCCTATGTTTGTTGCATATATATTTATAATTGTTATATCTTCTTCTTGGGTTGATCCCTTGATCATTATGTAGTGTCCTTCCTTGTCTCTTGTACCATTCTTTATTTTAAAGTTTATTTTATCTGATATGAGTATTGCTGCTCTAGCTTTCTTTTGATTTCGATTTGTATGGAATATCTTTTTCCATTCCCTCACTTTCAGTTTGTATGTGTCCCTAGATTTGAAGTGGGTCTCTTGTAGACAGCATATATATGGGTCTTGTTTTTGTATCCATTCACACGCCTGTGTCTTTTGGTTGGAGCATTTAATCCATTCACGTTTAAGGTAATTATCAATTTGTATGTTCCTATGACCATTTTCTTAATTGTTTTAGGTTTGTTTTTGTAGGTCCTTTTCTTCTCTTGTGTTTCCCACTTAGAGAAGTTCCTTTAGCATTTGTTGTAGAGCTGCTTTGGTGGTGCTGAATTCTCTTAGCTTTTGCTTGTCTGTAAAGCCTTTGATTTCTCCATTGAATCTGAATGAGATCCTTGCTGGGTAGAGTAATCTTGGTTGTAGGTTCTCCCCTTTCATCACTTTAAGTATATCATGCCACTCCTGGCTTTTAGAGTTTCTGCTGAGAAATCAGCTGTTAACCTTATGGGAGTTCCCTTGTATGTTATTTGTCATTTTTCCATTGCTGCTTTCAATAATTTTTCTTTGTGTTTGATTTTTGACAGTTTGATTACTATGTGTCTTGGCGTGTTTCTCCTTGGGTTTATCCTGTATGGGACTCTCTGTGCTTCCTGGACTTGGGTGGCTATTTCTTTTCCCATGTTAGGGAAGTTTTTGACTATAATCTCTTCAAATATTTTATTGGATCCTTTCTCTCTCTCTTCTCCTTCTGGGTCCCCTATAATGCAAATGTTGTTGCGTTTAATGTTGTCCCAGAGGTCTCTTAGGCTGTCTTCATTTCTTTCATTCTTTTTTCTTTATTCTGTTCCACAGCAGTGAATTCCACCATTCTCTCTTCCAGATCACTTATCCGTTCTTCTGCTATTGATTCCTTCTAGTGTAGTTTTCATTTCAGTTATTGTATTGTTCATCTCTGTTTGTTTGTTCTTTAATTCTTCTAGGTCTTTGTTAAACATTTCTTGCATCTTTTTGATCTTTGTCTCCATTCTCTTTCTGAGGTCCTGGATTATCTTCACTATCATTATCCTGAATTCTTTTTCTGGAAGGTTGCCTATCTCCACTTCATTTAGTTGTTTTTCTGGAGTTTTATCTTGTTTTTTCATCTGCCTACCTAGCCCTCTGTCTTTTCATCTTGTCTATCTTTCTGTGTATGTGGGGTTTTTTTCCCCCACAGGCTGCAGGATTGTAGTTCTTCTTGCTTCTGCTGTTTGCCCTCTGGTGGATGAGGCTATCTAAGAGGCCTGTGCAAGTTTCCTAATGGGAGGGACTGGTGATGGGTAGAGCTGACTGTTGCTGTGGTGAGCAGAGCTCAGTAAAACTTTAATCCTCTTGACTGCTGATGGGTGGGACTGGGTTCCCTCCCTGTTGGTTGTTTGGCCTGAGGCAGCCAAACACTGGAGCCTACCTGGGCTCTTTGGTGGGGCTAATGGCGGGCTCTGGGAGGACTCACGCCAAGGATTACTTCCCAGAACTTCTGCTGCCAGTGTCCTTGTCCCCACAGTGAGCCACAGTCACTGCCCGCCTCTGCAGGAGACCCTCCAACACTAGCAGGTAGGTCTGGTTCAGTCTCCCCTGGAGTCACTGCTCCATCCCCTGGGTCCTGATGCACACATTACTTTGTGTGTGCCTTCCAAGAGTGGAGTCTCTGTTTCTCCCAGTCCTGTCGAAGTCCTGCAATCAATTCCCACTAGCCTTCAAAGTATGATTCTCTAGGAATTCCTCCTCCCATTGCCAGACCCCTAGGTTGGGAAGCCTGATGTGGGGCTCAGAACCTTCTTCACTCCAGTGGGTGGACTTCTGTGGTATAAGTGTTCTCCAGTCTGTGAGTCACCCACCCAGCAGTTATGGGATTTGATTTTACTGTGATTGCACCCCTCCTACCATCTCACTGTGGCTTCTCCTTTGTCTTTGGATGTGGGTTTTTTTGGTGAGTTCCAGTGTCTTCCTGTCTATGATTGTCCAGCAGCTAGTTGTGATTCTGGTGTTCTCAGAAGAGGGAGTGAGAGCACGTCCTTCTACTCCACCATCTTTGTTCCTAATCTCTTTTTTTAAAAATTGAAGTATAGTTGACTTACAATGTTGTGTTAGTTTCAGGTATACAACAAAGTGATATATATATTATGTGTGTGTGTATGTTCTTTTTCAGATTGTTTTCCATTATAGGTTATTACAAGATATTGAATATAGTTCCCTGTGCTATACAGTAGAACCTTGTTGGTTATCTATTTTATATATAGTAGTGTGTATATGTTACTCCCAAACTAATTTCTGCCCCCCCTTCCCTCTTTAGTAACCATAAGTTTGTTTTCTATGTCTGTGAGTCTATTTCTGTTTTGTAAATAAGTTCATTTGTATCATCAGATATGCTTGTCTTCTGTGGTCATCCGTATATGTATATGTGCTGCTTGGTTTGTTTGCTCAATTCCCAGATATTTTCTGTGTCCTTAAATAATTACCAGTAAGGCTGATTTGGGGACCAGCCTCTGATATTCAATGAGAAGAAATGCCTTCCTGTTATGCTGAGTGGATGAAGAAAGAGATATTTATGTTCAGAATCCTTGGGGATCATAAGCTAACTCTGAATTCCTGAATTCCTTCCTAGCTCCCTATGAAATGCCCTGATATCCACCCCTTGCCCTCCCCTCAATGAGAATATTTTTACAGGGGTCTTAGGTATCTGTACCCCATGCAAGGCAAGGGGTGAACTTCAGGCACCTGGGCATGCCAGATAGAGACACTCCATGAGAAATATTTAGAGACGGAGTTATTATACCACCCACTACACCGAGGGCACTTCTGCCAATGACCAGAGCTGCCCAGCACAAAGACCAGCCCCTCCATCTCTAAATGCTGCCCCAGCATCTCAGGCCTTAGGGCAGCTCGGCACACTGCTGGGTCTTTGTTTATGGTGATGCAGTTCTCAGGGCTTCAGCCCAGAAAAAGAAGAGAATGTCCAAGCGGAAGGTATCCTCCCATGTGCTTGGCTGACCATTTAATTACAAGGTCCAATCAAACTAATTACACTTTTGGGACCTTGAAGACATCAGGTAATTAAAGGCTGCCTTGCTGCTGAGTCCCAGTAGATGGTTTTCAGTGCAGTTGTTAGATGGGCTGTGAGTCACACAGTGAAAAGGAAACCTTGAGACCAAGGCAATCAGGAGAAAGAGAAGCATCTGGAGACAGCAAACTCTCCAAGGACTCAATATTGGCTTGATATTTTCAGAGTCAGAGAGATAGTATATGAATTTTTTTCTAGCAAAGTCCATCATCATAGAAATCTGATTTTTGTCATCAGATTATATGACTGAGCCACAGATGGTAGGAGCTGAGTGCTGTGAAAATTAAACAACATAAACCAGTTCTAGGGCAGGGTTGGGCATATAGTAAATGCTCAATAAATGGTTATTATTATTACATAATCATTGTTAATTATTTGAGTTAGTGCAAAAACATTTATCAAGTGCTCAGTATCGGGGATTCCAAGGAATGCTGTTCTTGCATGTTCTTGGGGTTTCCAATAACAAATGTAACCAAGGCTTAGAGGAAACACTTCAGGAAACCAAGCCTTACACTTGGAATGAGATGCAAGTTCAAGGCTACCTAGTTGTGTAGAGAAGTGGTGACAACTAGTGGTTGCACCAATTTAGCCTCAAGCACCCACTTTAGCCACGCTTGGGGATGAACAAGAAGGGGTGACTTGAGGATATGACTCTTATTGGAGAGACCGGATTAGCACACAGCAAAGACTTATTTATTGCTCAACCCATTCAAAAGAAGACTGAATGTGGCTTGTGAGGATAAAATCTATACAGGTTAAAAAATAAGTCAGAGGGCTTCCCTTGTGGCACAGTGGTTGAGAGTCTGCCTGCAGATGCAGGGGACACGGGTTCGTGCCCTGGTTTGGGAAGATCCCACATGCCACGGAGCAGCTGGGCCCGTGAGCCATGGCTGCTGAGCCTGTGTGTCCGGAGCCTGTACTCCATGATGGGAGAGGCCACAACAGTGAGAGGCCCGCGTACCGCAAAAAAAAAAAAAAAAAAAAGTCAGGAAATAGGAAGAAGCCATGGAGGGGAAGATGTGGGAAGGAAAGTCTATCAGACACTTGTCTGGTCCACTTCAGGTCTCAGCACCATCTCTCCACGGGAGGCGGGGAAGGGTACAGCCACACATTGGCTCCAGCTGCCATTGTGGCAACTCTCTGTGCAGCTGCTGCCCAGTGATGGGATTCTCAAGGGCACAACCCAACAGCCCTCACCCTGCTGTGGGCTCCCCAGGCATCTCCGAGCCATGAGGCACAGCAGGACTCATGACACACAGACATACAGGGGAGTGAATGCTCCCAGGGAAAATGGGAGACAGGTGCCTGTGGACAAACTTTCTCCCTTTCTCTCCTCACCTAAGACACAGTAGTTAATTATTCATAGTTAATAACTGCTTTGGAAGAGCCATCAGGTGAACTTGATCACAAGCGATGTCTAAGCTTGGTAACACGCCCTCTTTTTTTTCAGTTTTAATATTTTTTAAATTAAAGTATAGTTGATTTACAATGCTGTGTTAATTTCTGCTGTACCACAAAGTGATTCAGTTATATAGATATATACAGTCTTTTTTTTAACATTCTTTTCCATTATGGTTTATCATAGGATATTGATATTGAATATAGTTCTCTGTGCTATAAAAACACCTTGTTGTTCATCCATTCTGTATATAAAAGCTCACGTCTTCTAACCTCAATCTCCCACTCCATCCCTCCCCCAACCCCCTCCCTCTTGGCAACCACCAGTCTGTTCTCTGTGTCCGTGATTCTGTTTCTGTTTCATAGACAGGTTCACTTGTGTCATGTTTTAGATTCCACTTATAAGTGATATCAAATGGTATTTGTCTTTCTCTTTCTGACTTCACTGAGTATGATAATCTCTAGTTGCAACCATGTTGCTGCAAATGGCATTATTTCATTCTTTTTATGGCTGAGCAGTATTCCATTGTATACGTGTACCACATATTTATCCATTCATCTGTCGAGGGACATTTAGGTTGTTTCCACATCTTGGCTGGAACACACCCTCTTTATTGATCTCCCTCATTCCTGCCTCACTACCTTTTCCCTCACTCTCATCTCCTTGGGCTTACACTCCTTATTGTAAAGGAGAAACACATACATTTTCACCTTGGGCTTTGCTTTCTAGGGACTTGGGCTAAGAAAGAAAGTTAAGATGAAGCTCTGGAGGGAGTATGTGTGGTTTATCCCTAAATGTGTCCTGAAAGGGTCTATGTTTTTTGGCAGAGGGGCCACCTGTTTGTTCTACACTCTATGGAAGCTGATGCACAGAGGAAACCTAGTGAGTCCTACTGCTGTACCATGCCCACGAAACGAAGAGACAGCTTTTGTCAAAGAGAAGCAGGGTTCTTCCTTGCATTGAGTCCAGACAGAAATCTCTCCTTTGGGTTCTCAAAAGGAGACATTGGGTGGTGTAGAGACCACTGCACTCAACATCACCCTTTATTAATCTGATGAGTTTGGGGGGCCTGGTTCTTATAATGCACTCAACGTGGTCTGAAAGTTTAACATCAAGGTACACTCCAATAAGAATACAGAACTAGAAAGATAGTGGAGTGTAAGATTAACAACAGGGCTTTGAAGAGGCTTAGGTGTGATTTCCAGTTCTGCCAATGACTACCTGTGTGACTTTGGGCAAATTAAACTCCCTAAGCCTCAGTATTCTTCATCTGTAAGACAGGTCGTGGTAAGGATAAATAAGAGAATGCACAAAGGGTGCTTAATTCGACACAGTATACAGTGAGTATTCAGGAGAATTCGCTATTGACAAAACTGTTCTGAGAGGGGCCCTGCGATTAAGTCCAGGTACAATGTGGTTCTCAGATGGTCAGTCTTAATTCAAGGGTTAAGTGTAGAGTATTTGGAGTTGTAGCTCCCATGTTTTTATTCAAATAATCATACACACACCAATATATTTTATTTATTTATTTTTTAAAAATCTCTATTGAATTTGTTACAATATTGCTTCTATTTTATGTTTTGGTTTTTTTGGCCATGAGGCATCTGGGATCTTAGCTCCCCAACCAATGAGTGAACCCGCACCCCCTGCATTGGAAGGCAAAGTCTTAACCACTGGACCGCCAGGGAAGCCCCCCAATATATTTTACATTGTGACAAATGCTTTGAAGGAAGAGCCTAGGAAGTGAGAGGGTTTTCATAGGGGTTCCTGTAGTCTGGGGGTTGGAGAAGGCTTGCTGAAAAAGCCTAGGGCCCTGTCCCCCCCTCTGACTAACATCTTGGACCACGTGATTTACAGCTGTGGGTAAGGCCAGCCTTCATGGATGGTGGCCCTCTCAGCCTCTCCAGGAGGCAGTCTGCTGTAGCAGAAAGAACACAGGTTTTTAGAGAGCCCAACTAAGGAACAGTGTGGCTTAGGACCAGCCACTTCAATGTTCCAAGCTTCAGGTCTCCCATCTGAGAAATGGGGGTAATGGTTCTTCTTTGCAGACTGCTGTGATGATTAAAAGAGTGAATGCAGGCAAAGCACCTAGAGCAGATCCCAGCCCAGAAAACCTCAGTAATGTTCAGTCCTTCAACTCCCTCCTCTCTTCTGCTGAATTACAATCTGGTAATGTCATCCAGCTCCTAGTATGATAGGGCAGCAGTTTTGCCAAGTATTTCTTTGTGACCCCCACAGAAGTTAGCTTAATGACTAGAATAAAGCAGGTATACACAGTAGGTGCTGCTCACAACATATCTGACTGAAGAAGCAAACTTGTCACACTGCCCTTAGGCTCCATGACTAATGCTGCAGTTATAAGAACAGCATGATTGAGATTCCAAACAAGCCCTGTAATGCATGTAAATGATTCTCCACCATCCTAAATAATAACACAGATTTAATTAAAAACACTTTAAAGACATCCGTTCAAAGCCTCGCTCCATCCCTCTGTTCCTTTATCAGACTCTCAATTTGCTGACTACAGTATGATTTTTGCTGAAAGCTCTGAATGGCAAATCACATTTTCATCCTAAAGTGTCAGAGATAAGGCCATGCAAGAGAATAAAATAATTAAAGGCCAAAGAGGTAAACCCAGCTAGGAGTGCAATGGGAAGACATAAGTGGGCCAATGATGTTCATGGACTTCTTTTTTTTTTCTTTTCTTGTGTTGATTAAACCAAAGGTCTTTGCTGTAAATTAGAGCCATGTTCTCCTGAAATATTAACCTCTGTCTTAAATTTTAAAAAAATGTCCATAGTTGATTGTAACAATTCAAACTGCCGGTGAGTGTCCTTGGCAGATGAGTAAGGTTTATCAGACTCTTTGTGGAATATTCCTTACATGGTGGGAGGCCCCTACCTCGAATGGAAGCAGAGTTTACCTACAGACTAGTGACCTCTTCCCATCTATGTTCATTTTCACTCATCCACCCACCTACTCATCCATCCATCCATCCGTGCATCCATCCATCTGCCTACCCACCTATTCATCCATCCATGCATCCATCCATCTACCCACCCATCCATTCATCCTCGCCTCCAGCATACACTCCCTGAGCCCCTGCTACGGGGCAGGCACTGCTTTAGTCCTGGGGGACACAGCAGGAAATAAGACAGAGGAAGTTCCTGTTCTCATGGAGATAGACTACATAATTACATAAAAAAATCGTTACAGAATATAAATGAGGGTTGTCCATATTGATATTCATTCAACCAAATTTCCTTGAGCAAAATGAAAACGGGCAAGATCTCCTGGTTGCCGAGGAAGCAACTGTTGTTTCCTGAGAGGGTAAGTCCCATCTCTGATTTAGCCCTGCTTTCCTAGTGCCTCGTGTGAAATCCAGGACACAGTACACACTTAGGAAAAGTGCATTCAGTGAAGAGAATCTACTCTGGGGCTACTCAAGGACAGGGATACTATCTTACCTGGCTCTGCACAAACCAGTTCAGATAGGTTTTAATTCATTCCACTAGCATTTCCTGAGACCCAATCATTTCCCAAATATTGTCCATGTCTTTTAGTGAACATATGTATGTGTTTTTGCTGGGTGGACTGCTAGGAGAATTAGCAGGAGATACTAAGAGATACTGCCAAACAGTTTTCCAAAGTGGCTGTACAGTTATGGGAATTTACATTCCCATAAGCAATAGGCAAGAGTTCCAATTGCTCTACCTTTCTGCCAAGTCTTAGTATTGTCTTCTTTTTTTTTTCTCTTTTTCTTAGCCATTCTGGTGGATGTTTAGAACAGCTCATTGTGGATTTAATTTGCATTTTCCTGATGTCTAATAAAGTTGAGCCTCTTTTCAAGAGTTTACTGGCCATTCGAATAACTTTAGTGAAGTGCTTACTTGAGTGTTTTGAAGGTCCAGGATTTTTGCCTGCTTTGTCCACTGTGTATCCTCAGGGTCCAGAGCAACTCCTGCCATGTACTAGGTGCTCAAAGGACGTATTGGTTAAATAAGTGTGCAGATTCACACACTTTTCCTACTATCATTTTAATATTTTTTCTTTAAGTCAACTCACTTTTACTTAAATAGACTGACTTAGAAAGTAGTTTAATATCATCTCATAGCTCTGAAATCACAGTTGTAATGTGCAAGTTACACTTTTTCTCTTATACATTAAAATAAATGGGCAACACATTTTAAAAAATCCATTCGTGTATTTCTATTTTTTTAAAAAACTTATTTATTTATTTTATCTGTGCTGGGTCTTAGTTGTGGCATTCGGGATCTATTTAGTTGCAGCATGCGGGCTTCTTAGTTGTGGCATGCAGACTCTTAGTTGTGGCATGCATGTGGGATCTAGTTCCCCAACCAGGGATCGAACCCAGGCTCCCCTGCATTGGGAGCGTGGAGTCCTAACCACTCGATCACCAGGGAAGCCCCCATTTGTGTATTTCTAATTTCTTCCTGTTAATGCCATTGGTGATAGACTAATATCTCCCAAATTAAATGAGTTGATTCCCATGAAACATTTAAGTGCTCTTATAGGTTGGCTATGATTAGCTTTCCTGTATACCAGTGGTATGTGAACCACACCAGCAGACCCAGGGCAAGGGTGAAATGGGCGCTCGGGAAACATGTAGGTCAGGCAGTGGTGCTGCAGCCCCTGTGATGTCTTCAGAAAAATGGCCGAAGCGAGGTAGCCAAGTGGACAAAAAGCTGGAGGGGGGCCAGATGGGTGAGTCACATGGAGACACGGAAAGACAAATGAACACTTGACTCCAGTTGTGACGTAAAGTGTGTTTTTCAAGATTCAAAGTGACCAATTGTGCTTTCCTCCCTGGATAGAAAACCTGAAGACTGTTAGGGACAAATGACTTGCAGGGGATTAAGACTGTGCTAAAATCTTATTAAATGAACAGCCTTTAAATGTCCCGCCTTTCTCTCCCTAGATCGGGGGCTGTTAGATGAAATGCAAAAATGGAGCAGCCTCCACTGCTAAAGTGTGACAAGGAAGCCTTCTAGGCTTCCTTAACTGACCACATGTGAGCTTCCCCTGACATCACTGCCAGGCAGGCATGCTGTAGGACCTTTGCAAGGTGTGGGGTCTGCCCCATGGGGACTGAGCTGATGATGGTGTCAGTGTCTAGCCCACGACACTGCCTGGTGAATAGACTGCCCTTACCTGAAAGGTGGCAAGTCACAGAATCCTGCTCTCAGAAGCCAAGTCTGCTCAGAACATACTCCTAGGGGAGGTGCCACCTTCTGAAGTGGTCCAGGGCAGTTCAGCCAGTGAGGATAAAAGCCTTCTCTGTGTCTCAGCCTTAAGGTTCTGGAATGAAACTCAGTGGGAGCCCCTACTCTGTGGGGCAGATGATTCCATGGTGTTGCCCTTGAGCTGCTTCTTCTGAGAATGAGTGTCTAACACACAGGCACCGAGGGCATTCACGTACAGCCTCAGTTCCAGTAGGAAGGGATCCTTCCTCCATAAGATTTAAAAGCCCCTTTCCCACCGCCGTGGAGGTGGAGACACGCACAGAGATGAAGTGATTGGTGGACTTCCCTGGTGGTCCAGTGGTTAAGACTCCATGCTTCCAATGCAAGGGGGCATGGGTTCGATCCCTGGTTGGGGAAGTTCTGTATGCTGTGGGGTGTGGCCATAAATAAATTAATTAATTTAAAAAAAGGGAAGTGATTGGTGTGGAGCCCATATGATCCACAGAGCAGAGACCTAGGCAGCCATGCACCTCCAATGGGCTGAGCAGTAGAAGGAAGCAAAGACTTAAGTCTTTCATGCCTTTAGCCTGCACCGAGTCAGTGTTTAAGGTTAGAACCTCTGCAATGGGAACAGGAATTGAGAAGCCCCAGGGTAGCCTGTGATGCCCACAGAAGGCTCTGGTCAGACTGATAGGGATGCAGAAAGCCTGGAGTCAGAAAGCTAGGCAAGGCGCAATGCATGGTATTACCACATTTAATCCTTCCAACCTTATGGGGTGTTATTTTATCCCTATTTTTTACAGAAGGGGAAGCTGAGACCCAGTGAACCTACTTTCTCAAGTTTAAATATGGCAGAGCTGGGACTCAAACCCAGAAAGTCAGGTTCAGATATCTGTGCATTTAACCACTAAGCCAGGTTACCACCCACTACCAAGTACACCAGAGGGCATAGCTTCTTGTTTTCATAAAGCCCAGAATTCCAGAATCATCCAGAACAGACTCAAACTGGCTAAGCCAAGACTCTGATCTCTAGTATGGGCAAGAAAAAGTAAAAATAAGAACAAAGATAAAACAAGTTAATTTATTATCATCTAGCATGAATCAGGTGCTTTATGCACATCTCTAATGCTTATTAACCTATTTTTAAGATGAGGACACAGGGGCTTGGAGGGGTTAAGTAATATTCTAAGTTCCCACTGCTAGAGGGCGGCCATGGTGCAATGCGAACCTGAGATTTTCTGTTCAAAAATCACGCTCTCGCTTCTATATGCTTTTGTCTGCCCTCATGAGGCTGTATGTTTTCCCCAAGTATATCACACACAGCCGTCCTTCCTCTGCCATGGGCATTTGAATGGTAAAGGGTCATCTGTCACCTGGGAAAGGAGCTGCAGGCCTCAGGATGCCCCAGGCAAGCCTGGGCCAATTCCCACGTGCCCCAGCAGCGTATATGTAACATACCCTTACCGTGCTTGGTGTTCTCATTAAAACAAAAAGCTGTATTACTTTGCTGTTTTACCTGGTAAAAATGACTTTTTAACTTTTATCGTTTGCATTTTTCTGTTGCCAAGCCCATCCACTCCTGGCCTGCCCACTTCCACAGACATACCAGCTGTACCTGTCAGGGAATCCAGGCCCACGACTTCCCTGAAGTGTAGCTGGTTCAAGACTGTAGGTTTGGTTCAATTCTCAGCTCTGCTATTTACTGGCCAGTTGATCAAGGGCAAGTTGTTCTATACCCTAAGCCTCAGTTACCTCCCATCTGAGTAATGGGGCAATAATGCCTCGCAGGAATTAATGAGACACGGAGGAGAAGTGGTGTGAAGTTCAGGGCAGGGTGCCTAGCCTATAAGCATCTCATCCGCCGTATACGCCCGCATCCCCCCAGTGACCTCCTTTAGAGCCAAGACAGAGTCACCATCACCCCTGTGTGCTCACACTGGGCCAGTGTGTTGTCAGCATTCAGAGTTGTTAGGTCCTGCCCCTGCTGTTCACTCCAAGCCTTCGGCTGCCCGCCGGGCCTGGCTAGGTGCCCCTCCCTGTCTGTCTTTCCCTCTGACCTCGATCTGATCATGGTAATCCAATTACCCTTCTCTCCCACTCAACTCTAAGCTCCTTCAGGGTCAAGCTAGGACATCACTTATTGCCATAGCACCTGGCAGCATCTGCAGCCACATAGCAGCCTTCCCCCAACACATGCTGCTTCCTTTTTTTTTTTGCAGTACGCAGGCCTCTCACTGTTGTGGCCTCTCCCGTTGTGGGGCACAGACTCTGGACGCGCAGGCTCAGCGGCCATGGCTCACGGGCCCAGCCGCTCTGCGGCATGTGGGATCCTCCCAGACCGGGGCACGAACCCGTGTCCCCTGCATCAGCAGGCAGACTGTCAACCACTGTGCCACCAGGGAAGACCCATGCTGCTTCCTTTAAAAGCTACGTTTTTATTGTCAAGATGCTGAGAGCCACACAAAACAGGTGTAGAACCCAACAAACTATTATAGAGCAAACATCTTTGCAGCCACTGCCCAGGCAGAGAAAGAACTTTACCAGCTCCCAGAAGCCCACCCTGGTCCCACCTGTCAGTACCCCCTTCCTCCTCCTAGGAGGATGCAATGTCCAGACTTTTACAGTCTTTACTTGTATAGTTTTATCATTCAGATTTGTATCCCTAGACACGGTGGTTTAGTTTTTCCCATTAAGAAACTAATTTGTTATGTTTTTAAATCTTTTTTTTTTAATCTACAGACTCCTCCTCCATCGCTTTCTTTTCCTCACAATTTATCTGTGGAAGAACACAGGACATTTGACCTGTGGAGTTGCCCAGTCTGGAGTTTGTTCATTGCACACTCACATGCAGCTCAAAATGCTTCTCTGTCCCAGTATTTCCTGCAAAATGGCAACTGGATCCAGGCTTGTACTGTTTATGTCCCACCCCATACCTGGAATTAGCTGTTTCTTCAAGAAAACCTAGTTTCTTTTGACACAAATGATATGCTAAGACCACAATCTGGATAATGAGAGCAGAGTTCTATCGAAGTTCTCTTCACCAGATCAGGGCCTGGCATGGAGAAGCTGCTAAAAAAGCATGTGTGAAATGAATTTAGAAGTAGGAGAGTGCTTATTCTTCAGTTTATCATCTATGTATGTATGTATCTATCTATCTACCTATCATCTATGTATCTATGTATCTATGCATCGATGTATCCCTCTATGTATGTACGTATCTACCTCCCTACCTACCTACTTCTCTATCCATGTGTATGTATATTATGGTGGTGCTGGCCCCATACCACACGTCCATGGATCAAATGTTCTCCTGCCACTCCCTCACTGACCTTCCTTGACAGTCATTATATCATTTAATCCTCACAACTAAGCCCAAGGTGTTTACAGTTATCTTCATTTCACAGAGGAGGAAACTGAGGCTCAGAGAGGTGAAGTGACTCATCAAGGTCACACAGCTAATAAGGGCAGAGCTCAACCACAAACTCAGGTGTGACAGACTCCAAAGCCTGCCTGCTTTTCACAGATCTTTCATGAATATTTGCCCCTGAAATATACTTGTTCATTTTAAAACTTAATCTCAATTGAGATTTATAAATGAGTGAGTGAATAAATGCCTGACTTCATAGGGCTGAGAATAGACACAGCCTGGCTTTGTACTCTGCCCATGAAAGAATCTTTATTACCTTATTTTATTTTTGGTTCCCGGTGTGACTTTTTTTTTTTTTTTAGATATGGCAGAGGGATATTTTTACTATTCTGGAATAAACCCAAAGGTATATTTCTGCTCTTGGCTTGTGAGGCTCATTTTTTTCATATGTTTACAGATGTAAAAATAAGTGGATCATATCTTCAAGTTATTCAAGTCTCAATACACATGTATACCTCATTTATGGGCTCACTTTTTTTTTTTTTTTACCTTTTAACGTGTTTCTTGGAGTATAACTGCTTTACAATGGTGTGTTAGTTTCTGCTTTATAACGAAGTGAAGCAGTTATACATATACATATATCCCCATCTCTTCCCTATTGCGTCTCACTCCCTCCCACCCTCCCTATCCCGCCCTTCTGGCTGGTCACAAAGCACCGAGCTGATCTCCCTGTGCTGTGCAGCTGCTTCCCACTAGCTATCTATTTTACGTTTGGTAGTGTATATATGTCCATGCCACTCTCTCACTTTGGCCCAGCTTACCATTCCCCCTCCCCATATCCTCAAGTCCATTCTCCAGTAGGTCTGTCTTTATTCCCGTCTTGCCCCTAGGGGTTCTTCATGACCTTTTTTTTTTTTTTTTTTTAGATTTCATATATATGTGTTAGCATACGGTATTTGTTTTTCTCTTTCTGACTTACTTCACTCTGTATGACAGTCTCTAGGTCCCTCCACCTCACTACAAATAACTCAATTTCATTCCTTTTTATGGCTGAGTAATATTCCATTGTATATATGTACCACATCTTCTTTATCCACTCATCTGTAGATGGACAATTAGGTTGCTTCCATGTCCTGACTATTGTAAATACAGCTGCAATGAACATTGTGGTCCATGACTCTTTTTGAATTATGGTTTTCTCAGGGTATATGCCCAGTAGTGAGATTGCTGGGTCATATGGTAGTTCTATTTGTAGTTTTTTAAGGACCCTCCATACTGTTCTCCATAGTGGCTGTATCAATTTACATTCCCACCAACAGTGTATGAGGGTTCCCTTTTCTCCACACCCTCTCCAGCATTTATTGTTCATAGGTTTTTTGATGATGGCCATTCTGACTGGTGTGAGGTGATATCTCATTGTAGTTTTGATTTGCATTTCTCTAATGATTAATGATGTTAAGCATTCTTTCATGTGTTTGTTGGCACTCTGTATATCTTCTTTGGAGAAATGTCTATTTAGGTCTTCTGCCCGTTTTTGGATTGAGTTGTTTGGGTTTTTTTGATATTGAGCTGCTTACAAATTTTGGAGATTAATCCTTTGTCAGTTACTTCATTTGCAAATATTTTCTCCCATTCCGAGGTTTGTCTTTTTGTCTTGTTTATGGTTTCCTTTGCTGTGCAAAAGCTTTGAAGTTTCATTAAGTCCCATTTGTTTATTTTTGTTTTTATTTCCCTTTCTCTAGGAGGTGGGTCAAAAAGGATCTTGCTGTGATTTATGTCATAGAGTGTGCTGCCTATGTTTTCCTCTAAGAGTTTGATAGTGTCTGGCTTTACATTTAGGTCTTTAATCCATTTTGAGTTTATTTTTGTGTCTGGTGTTAGGAAGTGTTCTAATTTCATTCTTTTACATGTAGCTGTCCAGTTTTCCCAGCACCACTTATTGAGGAGGCTGTCTTTTCTCCATTGTATATTCATGCCTCCTTTATCAAAGCTAAGGGGACCATATGTGCATGGGTTTATCTCTGGGCTTTCTATCCTGTTCCATTGATCTATCTTTCTGTTTTTGTGCCAGTACCATACTGTCTTGATTACTGTAGCTTTGTAGTATAGTCTGAAGTCAGGGAGCCTGATTCCTCCAGCTCCGTTTTTCATTCTCAAGATTGCTTTGGCTATTCGGGGTCTTTTGTGTTTCCATACGAATTGTGAAATTTTTTGTTCTAGTTCTGTGAAAAATGCCAGTGGTAGTTTGATAGGGATTGCATTGAATCTGTAGATTGCTTTGGGTAGTATAGTCATTTTCACAATGTTGATTCTTCCAATCCAAGAACATGGTATATCTCTCCATCTATGTGTATCATCTTTAATTTCTTTCATCAGTGTCTTATAATTTTCTGCATACAGGTCTTTTGTCTCCTTAAGCAGGTTTATTCCTAGGTATTTTATTCTTTTTGTTGCACTGGTAAAACACTTTTTTATTTGAGTCTAGATAATAGGTAGAATAGTTTCTCTTTGCTTTATGCCCGCATAGCTAAAGCCTCATTGTCCCCTTATATTTGTGTTGGTAATGAAACCTTTTGAGAAGGCTGTATTTGATGGAAGGGTACATGACCCTTTTAATAGAAGCAGACCACATTATGAAGCTGATGCCAAGCTCTGTTTCCAGGGCAACCTAAACAGAATGAGAAGAGGTACTTGGTGTCTAACATTTCATGTAATGTCATGAAGGCAGATATTAGACTTTCCTATTGGGATAGGAAAGAGTTTTCTTCCCCACGAGCACACAGGAAGTTACCACCTACCCACCCAAGAGAAGAAGGCAGTGAATCCACAGGGTCAAGCACAGGGGTGGCTCCAGCACGGTCTTATCTTCATCTTGGACAATGGAGTCAGGACAGGATTAGGAAGAATAATTCATCCCCTCTGATAAACAGGAGGGAAGGCCAAAATATGTACCTTTAATTACATTATAAGGAAATTGACTGCAGAGCCTCCATTGGGCTGTTCTTAGAGGCTGGTTTGGCTCTTGATGGCAAAAGGGCCACAAGGTCTGGAAGTGAGAGATGAGGATTTAAGGCAATGCCAAGTAAATATGGGATGCTCTTGATGCAAATGAGGGATCATTTCTGAGACCTTTGTAGATACCCTAATTTGTAAATATTTTTATAATTTTCCCTTTAACCTCTAATTTATGACTAGAATCATTGCTTTTGAAGACCTCTTCACTTTATTCACTTCCACACCCAGCATAAACAATTTGAACAAAGAGTGATATTTCTGCTTAAAAGGGAAAAAAGGACACTTACTCCATCCCAATATGCTGATTAGCAGATGGCACACACAGGCCTCTAGGCCCCAATGATACACAGTTTTAAAATGTACCTAAGATTTGTTTTAATCTGGTGTGGCAAGATACACCCATGAAAGAAGTTGTTTTTGTACTCATAGATCCCTACAAACAGGAGGCATGGCACACCGTGAAGGGCCACACAGGGAAGCACCAGGGTTGCTCAGGAGGCAGAGTGTGTGGGAAGAATAATTGGCTGAATAATTCAAGTGGGCTCTGGGCTATAAGGGTGGTCCCTAGTTGTCCAGTACCTGGCCCTGGAATGCTTTAGGGCAGGTGTATAGTGTTCTGGTCTGCAGGAGCCCAATCAAAGGAAGCAGATGGGGTATGGCCTCTGGATTTATTGGCTTTCATAACAAAGGTGTGCTGGCAGACAATTCATTTACTATCTCCAGGAATGAATTAACCCTGGGAGACGTACTTCCTTCCTGGGTCCACAAGGCCCCCAAATGTCAAAGCATCAAAGTATAAGGGGAAAAAAAACATGATTGATACACAAGGAGACAAGGTTCACACTGTTGCTTGCAGCCATGAGAGCAGCAAATTCCACGTTGCTCTCTATTCCCACATTCCTAGGTCATTTTCCAAATCCCTTAAACGTACACCTGTTGGTTCTCTTGCTTACTTTCTGAAACCCAAACCTCAGAATTTTCTCTCTAGGCCCTTGACAACCCTGTTTCATGGCAAATAGACAACCCTACATTCTTAAATACTGTGCCCAATTTCAACTAAGGGTTGGGAGGTAAGATCAGGCCCTCCTTCATCATTCATGCCACCTCTTGAGCACTCTCCTTAAGCATTGTCTAAAAATCCCAGGTTCAGTTTCTCCATTCCTGTGGTGGCCCATGCACATCAACTGTTCTTTACCATTGTCACCACCATTGCCCATTTGTTTGTCTGTTTCAAGAAACCGACAACATCCTGAGCTTGTATTTTTTCCTGATCATCCCTTTAATCTCATGATCTTTAAAGTAGGCCTTCTTTCATATGCATCTTTAGTTTATCATAGTATACTTAGAGCTAACATTATAACACTTGACATAAAATGTGAGAACCATGCAACAGTATAACTCCATTCCCCACACTCATCATCTGTTCTACTGAGTTTGTGTATTTTAAATTTATATACATTATATACCCACAACACACTGTTGTAATTGTTGCAGTAAAAGTCATGGTCATTTACAGAAATTAGGAGAAAAGGAAAGATGGTCTTTTATATTCACTCACATATTTACTATTTCCAGTTCTCTTCTTTCCTTCTTATAGATTTGTTTTTCCATCTGATACCATTTCCTTTCTATCTTGAAGACTTACTTTGTCATCCCATTGTCTTTTGGTCCCCATCATTTCCAGTAAAATGTCAGCTGTAATTCACATTGTTGTTCTCTCATATGAAAAATAATTTTTTTTTTCATTTTCTCTGGGTGCTTTCAAAATTTCCTCTTTATTTTTGGTGTTCAACAGGTTGAAGATGATGTGCTTAGGAGTGTTCTTTGTATTTATCCAGTTTGGAACTTGCTTATCTTATTCAAACTTTAAAATGATGTTTTGCACCAAGTTTGGAAAATTTTTTGACCACTATTTTTTCAGTTAATTTTTTTATACCCCATTCACTTATTCTTGTCCTTTGGTCCTTTTAAGAATTTTCTCTTTTCTCCTCTCCTTTCTTCTCCTCTCTCCCTTCCCCCTCACTGGCTCTAGATTTTAAGAAATCTTTCTTCTCTCCCCTTCCCTCTTCATATTGTACAATTGCTTTTGATCTCTCTTCCAGTTCATTGACTCTTCTATCTCCAATCTGCTGCTAAATCCTTCTTTTCATTTTAGATATTGTATTTACCACTTTAGATTTGACATTTCTGTATAGTTTCCATTTCTTTGCTGATATTCCCTATCTGTTCATTCATTGTTACAACATTTACTTCAAAGCTTTTTAAAACAATTTAAAATAGCTGCCTTAAAACTGCTTTCTGAAAATTCCAATATCTGTGTCATCTCAGGGTCTGTTTCTCTTGAATGATTTTACTCTGAACCTTAGGTCACATTGTTTCCTGTTTCCTCACATGTTTAATAATTTATATTTAATACTGGGAACTGTAGATTGTACATGTTAGAAACTCTGGAGTCTTGTTATCTTTCTCTGAGATTGTTGATTTTTATTAAATTACTGGACAGTCACCTTGTACCTGTAGAGTTTGGCTTTATACTATATAAGGGTATTACTGTTTGGGTTTACCCTTAATTTTGGACAAGTCTGTAAATCCTGGCATATGATCTTTACTTCTAATATATGTCTCTTCTGTCATTTCATTGGAAAACTCTAGGTGTTTACCTAGTCCTTATAACTTGGAGGAATTCCAAAATTTGTCTAATTTCAAGTAAGCAGTAACTAAAATCTCTGATCAGTTTTTTCATCTCTCTTGCTATCAATTTTCACTGGGTTTCCAAAGTCTCCTCTGTATGTACCCAGTTCAGGGGTCAGACAAGGATTTGAGGGACGTTTATATTCAGAGTTTGAGTTCTCTTCCTGTATATCCCTCCTTTCTGATATTAACTCCTTAAATTTCCAGGAATTCTGGCATTGATGAACTTCATTCTATAACACTTCAAGCTCAAAGAACTGTGGCTTGCTTTCTTTGTTCCTTCTTTCTTTTCATTCTTTAATTGTTTTCAATTATTATTTTTAATAACTTTATTAAATAGTTGTATAGATAAAATTTATTTTATATATCATAAAATTCACTTGTAATTGTATGATTCAATAATTTTTAATAAATTTATAGAGTTGTGCAACAACCATCACAATCTAGTTTTAGAACATTTCCATCACCCCAAAATGGCTGTGCTCATTTACAGTTGACTTTTACTCTGACTTCGAGCCCTAGGCAACCATTGATCTATTTTCCATCTCAAAATTGCCTTTTGTGGACATTTCATGTAAATAAAGTCATGGAATAGCTAGTCTTTGTTGTCTAGTTTTTATCACTTAGCATAATGTTTTTGAAATTCATCTATGTTGTGTAAATCGATATGCTGTATATGTTGTTCCTTTTTATTGCTAAACAGCATTCCATGTATGGACACACAATAGGTTATTTATTCATTCACCTGTTAAAGAACATCTTGTTTTTGTTTTGTTTTGCTTTTGGAAGCTTTTTTTCAATGTTCCTCAGATAATACCTACATAGCCAAACTGGTACTTGTAGGTATATGGAGCAGTGTTTGGGAATCACAGTGTAGAAGATCAGATTATGACATTCAGATAAGGACTCATTTTTTAAAATTTAAGCAGCATTTATTGGACACATTTGTTTGTGTTAGACACTGTGTTAAAGGTTAAAGAGGTGAAATAAGACATGAAATCTCAGTGTAGTGGAAGAAATGAACCAACAAACAAATAAGTGTAATAAAGTGTGAAAAATGTGATAAAATTCTGGGGCCCCCATGGAGTTAAGGTCAATTCTCTATGGGAGAGGGAATTACAGGAAAGCCATTATCAAGGATGTGAGCCTTGAGTCTTGAAAGATGGTCTTGAAAGATGAACAGGTCAGTCAGATAGTGGAAATAACTTGCCTTCCCATGACACTTTCTCTTTTATTCTTAAAAGCCATGCAGGGCTTCCCTGGTGGCACAGTGGTTAAGAATCCTCCTGCCAATGCAGGGGACATGGGTTCGAGCCCTGGTCCAGGAAGATCCCACATGGCACGGAGCAACTAAGCCTGTCTTCCACAACTACTGAGCCTGCGTGCCTAGAGCCCATGCTCTGCAACAAGAGAAACCACCACAATGAGAAACCCATGCACCACAATGAAGAGTAGCCCCCACTCACCACAGCTAAAGAAAGCCTGCGCGCAGCAACGAATACCCAACTCAGCCAATAATAAATAAATAAATAAATTTATATTAAAAAAAAAGTCATGCAGATAGGTGCATACATAGTGTTGTCCAATCTGTCTGTGCCTGGGAATTGTATGGAAGCAAATTATTCCTGCGAGTGTCTGCTGAGATCAATGCATGGAGAAATACTGTGAAAACTTGGCAGATACCCCATTCTCCCAAGCTATATAAATACTTCTCAACAAGATAAACACATAATGGAAAAGAACACAGAGCTTTGGAGAATAATGGACTTGGTCCAACAGTTTAGGCAAATTACTTAATCTTTCAGAGCCTCAATTTCAGTATCTATAAAATGGAGTTAAGAAATAACTTCAAAAGTAACTGGGCAGCTTAGACTTAATGTATGCAAAACAATGAATTTAGGGATTGGCACACAACAGCCTCTCAAAAAATGCTAGTTTTCCTTTTTTCCATCACATATAACGTTATTGACTGCTTGCCATTCTTACACCTAAGGGCTACTAGAAGTTAATGCAATCATAAGGCTTATCTTGTGTTTTGATTCTGATTTCTACTGTCTCAAGAAAGTCACCATCTTCTGAGTAACCAAGAGATGCAGGAGCTGATTCATAATGAGGCCTTTCTTCCTTCTAAATATGCACTAATTGTCAAGGTGATGGAGGAGGTTCATTATTAAAAGCATAATTAAAGGGCACTTCCTTTAGCTAAATGGATGAGCAGAAAGTGCAGCAATATTTTCATGTTTAGACATTAAGTATGGAAACAAATGACTCAATGGGAGGAAGCAGGGAAGGTAGGGCAAATTACTATCACTGCCCAGGGCCTCCAGGGTTATTGCTTTGCAGGACATCCTTGGAGGAGTAGTCTTCCCTGGGAAATCAGCTTCACTGGATTCTCTTGTTTTATGGGATGAACAGCCCTTTCACCACTGTACCTCAGGAGCAAGGTCATCTTTACTTCAAAAGATGCTAAAATATGATTCCTGAAAGCTGAGCTTGGAATCTGTTTCTTGCTGGACATCCATGCCCTGTTCTAAACACTTAGGTATCAGCATGGATATTGATTCATTCTTGTCATCCTGTATATTCATTAAGGTTGTAAATTCTCCCAAGTCAATAATAGTGCCTTTTACCCTCTTGGCATATGTGTGTCTTGAGGTCATATTCAAGGTTCTTCCATTTATTAGATAAGAGATGTGGAAAGATCCTTACTATGTCTCCTATTCCTCATCCTTAACCTCGGTGTTTTGCCTAAACTGCAAGATTTTTGTTAGAATTAAAAGAAAGTGCTTGGCACAAAATAAGAACAGAAGTAATGTTCAATGCAATTCTCCTTCTCAGTATACAGTGACTTCATGGTGATCAGTGCCTCTGCCTTGTGTCTCTTAAATGAGGGCGTTAGCACTAGAATGTGTCATTTTGTATCAGGTTTCAATTTTGCCAATTTCTTGTGTTCTATACTGTGGAAGTGACAGAGAGAAAAAATATCTTTCATATAACAAATGCAGACACTTGGGTTTGATGCCAAGGAGGAGTCTCCCTCCTCTCCCACTGGCACCTAATCCCCAAAGCAGTCTGAAAAGACAGGAGCAAGGCACAGCCAGTGTGGTGACTGAGTCAAAGCTGCTTCCATTGGGACCACTCCAAGGCTTGAGCATCTTATTACTGAAACAGTGATTTGATTTACTAAGCATTTGTAATTGTGTTGACATTGTTTTCTTCTTTTTAACAGTAAAATGAGAATCTGTTTTTAAATATGTATTACTGGATGTCTACTGAAAAAAATGCATTTGTTGCCTCTGGGCAGATGTACAGGCTAAGACACAAATAATGATTTCACAGGAGCAAAAGGAATTACTGAGCAGATGCTCATCTGAGGAAAAGAGACCAGAGAGGAACCAGGTCTGACAGCAAAGGGAGAAAGGTATAGGATAATTAGCATATTTGACTTGTTTAAATTTAGCAGTGGTATAGCCTTCTACTTCAAGATGGAATGAGAGAGTGGGAGAAGCCAGTTAGGACCCTATGGGACCTTCCTGGTACAGACTCTCCCCCGCCCCCAATATGCTCTGCTTGTCTCTTATCTGTAGAAAAACTTTAGCCTCCTAGGCCTTCCCTGAGTTCCAAAGAATAAATTTAATCAGAGAAGTGAGAAAATGCAGAAGGAAAGGAAAACAGTTAAGCAAGACAAAACAATAATTTAGCCATTAAACAAAGTCAAGGAGCTTTAGTTCCTCCACAAGAGCCATAAATAATATTTCTGAGCCATGTCCTTTGATCTGTTTTGCAAATTCTGAAACCCCCACCAGGTGGAAGAAGTGAACTGTATGTTGCCCACAAGCATGTAGATCCCAGACAGGTTGGAAACAGAAGGTTGATGATGTTGACTCCCAATTACCTCACCACCAACCAATCAGAAGAACGTCCAAAAGCTGATCAAGCATGCCACAACCTTCCTCCCTCACCCTGTCTTTAAAACTCTTTCCTTGAAAGCTATTGGTTTCTTAGGCACTAGCTGCCTGGACTCCTTGCTTGATGCCCTGCAATAAATGCTGCACTTTCCTTCACCACAATTCAGTGTCAGTAGATTGGCTTTACTGCTAGTAGGCAAGCAGACCCAAGTTTGGTTCGGTAATGGAATGACATTCCTGCAGGTCTCAATTCACCAAGAGTTTGGATTCTCCTTTAGCATAGGCTCTTCAGAAGAAAAATGAAAGAAAAGCCTTTGAGTAATAATGGAAATCCAAGAAAGCCTCGAGAAACCAGCTCTTCAAGCAAATGGCTCAGGATATATTGATGAGTAAGGCTAGGGAAACCCTCAGTGGATTTGTGGAGACTATGTTCCCAGTACGACACAGATAGAGTTACCTATTTGTCATCAGACCTTACTGTTGGTTAGGCTCGAGATCAGCTCCACGCACACCTGGCAGCCCTCATCTTCACCTGGCTGAATTTCCCTTCCTTCCTTTTATTCACTTTACTTTTGTCTCTTGGTAGCTTCCTCCTTTTAATCAGAGTTCTGCCCCTGAAACTCTGCAGAAGTCCCTTTCTTTCCAATAATAATAGCAGTGGCTGTTTGCTAACTGCCCACTTGTAGCTCAAAACTCTACTTGTGCTATCCAGACGAACAAGAGCAGGGGGTTCATTTGGGAGCTGCTTCTAGGGAGGAGGAAAGAGGAAGTGGGAGAGCGAGTCAGGGACAGAGAACAAGCCAGTACAAGAGGGCAATGTCAAGGTCATGGATACGGCAGGTGGGATAGGGGGCTGGCTTCCCAGGGACTCCTGAGAAGAGTGCAGGGGGCTGCCCAGAAGTGCTACCCACCTCTACGCCTAGTTGCTCCCGTGCCCTCTGGGTGAGAGGTGCTCCCAGGGCAGGAAAGCTGCTGCTCCTGGACTGTGCTCCTTGGAGCCAGGAGGCTCCTCTCGCCTGGGAGCAAGCCCTGGGGCACAAAGCTGACAGCACAGTGGGGTGAGGTGTGAACTCGAGGGGAGACCTTCCAGTGAAGCAGGTTTCTGTGCTTCAAGGGAAGGACAGCTATTATCTAGAGGATCTCATTTATGTATCAGCTTTGTCAGTTGTAAGCTTCCAGGTGAGGCTCTGTCAAGAGAAAGAGGATTTTCTTAGTTTGTTTTAGCATTTTCGGAACCAAGCATGAAGGTCTCAGTGTTTCTTCCCTAAAGGCAGAGAGGTACCTTTAGGGAAGATGATAAGAGCCACTTATCATGGCTGGTGAGGGGGCCGGCACCTCAGGCTAGAGGAAGAATATGGCTTAGGGCAGAAGGAAAGGCTAAATATGCCCCTTGGGGATCCTAGTCCAGAGGCTGATGAGGAAGCAGGCTTGGTGAAAAGCAAAGTAGGCAGTGAATGGGGGATGTTAAAGGCAGTGTCTCTTCCTTCCTCCCTCCTTCCTAGGGCCACGCCTCCAAGGGGAGGGGCTCCATAGAGACAGGGGTGTGGGCTAGGCAGAGGCACCACACACTGTGGCTACAGAGATTTTCTGAACCTGCCTGGATAGCTGGGCCCAGGGTCACCTCAGTAAAGTGTGGGGAGATGGGAGGTGGCCTCCCCAAGGCTTATGAACAGAGTATGCATTTCCTATTGCTGCTATGAGAAATAACCTCAACCTTTGTGTTAAAACAACTCAGATTTATTATCTTACAGTTTTGGAGGTCAGAAATCTGAAATGAGTCTCCCTGGGCTACAATCAAGGTGTCAGCAGGGCTGTGTTCCTTCTGGAGGCTGTAATGGACAATCTGTTTCTTTTTTTTCCCGGCTTATAGGGGTGGCTGCATTCCTTGGCTCATGGCCCCATACCACTCTGACCTCTGCTTCCTGTCACATCTTTTCTGACTCTAATCCTCCTGCCTCCCTCCTATAAGGAAACTTGTGATTACATTGGATCCACTTGGCTAATCTAGGATAATCTCCCTAGCTCAGGATCTTTAATTTCATCACGCCTGTAAAGACCCTTTGCCATGTAAGGTAACATATTCACAGATTTCAGGGATTAGGATGTGGACATCTTTGGGGCCATTATTTGTCTACCTCAGGTGGCTCACTTGGGACCCCGAGGAGCCCAGCATAGAGGTAACCAGTGCAGCAGAGATGGGGCAGGATGAAAGGCTTCCAGGAAAGGAGCTTTAAGGTGGAGAGAACACAGCTCAGGGAATGGGTTGAAGTGGCGGATTTCCAGCCTCTTGGTGCCCTCTCTAAAGAAAACAGAACAACTGGGCTGACCACGTCAGCAGTCACCTTTCCAAAGAGCAGGAAATCCAGTCATTGCACAGTCCCAACCCGAGAGGACCTAGGGTGTCTTATGTGGGTCTGAGGACCCTTCTCCGCCAACACCATGAAGTCACAGACGCCACGTCTCCCAAAATGTGTAGAAGTTCTTAGAGATGGGAAGAGGAAAGGAGAGGGACTCAGAGAAGTGGGAGCTTGTCGGGGGCCCTTCTGTATTACAAAGAAATAAAGACATGAGAGCCACTGTATTTGTGATTCTCCCTATGTCCATTATCCATTCAGAACACCCCTGCAAGCTGGCATGTTAGAAAAACGTCATTTGGGATTCCTACAAAAGGAGAGGCAAAAGGGATTCTGGACATTCTTCCTCTCCCTCTGTTTAGGACACATGTTCTTAAAGGAAAGCAGGTCTCACTGAAGACCAGTGTCCAGGGCAGGACAGTGAGCAGGGTGGTGTCACTGCTTTAGAGGAAACACGGCCAGTGCATCCAAGAGTTAGTCTTTAAATGTGGAATTAGAGCACTGACAATGCCCAATTATTTTGCTCATTAAGATGACTGGTCTGGACTGGACTGGACTGACCGTTCTCCAATTAACTCCTTGGCACTTGGCTAGAATAATGATTCAACTCACTCATTTGACTCCCATTTTGGCTGTTAGAGCAGATGCAAATAAACTGATTCTACATCATTCTAACACTCTTTTCTCACCAAGAATAAAGGATTTTGCCTCTTTCAGGGGCTTTAGATTCCTTTGCAAGTAGAATGGACCTGATGGGCAAAGGCGTTGGCCTGACAAATGTGAGTATTTGGCTCAAATCCTGACTCTGTCATTTGTTTCTGGGGGAATTTGGGCCTGTGACTTATTCTCTCCTTTATGTGGGAGGAAAGAAGACCACCTGGGTCTAAGGGACCCTGCCCCACTCACACTGGACCCTTTTCTTTGGATGTGGTACAGGGCTACTGGGGACCAGATATGCCCCCTAGTCCCCGTGATACTGGGAATCCAGCATTCTTCATGAGAGGTGGGGCAAGGGGCTAGGACAGGAAGTGCTTAGAAAGGACAAGTGGGTCTCATTAAAGAATGTTTAGGGCTTCCCTGGTGGTGCAGTGGTTGAGAGTCTGCCTGCCGATGCAGGGGACACGGGTTCGTGCCCCGGTCTGGGAGGATCCCACATGCCACGGAGTGGCTGGGTCCATGATCCATGGCCGCTGAGCCTGCGCGTCCGGAGCCTGTGCTCTGCAATGGGAGAGGCCACAACAGTGAGAGGCCCACGTACCGCAAAAAAAAAAAAAGAATTAAAAGAATGTTTAAACTTCTCAAATAGTCATGTATGGTGTGGTTTTCCTGTGTCTGAATGATAGTGGGGTTTTTTGGTTGTTTTTTGTTTTTGTTTTTGTTTTTATCAGTGACCAGAGTATAAAGGTATACCACAGAACATTTGTTTGGTCTGATGATATGTATTTAAATGAGAAAATATTAAAAATTGGAAGATTTTCTGTAGAAATCTGATTTCTCACTTCTGAATGACTGGAACTGCACCAGGCCTGGATTCTTGTGTGGCCTGGAGCTGTGTGGTGGTTGAGTCTGAATGAGGACCTACATTCACCCAGCCAGGCATCCATACTTGCTTTGACTGCTTCTCCTGTCCATAATTATTTGGGACTCTTGCAGGAGAATGCTCTCCCGGGTCTCTGAAACTGGGTATAATCTGGGCAGGGCTGTGGGCTCCCAGGACAGGGTCATTCATATCCTTCTTCTCTCCCCCAGTGCCTGTTAACAAATTCTGGCACAGAGAAGGCAATGGCCAACAGAATGTATCTCACTTCCGCTTCCTGTGCTACTTGCGATTTTTCAGAGATGCATCTTTTTCCCTTGTCTGAGCCTGGGGCACCTGTCCTTTTATTGGTCCGTTAAGGCTGTCACTCAGCTGTGTCTTCCAATAGGTGAACAGGCTGTAAAATATCAGCGGGTCTCCTTCCCAGCACCAGCAAGTCCAAAGGGAAGATCATTAGAATTTGTGATGCTGAGTCTACCACATCCAAATAACATGAAAGCCAGGAGGGGCTGCAAATGAATAAACCTTTCCCAAGTGAGCTGGCAGCTGGGCCTTCTCCTCCGCTCTTGTCTGGGTTTACACATGACTAACTGCAGGCTTGAGGGATTTGCATTAGCAGATCATAAGTAAAAATCCCGTTAAAATAACAGTCTCCTCATCGTTATGATCCCTTTTCAAGAGGTACACTGGATTGCCAGGGCATTTCTTGGGGTTGCCTGGTAATGGATTTACTTGGCAGTCCATATACCCTGGCAAAGGCCTTCTGAGGTGTAGGGCAAAGGGGTGGGCTTTCTGGAAGCACTCAGCTCCTCCAGGACAACTATCACACTCCCTGGGCACACACCTGAAGAGCTATGTGGAAGCCCGCCCACCTATCACGCCCTGGTTTCCAGGCTGACAAGCAGCATCTGTCATGGGATTGATCTCCTGGCTGTGGAAAGAGAAGTGGAAGACCCTGATTCTATCACAACCCCTGCTACTGGCCCCACTGAATGGCCTGGCCTGAGTTACATTTGCTTAAATGTGGTACATTTTATGAACATCATACTAGCATTCCTCACATTTACATCCCTCAAATTCTTAGTCTTCTATTGAATAACAAAATGCTCTGATTGTGGTCCATTCTTTGGGGATAAATTACCAACTCAATAACATGATATAAAAAGCCTCTTGGCATTTAAATCCCACCTGCTCCTCCAAACTGGGGTCCTAACACGTGTTGAAACTGTACCCAAGCCCCTGTGTCCCTGTCTTTTGAAGTAAAAGGCTTTTGCTTTAGTCTCCCAGGTCTCCCCTGAGTCTTAAAAGAATCCCTAAGGTGGGCCAGGAATTTAAATACACACAAAACATTAGACTGGCTTAAAAGAGTTAATGATTAGGAATGTGAAGATATAGAAACAAAGAAGAGCTGTTGGGCCAGTAAACTGGTAACAGTTGAGACTATAAACCACCCACATAGCAGAGTCACTGAACCCCCAGTTCCCTGAAAGATACAGATAAAAGCCTGACACACATTTCTAAGTTGTTTTACAGGAAGCAGACCCACCAGATGAAAACTGCTGACCAAGAGCACGTAGACCCCAGACTGGTTGAAACCAGAAGATTGGTGATGCTTGAAACTTCAGCTTGATGCCAACCAATCTGAGAATTGTGCACGAGCTGATCATGTATGCTGAGGGCCCCTCCCTCACACTGCCTTTAAAAACTCTTCCCTGAAAGCCATCAAGGGGTTTGGGTCTTTTGAGTATGAGCTGCCCATTCTCCTTGCTTGGCACCCTGCAATAAACGCTGTGTTTTCCTTCACCATAACCTGTGTCAGTAGACTGGGTTTACTGCATGCAGGAGAGAGGACCCAAGTCCAGGTTCCGTAACACTGTCAACACCTTCCCCTTCCACCCCGTCCTTGTGCCCTGACACACAGAAAGCTTACAGTCCCCTGAAGATGGCCCTCCTACTCATTCCATGCCAGCTACCTGGTTCTACCACCCTTCCCAGTGGCAGATGCCCCTGGAATGGGCTCCCACAGGCTCCCCCTGCCTACCTGGCCCCCTGCCTTCTGTCTCAGCACACATCACATAGGACTGTACATAGGATTGTACACTGTCTGTTTACCTGTTTGTTTGCCCCATTATCATGGATACTTCCAGAGAGCAGAGGCTTTAGTTTAGCTGCAGAGCTTGGCACACAGTTTATACTCAGAATAAATGAGGTCCCATCAGGCAGTAGAACATTTATTAAGCTTTGGAATCCCTAAGATGGGCCAGGAATTTGAAAACACACAGTACATTAGATTGGCTTGAGCCCTTTCTGGTCAAGGCCAGGAAGTTTTGTAATAGTTACAGAGCCACTGGTGGTAAAGTCAGTGAGATCTTTGAAATAATCTATTATCAAGACCAAAGCTGAACGTCTGAGACCCAGAGAGTAAAAATGGCAACATTTTAGAATTTTAAAGTGTTCCATAAAAATGGATCAAACACTCAATTAATCACCAGGAGGTTTTAAAAGATTTCAATTTTCCTTTTCTTCTTCTCTCTCTCCCTCCCTCACTTCATTTCTCCTTTCTTTTGATCTCAGTATGCCTTCATCGTTGTGCCAACTTTTACTGGGCACCCACTGTGTGCTCAGGGCTACAATTTGCACTGAGAATTTGGAGAGAGTAAGACACAGTCCTGCCCACCAGGATCTCAGCACCCAGTGAGCAGAGAGGAAAGACAAATGTGTCACTAGGATAGAGTAAGTACTGGGGAGTCTGGGGAGCATAGAGTCTGGGGAGCACAGAGGAGAGGCAAACTACTCACAGGGTGACCTGGGATGGCTTCCTGAGGGAGGATACTTTATCAGGTATACACAGTTTGGGCATCAAGTGATTTACTTCCAA
Source organism: Mesoplodon densirostris (assembly GCF_025265405.1). Classification (NCBI taxonomy): domain Eukaryota; kingdom Metazoa; phylum Chordata; class Mammalia; order Artiodactyla; family Ziphiidae; genus Mesoplodon; species Mesoplodon densirostris. The sequence goes on from NC_082665.1 coordinate 146,357,846, forward strand.
GAAACTTCTGGTAAGTTTCTGTCTACATAGGGAGTTAAATAGGGGACAGAGAAATCTGGGCTTGTCTGTATATACCACTGGATTGCTAGCATGAGTTTGGTGGAAGTTTCCTATATCCCACCCACTGTGGCTCCTTTCAGGGCATGAGCAGCTCCAAGTGAGCTGGGGCTTCTGGTCATCAATAGGCAGCCTTTACATTTTTTAATGTTAATTTCTTTAGTAGAAGAACACTATAGACTGAATTATGTCCCTGCAAAATTCATATGCTGAAGCCCTAACCCCCAACACAGCTGTATTTGGAGAAAGGACCTAACCTTCATTAGGAGGTAATGAAGGTTAAATGAGGTCATAAGGATGGGGCCCTAATTCAATAGGGTTCATACCTTATAAGAAGAAGGAAATGTACCCAAGCTCTCTCCACTATGTGAGGACACAGTGAGAAGGCTGCTGTCTATGGCCAGGAAGAGGGCCCTCATGGTGGGGGGATGGAATTGGCTGGCACCTTGATCTTGGACTTTCCAGCCTCTAGAATTGTGAGAAATAAATGTCAGTTGTTTAAGCCACCCAGGCTGTGGTATTTGGTTGTGGCAGCCCAAGCTAAGACAAGGAAGACTGAGATTGAGCAAAGTGAAGATTTGACAGTTTCATCAAAACTATAAACATTTTGCACTTTGCATAATTCCTATCTCTAAATTAATTTTAAATTAAAAAATAAAAACATTTACAATTTTAATTAGCAAGTGCACCAAAGAGGCAGCCTAACCTACGGAAAAAGCAGGTCCTCACCATGGTTTGCTGTGTGACCTTGGGCAAGTTACTGGACCGTGGTCTTCTGCCTCATATCATCCACCTGGCAGGACTGGGGCAGAGATGAGAATGAGCCACTCATGCAGTGTGCCTAGCACAGAGCGGGCACCCATGAATGGTAATAAATGAGATCAGAGTAGTTTGGAAGGTATTCAGTGACTCTCAGCCCCTCCTTCAATTCACCACTTTGGGAACAGATTTCAGAATTCCTAAATTCACTATATTTTTTATCTGTAGAACCAGAATTCCTTCCTCACCTATTTTAAATTCCAAACCCTGTGACTTCATTTGCCTGTATCAGTGCTTCTCAATCCCATCTTAGGAAATGCTGCAGGGCATCTATAATGATCTCAGCCAGTACAGCAATGTTTTTTTATTAAAACCCCTCATGATATGGAATTTATTTTAATTCACCTCAATTCGTATTATGTATTTATAAAAACATCCCATATAAGCCAAATGGCATTTTAGAAGTTAGTTGAGAGGCTGCCGGGAAGTCAAATAAACAATGTCAAGATAGCATAATTTCTGCAAGACCCAGAATTCCTAATTCAGAGGAACATATATTAATCCAGATGCCTTATTTCCAAAACCCTGGGGTACAGCAGGATGGGATTTACTGAGAATGGTTAAGGCAGTTGCCACAGGGCTCTCTCAAACATCTTTTGCATCAACCTGGCATCCTTGACCTTGTCACGCTGCCTGGTGTTCCACCATTGAGACATTCCCTGAGGTTAATGAATCTCTCTTTTAAAGAGCACATGTCAGTACTTCTGTATGGAGGAAGGGGGGTAGCAATCATACTCATCTTGGTGGAAATGAGTTCCTTCTGGCATGCTTCCCAGTGACACACTCTGAGATCAGCCCCACTGGGGGTCTGAGGCTTAAGTAGAGAAGGGAGAGGGTGGGGTAGACACGGGTAATTGGGAAAGAGAAGGGAAAGGATTATGAAACGTTCAGCCCTAGACAAGATGAGGCAGGTGGCACCCACAGGGAGGTTTGGAGGGAGAAAAGAAGACTGGGGGCCCCAGAAGCTCCCAGAATATGGGCTGGGCAGAAAGAAAGCAAAAAAGAGATGCAGTAGAATGAGCATCATTTCATCGGCTTCATTAAGCAGCATCCATTTGATGACCCTCTTCCCTGCTGACTGCCACCCTCCCTTCTGACAATGTAAAACCACTGAACAAAAATTCATGCCCCCCACCTTCAAATCTAAGCAAAGGCCAACTCTGGGCTTGCTTCACTGACACTTCTTCAGCGGCACGGCCACCCAGAGAAGTGCCACCTCCGCAATCTCAGCGCCGCACAGCCCTCCGAAACAGACACTTCAAAGCTTTTGATTCCAACCAGACACTTCATTTGTCATTGACAAGTACGACACAGCGGCCCTTGTGATGACAAGTCAGAAGGCCCTGGAGTGAGGCAGAGATCTTCCCACTTCAGAAAAGAACATGAACTGCTCACAGGGCACTGATGCCACTGATGACTTCAAAGTCCTCAGGTCCCTGTTCTCAACCTGTGTCACCAAAAGCGAGGCTGCACCGTCTCCCAAAGAGAGCATCAAAGAGGATATGACATAAATATGCGCCAACAAAGATCAGAAACTGGGCCTGGGGATGGAGAGGATCAGCTTCCCAGGAGCTCCGCGCGGAGAAAGTCGACAAGATGCACGCTGGCACCTACTGACGGGTGCTGGCTCTAGCCGGGAAGTGTGGCCCTCCCCACCTCCGACTGGTCTTTAAGGCTGCAGTTTCCATCCTGACTTTAAGATGCTGTGTGTTTCCCATAGTTGATTTTCCCCCAAATCAGCAAGTGACCAGAACCGTGAGATGCCTACCCACTGCCACCATCCCTGGACCAACCAACCGTCCCCGCACGCGGGTGAGCAGGGGGCAAGCGCGCTGTGAGTGTGCCATACCTGGTCCAGCTTCCAGTGGAACTCCGCGGGGCGGAAGGTGTCTGCCTGGTCGAAATCCTTGCGCAAGAGGAAGACAAGGCGACAGTTGTGCACGTACAGGGCGTAGTGGTGCCGGTTCATTTCTGAAAAGCAGAAAGAGGATTTGAGGGGTTCCAGATTCCCTGTGCTGATCTCCACTCCGTCACTTAGCACACCTCAGAAAACAAAGAAACAGGCATTCCAGTTTTCTCTTTTACAACTGGGTCTAATAAATCGTTCTAGAACACACATAGTGGAGCTCTCTGAAATGAAAGAGGAAGATTCAAGAAAGCTCTCAGCAAAACGTCTGCTGAGTAGCCATTTGGGCTTTAAATACCAACCTAACTTATACTCAGATACTGCATCAGATCCTGGATAAAATTACATAGGTTCACAAGCTCTTTTTGTTTTTTTTTTACATATACTTCTGGGAGGGTCAAAGGGCCTCTCTAACAATCACATCAGCCACTCTGGGTTCCTTTACCATAGCTGGATTCTCCCAGAGTTCTGGGCTTTTATTTTATTTCATCAGGCTTGCCAACAGCAACCACAGAGCAGGTCTCCTTTTCTGCCTAATCTGTGTGCAGTTAAGGAAAGCTGCCTCACTTTTAGTTGCTGGGAGGAGGGGACATTGATTTCCCAGCGTTAGACATAGTTCCCTGAATTTCCAAAGCAATGAATAAATACTTCTTTCCCCATACACAGACAACAGATGGGACTTTTCTCTCCCCTGATAAGAAAACTTCCTTTCCTGCTTAAAAAAAAAAATCACACCATGGGTCCCAGCCAAGATGTCCTATAGTCACAAGATAACAGCCCTGGGAAGGTAAGGAGCTGTTCTTCGACCAATACTCAGAGGACTCACACATAGTAGCACACACAGAAATCTAATATGATGCACATGTTCCATAAATATTGGGCTAATGAGCAGGTGACCAGATACAGCAGAAAGAGCATGGGCCCTAGATTCAGAGAGACTTGGGGTGGAGCTGTATCTCTAGATGATGCTGAGAAAGTTATACAGCCTCTTAGAGGCTCGATTTCCTTCATGGTATCATGACAGGGATGCTGGGCTATCCTAATGTATCATGAGAATAGGATGTTGTGATTGATTATTGAACATCCTGTACAAACCTTGCCCGTGGAGGTATGAGTGGGAGGAATCAACACCAGTCCCACTTCTAGGCATGGGCTTTCAGTTGGTTTCAGACAAATAAGCTCATGAAAAGCCCCCTGCCACAGCGAATGGTTCAGGACCCAGGCCTGAGTTCAGTAGTACAGGCCATTCTCCTGGCCATGCGGCTTCTGTCAGGAAAGTGACTCAAGTCAGTCCAGTGATTCTGGAGCTGTTCTGAGTAGTTCTGGGAAAGAACTCTCTATCTCTTAGCAGGAAGCAAATAGAAGAGACCACCACCTCTCTCTAGAAGTTGCAGTATATAACTGGGAAGCTTGGAGCTGCTGCAGCCATATTTGCTAACATGAAATTGATATACATATGGCAGCAGATCTGAAAAATTGCAGAGAAAAGGACCCAGGACCTTGATCACACTTTACCTGAAGCTGTTTAGCTCTGTTAGTTACAAGAACCCTACATTCCCTTTATTATTTTGATTTTTAATCATCTGATATCAGTTTGATCTGTATTTCCTGTTCCTTGTAACTGAAAGCCTCTTAATTGATACAGTGAGGAAATGTGTAAAGCATCCGCCCAGAAAAGATGCTCAGTGACTGTTAGTTATCACAAGGACTATTACACTGCCTCGTGACCATGATGACATAACAAAATAGTGTCAGATGCTGTTTTCACAAAAGTATTACCGTTCTTCAGGATGCAACCAAAGGATGGAAGGAAGGAGAACGTTCAGTTGCCAAGTGTTGTAGGTTTGGCCAAGGCCAATGTTCGGGTGACCACTCCACCTTTGCATTGATGAAACACCCAGGTCTGGTTATGGGGATTTTACTAAATACTTCTTGTTTCCCTCACTATTGCTTAAACTGATTTCCTATAGTTTCTGCTGATAACTATCAGGAAGATATAGAAAGCAGATTTCTCCCCTTTAGCTTCATCTGGAGTCAGGAGAGGTTGTGGTGACGAGGTGGAAGAAGAATGAAAGGACAGACCTCGCGGGAGTAACTCCTGGCCTCCCTCCAGAGGGTCCCCTCTCCCCCGCCCTCCATTAGCTGGGTCCCTGGGGTCACCACCCACACCAGGGTAACTGGCTCTTCACTGCGCTGGTAACATGATACACTCAGAAATCAGCTTCACTTCTTTCCCTGTCCTTCAGTGTTCTCCCTGGCAACTGCCCCCCATTTCTTTGCCCACGTCTCTGGCAGATCCTAATGTATTCTGGTCACTTTCAGATATTAAAATAGTCTGTAAGGGTTCTCTCCAAATCAAACACCCGTGTCTCGTCAGTTAAAAGATCTTCCCCTCTTCGCTACTCAGCCTCGCCCCGTGGCTTGGTGGCCGCTGGTGGGGAAAGGACGAGGAAGGTGTGTACTTTCACTCTTCCTTCATTCCCCGAACCTCCTCCAGCTCCAGTCATGGTCAGGGGCAGGGGAAAGCGGCTAAGAAGGAAAGAAGTGGAGTCTCTTTAAAGAAGCAGTGAAGTTTGTCATTTTCCCAGGGATGTCCAGTGTCCTCTGACACGTGGGTGTCTACATATGGGCTGCTTCATGGGTGCACTGGCTGGGTTTTGGAGAGGCTCTGCAGAGATGCCCCCATGGCCACAGAAGTGGGTTTGGGCCCCGGTGAAATATGTGTTTAGCCCTCCTTTCTCCACCCCCCAAACCCATAAGAAAGGGCCTGTTATAATCTTTCCATAGGAATTGATCTGATAAGTGATGCAGTCCTTCCTGGGACATTAGTTCCAGCTTCAATCCCATCTTTCTTGACTCTTACCTCTCCATTCCTGGTGTAAGTGCTGTTGCCATGATTGACACCTTTCATGATTCCTCTCAGCTCCTGCCCTCCCTTGGTCACTTCTCCCTCCCGCCCACATCTCCTCCTCCTGATGGATCCCCTCTTCCTGGCATGCAGACCTCTTGGCTGTAGCTGTGACCATTTCTGGTTGCCCACTTGGTTTCCATGACTAGAGCAGAAACATCTGTGTTCTGCCAAATTGTAGTAGGGCCACCCCTGAGGGCCGCCCCTGAGGGTCTGCTGAGGCAGACCCCATCAGCCTCTTGCCTTCACACCCCCTGGGCAAGAGTCGAGTCCAGCTTTCATGTACCCTAAACTCCTGGGTCACGAGTCAAACTTCCCCAGAGCTCTCCTGGGTTCTTCTCCAACACCAGCCTGGAGCAGATGTACAAGTGTTTGCAGCTCAGCCAACAGGCAGCTGGGAGTGAGATTCCCACCTCCTCTCTACCTCAGACAACCTCGGTCTCTCTGAGTGGTTTTCTGGGCATCTCTGGAAGTGTGGGAGTGTTTCTTTCCCAGCAGGCTGGGGGACCATCCCAGCGCTCTCTAGCAGGCTGGCACCTCTGCCTCTGTCATCTGGTGATTGCTGGACCAGGTTGGCCCCTCTGTCTTGGAAAGCCCTGTATGAAAGTAGCTAGGACTACAGGTGGCACGTTATCACTCAGATGAAACTCAGAGTTAGCAAGAGAGCTGCATGCCAGGAAGAAGGGGACCTACAGGAGGAGCAGATGTGTGTTGGGAGAGAAGTTTCTAAGACAGGACAGGAAAGAAACTGCTCACACCAGGAATGGAAAGAAAAGGGCCAACAAAGATGGCGTTGGAGGGGGGATCAGTGCCTCATGCAGTATCCTTGCGGTAGAGCCATTGCTGGGTATTCAGCTAACCTTGTTTCCTTTGCTCCTAGACACGTAGCTTAACTCATATCACTGCTTCTCCCATGGTTAGGTGGAGCCTTGGGAGCAAATTCTGGTCCAGAAAGTGTGAGTAGAAGTGAGGCACACCACTCTCTGGTCTAGCTAATAAAACCCTTCTGTGTTCAACCCTCTATTCTAACTTTCTGTTCTGTGGTTGAAAAGGGCAGCGATAAATAATTGAAGTACCTTGAGTCCCTGAATATCTGAGCAAAGCTGAGCAACCTCATTCCCCAGCCCCACCTCGGGTTGCTGGACAATGGCAGGAGGAAAAACTGATGAAAGGGTGTTAGTCTTCGAGATGCTTCTTGTTGGTGGTGAGAGTGGTTTTCTTTCTTTCTGAAAACTGCAATTAGCCCTTGGTGACTAATCAATTCTCTTATCCAACTATTAATAAATTACTTCATGATAGGCCAGCAGTGGTAAGTTTTAATTAGTGGGCAAGACGGAAACTAGTGCAATTTTCACTGTGGGCGACTTGGTAATTTACGTCGATAGCTTTCCTAACATTTATATTCTTTGACTCAGTAATTCAGCTTCTGGTCAGGAAATAATCAGAAGCATCCATACAGGTATATACAAGAATGCTTATTATATATTACAAGAATGCCTATTACAGCATTGTTTTATTTGCATTTAAAAGGAGACAATCTAAATGTCTAACAAAAGGGAGCCAGTTAAATGAAGTATAATAAAGCCTAATAACAGAAGACTGTCATGTAATTCTTTTTTTTTTTTTTTTTTTCGGTACGTGGGCCTCTCACTGCTGTGGCCTCTCCCGTTGCAGAGCACAGGCTCCGGATGTGCAGGCTCAGCGGCCGTGGCTCACGGGCCCAGCCGCTCCGCGGCATGTGGGATCTTCCCGGACCGGGGCACGAACCCGCGTCCCCTGCATCGGCAGGCGGACTCTCAACCACTGCGCCACCAGGGAAGCCCTGTAATTCTTATTTTTAAAGAATATTTTATCACGTAGAGAAATGATCTAGATATATGTAATGTTATTTAAGAGAAACATAACATAATGGTATCACATGTATTATAAAAATAGATGGAAAACTGTAACAACATTCTACATATATATAGAAGTAAAAATAAGATTTCATTTGGTAGTGAAATATACCAACTGTTAACAGAAAATCCCTCCAGGTATTAGAATTTTAGATGACTTCTGTATTCTTTTATACTCGTCTGTGTTTTTTAGGCTGCCTGTTATAAACATGTGTAGCTTTTATAACTTGGACATTTTTCTGACATATAAAAGCTCTAATCAAGTTTTAATTCGTTCCTGATAATTTTTTTTATTTAGGACAAGGAGATATCTATAGGTATTTTTTTAAGGCAGAGAAATTAGAGGAAAATCTTCCGCATCTTTTCTTGTGCCAGCGTTGAACTGATTTGCAAAGGGTTACTTTATACTGAGCCCAAAGCTGAGCAGCGCCAGAGCCTGCGGGTTGGAGGGGCTGACATGCCCGTTCAGGGTGCTGCTCTGATGAAAGTGAGGCATCTTCGTCTAATGCAGAGTTTTCAGCCATGGCTGCACAAAAGAATCGCCCAGACTCTGACTTCCTGAGCTGGGGCAGGGCCCTGGCATCTAGGTACTTTTACAAGGTCGCCAGATTATTCCAGTGAAGAGCAGGGTTGAGAGCCACTGGTCTAGTAGCGTGGACCTGAAATGCGGGCCAGAGGAGCTAGGGCCAAGTCTGTTCCTCTGATAATCAGTTGTGTTATCCTCGGCCAGTTGCTCAACCTTTCATATTCTAGTTTCCTCCTGTGTGAGCCAGAGGTCTATATTAGTCAGGCCTGCCTCCCAGGGGTATTTGATACATTTCAGAAAGGACTGTATGTGTGGGGGCGCTAACCCCAGCCAGGGCTGCTTTGCATGCATCTGTATACTCCTAAGCCATTGTCTCCTGGATGCTGGCTCTGGATCATGCTGGGGACAGCCCACCAGACACTGCAAAGATGGGGCCACAGGGTGACTCCTGGGGTCCTGGGCTGAGCTGTGGACCCAGTCCCAAGCCTCAGTGCCAACTTAAGCGGGTCTGCGGAGTCCTTCCTATACGAAGGACCAGGAAAACAAATCCTTGGCACTGGCTCTGATACAGATTCACCATATGACTGGGAAAAGCTGGGCAACTCCCCCTGTTTCAGTTTCTATATCCAGAAAATACATTGGCTTCTACCGCAAATATTGATTGAAAGAGGAAATGTGGGGTCCTGGTAGTTGTATAATGTGGAATAAAACTAGAAATAATAATGATTATGACAATAAGAACATCAAGTTAATTAGTCGAGCACAGATTTTTTATCTGGAGCTGCTACGTGATTTCATACCTTATTTCATGTTTATTTTCCCCATTCTACATATGGGGAAACTAAGGCTCAGTGACATTAGCAACTCCTCGATTTTCCTTAAGTAGTGGAAAAGCTGCCATGTGAACTTTGGCTGTTCAGCTGCAAAGCTGAACGGTCAGCCGTTCTTCTATCCTGTCTTCTCACTGTGCTATCTGCTGTAGAGTAGTTATCATTTATTTGGGGTATTTTGACAAGAGGAGCATTTGAAATGGGAAATTGTGGACTTACAATTTAAGATAGACATAACATTTTCATAAGATATCAGAGTATTTGTGTGTGTGTGTGTGTGTGTGTGTGTTTGCATGTGGGGTGTGGTGACCAGAGCATAGCGATGGAATTAGCTGGATCTAAGCTTACATTCCAGTTCTGATACTTACCAGCTGAATAACTTGGGACAAGTTACTTAAAGTCTCAGGGATGTTTCCTTATCCTTAAAACAGGAAACACAGTAATGCTTCCGTAAAATTGTTTCTAGAGATGTGAGGCACTGTTTAGAATAGGAAGAGCTAACACAGATTAGGCTTCCGGTGCGTCAGGTACTGCTCTACTGCGCTATACATACATTGTCATTTAATCCTGAAAAAATAACAAGTGTTGCCAAGGATGTAGAAAAATCAGATCCCTTACACATTGCTAATGGAAATGCAAAATGGCACACCACTGTGAAAAACAGTTCGGCAACTCCTCAGAAAGTTAAACACAGAATTACAATATGACCCAGTAATTCTATGCCTAAAGTATTTACCCAAGAAAACTGAGAACATGTCCACACACACACACACACACATACACAAACCCCTATGAGGTAGATAATACTATAATGCCCATTTTATAGACTGAGAAAGTGAGGCATTGAGAGGTTAACCCACTTGCCCGTGATCACACAGCCAATAAGTGGTGGAGTGTTTTTAACCACCAAGCTGTGAACTGCCTTACACAGGCTCAGCAAGCTGAAAAATGCCTAACAAAGCTTAGCTATCATCATTATGCACAGCAGTGATTTTCAAACTGCTGTTGTAAATTAGCAGGACCCTTTCATTGAAAATAAACTTCTGGGAATCTGTCTATATATTAATATAATACAGTGAAGGTAGAGCTGCTTTGCTTGAAGTAAGGATGAAGCCTCCTTCCCCAGCCCCACCTCATATAGCAGCCCTAAGTTACTTCTGGGGATGCTGGGGTTCTGAAGAACCCAGTCTGAAAACCACCAATCCCAGCTTTTTGACTCTTTGTGTCTGTACCCTGCCGCCCTTTCCTGGTCCTGCTCTACGCCAAGGCAAGGAAATCATCAGCCAGAAAACCAGAGACCAGAATATTTTCCCAGGGCCCCTCTCACACTCCCGCTTTTCTCCCACGCCCTTGGTGGCCATGGCCGTGCCTGACCAGCTGGGACAGAGCGGGCAGACGCCAGGAGGGCTGGAGGCAAGACTCACCGGTTTTATCTGAGTTGCAGAGGATGGTTTCCTTCTCAGCTCTCACGCCAGGGCTGGGGCCGTGCTTCATCCACATGGTGATCGTGAACTGATCCGTCAGGTTCTTGGGTACAACCCCGTCAGGAATCTTGGCACCCTGCCTGCCGTCGAACTTGAAGATCATCTCGCTGCTGTCCACCAGCAGTCCTGCGGTCCAGTTGGTGGCGGCGCTGGGGGACGGCAAGAGGTCGATGATGCCAGAGGAGGCTCCTGCGGGGGATGGGGACAGAAAGAACAAAGGGTCATTCCTCCCAGGGTGGGTGTCCTCACGTTCTGTTTTCTGCTCCTGGGTCAGAATGAACTACTCGGCATACTTACCCAGAGCTAGGTGCTCAGCCTGAGCTAGGTGACTCGGGAAAAGAAGGGTTAAATGCTATCCTTGCCCATGTTGCTCATGGTCGGCTTGGGGAGGCATCAGTAACTTACAGACAGAAGTATTGCATGTGGGAGGACAGAGTGCATTTAACTATTACACAAGAAAAAAGTGCTGGAGGAATTTAGAGAAATGAGATTACCCTGGGGGTTTCGATAAGCAGACGAGGGTCCTGGAGAAGGCCAGGGTTGGATTCGGGTCGATGGATTCATTCGCGCGCTCATCCATCCGTTACCCTGTCAGCCATTTATTGAGCACCAATCGGGCGCCAAGACCCCTGCTGGGTGCTGCCGAAGTAAATGTGAATCAGCACAGTCCCTGACCTGGAGGAGCTCAGACCCAACAAATTGACAGACAATTGGGATGCAGTGTGATCAGAGCTGTGATGGGGAAAGTTCAGGTCCTGACCCCATGAGAAAGAGTATGAGTCACTTTGCAGTCACCACGCTTTTTTCCAACCATTCGTTTAGGCCAAATGGTATAGCAGTTTGAGAACACGGGTTCTGAAGTCAGCAGAACTTGAACCTGATGCCTGGTGGCGGGCGGCCTGGCTTGCTGGCCTTGTGACTGTGACCAGTGACCTCACCTTTCCGACTCTCCACCCGCTTCTCTGCCACCTGCCCTCCCAGCTGTTGTGGGAACTGAACAAGAGACACCTGTACTTGGGGCAGCACGCTCAGCACGCGATGAGCTGGGCTCACTCCACGTTACCTATAACTCTGTCGTTATTGTTAGAGCTGTTATTATTTCCGCTACCGCTGTGATTCCAGGCTAAGGATATCCTGAGGCCGTGGGAGCGTCATAGACAGATTTGTGTCTTGGGAGAATCACACCAACAGCTTTGTGGAGGGCGGAGCTGAGTAAGCTGGCAAGGTTGGCCCAGAAGACAGGACGGCCCAGCTGGGAGGATAACTGGCTACTCAGGGGAGGAGGAAGGTCAGGAGCTTCCTGATACCAGGAGACGAGAGCCAGGGAGTCCACAGTATGCCCGGTGCAGGGGACCAAGTGTGTGTGGGCTCCCACCTGGCACAGCCCTGACCCGGCCGTCGTAAATGGGTTTAACGGACAGTGGTTGTGTGTATTACCTGCCATTTGTCTGGGAACATTGGACTTCTGAATTCTGTATATCAGGGCCTCATGCCAACTAGGGGCTGCATTTCAGAGTCAGCCACTACAAACATCTACAGTTAAAATGACACATGAAAATCTCTCAGGAAGGTGCCATATTGGAAAGCGATGTACTTCTTTGAAAATGTTTAACCTAGCCAGTTTTCCCTGCAGCCTTGGAACAGATGCCCATGGGTTTGCAACTGAAAGCTGGCTGTGTGACACATCTGTATCCTTAGAGCAGATGCTCTGCTTAGCCCTGTAAGGAGCTCGCCCTGCGAAAGGCTTCTGGGACCTGCAGTGACTGAGACATGGCAGGGTGGGGGGTGGGAGTGGAGGTTCCGGTCTCTTAATTTACAATCACCCTGCAGCTATGCTCATCAAGGGGAAGTGTGGGCAGCGCTGACTGCATTATTAATGCGTTTTTCTTGGGGCTTTTGCCTGGTAGCATGCCTGACGCATAGTAGGTGCTCCATTAATGTTTATAACTGCCTTTTCTTCTACCCAGTACCTTCGTGAGATGCTTCCGGGCATTACCCAATGCTCACAGGAGCCTGTTCATCCAGCCTCTTGTTCATGCCCCCCACCTCTCATCAATATTACTTGTTCTCCTATAACCCTTGAGACTTATTTGATGTCCATTTTACTTATCTGATAAGCTAGTTCACACTAATGTTTTAACGACTAACAAAGCCTTAAAGGTTATCACCCTCCATAGGTATTTGAAAGAAAGAACTCTATCAAGATGGTAGCAGGTAGAGATTTGGGGGTGGCTGGGGAAAGGGAGATATGTAGTCTTTGGACCAAGTTCATCTTCCTAGAACTCCCCAGAATAATGCAACCTGGCAACAGCTGGTCTGCCCCATGAGTGAGTTGGCTCGGACACCAGGATTTGTCCAGCATGACGACAGCTGGTGACTAGGGCTCACAGCCTAGTCAGGTGGCCAGGGAGATGCAGGCTGAGCACCCAGGGCTCCTGACTTCTAGCTCAAGCCGGAGCAGCCAACACAATCTAGCAGGGCCCAGTACAGGGCCCACGCAGAGCCGCAGGCCTGAGCATGGGGGAACCAGGGAAGGGCTGACTGGGCTCAGAACTCCACCCTTTGAGGTTCCTTTTTCTTTTTTTGTTTTTTGCAGTACGCGGGCCTCTCACTGTTGTGGCCTCTCCCGTTGAGGAGCACAGGCTCCGGATGCGCAGGCTCAGCGGCCATGGCTCACGGGCCCAGCCACTCCGCGGCATGTGGGATCCCCCCGGACCAGGGCATGAACCCGCGTCCCCTGCATTGGCAGGCGGACTCTCAACAACTGTGCCACCAGGGAAGCCCCTACATTCTTTTTTATATTCTTTTCCATTATGGTTTATCACAGGGTATTGAACATAGTTCCCTGTGCTGTGCAGTTGGACCTTGTTGTTTATCCTTTCTATAGGTAATAGCTTGCATCTGCTAACCCCAAACTCCCACTCTATCCCTCCTCCCCACCTCCCTTACTCCTTGGCAACTGCAAGTCTGTTTTCTATGTCTGTGAGTCTGTTTCTGTTTTGTAAATAAATTCATTTGTGTCATATTTTAGATTCCACATATAAGTGATATCACATGGTATTTGTCTTTCTCTTTTGGACTTCACCTAGTATGATAAGCTCTAGGTCCATCCATGTTGCTGCAAATGGCATTATTTCATTCTTTTTTTTATGGCTGAGTAACATTCCATTGTATATATGTACCACATCTTTATCTATTCATCTGTCAGTGGACATTTAGGTTGTTTCCATATCTTGGCTATTGTAAATAGTGCTGCTATGAACATAGCGGTGCATGTATCTTTTTGAATTATAATTTTGACAGATCTTTATTCTTAGTTTCCTTGGAACACTTTATTGGGCACTGAGTGAGTGTCAGACTTGAATTAAGTACTTCAATGCTTTTTCTTAGTTACTCATCAATGTGGTGAATACGATTACGATTCCAGCTTACAGATAAGAAACTTGAAGCTCAGCGAGCCTAGAATCACAGCCAGCTAGTAAGGGGACCCATCATCAGGGTTTGCCAGCCCTGAAGCCCACATTCCCGCTGCACCACCTCAATCAACCGGGAGGGAGAGCTTGCAACCTACTGCACATTTTAAAAAATTGAAGTATAGTTGATTTATAATATTGTGTTAGTTTCAGGTGTACAACAAAGTGAATTGTTTATACATATATACATATGTATATATTTATATACTTTTTTCAATGCTTTTCCATTATAGTTTATTATAGGATAGTGAATATTGTTCCCTGTGTTATACAGTTAACCGTGTTGTTTATCTATTTTATATATGGTAGTGTGCATCTGTTAAACACATACTCCCAATATATCCCTACCCACCTCCAACCTCCTACACATCTTACAAACATGGAAACTGAGGCCCAGAGAGGGGAAATGACTTGACCAGGATCACCCAGCCACTCAGCTAGCTAGAGGCAAGCCCAGCTCTCAGAACCCCAGCAATGTTCTTTCTATCACACAGCATAGTGTCCTGCCAAGCCCAGCCCAGCTTCCAGGACCCCACCTCCCTGGACAGGTGTCTGTCCACAGAGAGGCATGTGCCTTGGCAAGGCCATCGTTGTGGAGCTCCGGGTCTTCCCTGGTGAGGGGAGCAGCATGCCACCCTACCCGACCCACAGATGTTGCCTCCTGGGAAGCATCACACTACATTTTACCAGATGGTGCAGGCTTTCACAGAGCTAACAGATTGTATTTCATTTTTTCAGTGCAGTTAAATAAACTGAGAGAGATTTTCCTTTCTCCTGAAGTTCTCACTCCTCTCCCCAAAGGATCCCATGGAAACCAGTGGGTAAACAGGATGCATAACCCACAAAGGTGGAGCAGCAACATCTGCACATCAGTGTTTTTTTTTTTTTTTTTGTGGTACGCAGGCCTCTCACTGCTGTGGCCCCTCCCGCTGCGGAGCACAGGCTCTGGACGCGCAGGCTCAGCGGCCATGGCTCACGGGCCCAGCCGCTCCGCGGCATGTGGGATCCTCCCAGACCGGGGCACGAACCCGTGTCCCCTGCATCGGCAGGCGGACTCTCAACCACTGCGCCACCAGGGAGGCCCCAGTGTGTATTTAAGACGTCCTTAGGAACCCTCACAAAGGTCCCTGGGACCCACCACGCTGCTGAGAGTTCACACTGGTCTGGTGCACAGCAGCTACAGCCTGAGTGCAGGGGGCTTACAACCAGAGGTGAGGTCTGGTTGTGAAGTCCCTGAGCCCCTATCAGGGTGGGGAAGCATCTCTGAGTCAGCAAGTAGATAAAGACAGGGGCGCCTTAGGCAGATTTCAGGACACGCGGTGGAGCAAGAGCCCACGTGGAGCCTGGGGACAGTGGTCACTGTCTAGACTTCTTAACTGCTGGGTTTGCATGCTGCTTTGGGTGGCCTTGGTGAGGGCAGAGTGTCCTTAGCGTCTCACGATAGGCCTGCAGCAGTGGTGACAGACATGGAGCCTCAGCCATGCCTTCTCAGGGTCCACCATGGGGCATGGGAAAGGATGGCAAGAAGGAGAGGGTCTCACGGGAGAGGAACCATTGTGCTCAAGGACACAGGCCTCATTCTGTAGAGTATTCTCACGATTAGCAATAGCAACTCCATGTTACTTCATTAAGTGCTTATGTCATGTCTAAGTTATGCCAGGCACGGTGGTGAGAATGCAGCAACGAACCAGATAGAAATGGGCCCTGCCTCTAGTCACCCAGTAGAAAGTCTTTTAGTTTTGGTGCGTGGAAGAGTTCATTGATAGAGAGTCTCAGGGGAAGCCAGGGAGGCCCTCTTGACAAAGGCTGTACTTGAACTACAGGATGATAGAAAGCATTCTGTTCTCAACATACTTTTCTGACCCACTGATAGCACTTGGCCTCGAGACTTGCTCTGACCAATGAAATGTGAGTGCAAGCGACGTGTCATCTTAGGGCAGAAGCTTTACAAGCCAGTCCATGGTTCACCACGTGCTTTTTCCATCTGCCATGAGATCAACCATGTTCTAGATAGAGGCTTTTCTGTTAGCCTGGATCCCAGTGGGAAACTAACACAGACCAGAGCCACAGTCAACCCGAGAAGGACATGTGGTAGGAATGGAAAATAAACCTTTGCTATTTTAAGCCAATAGATTTGGGATCATTTGTTACTGCAGCATAACCTGCCCTATCCTGACTGATAAACCACATTAAGTGACTGACATCAGCGGCTACCATTCGCACTTCTCTATCTGCATACCTTCAGGATGGATGCGGAGGACTTTCTGATGTCCTTTCCAGAGCTCACACCGTTGATCCTACCATCAGACTATCATTCCACCTCTGGAATCCTAGACAAGAGGGGTTCCTCAAAGGCCTTGAATTGTCCAGGTGAAGCAAGCTGGGCTTTGGATGAAGGTGGTCAGCCTAGCTCTTGGGGCAGGGCCATGGATACCCAGTTGCTGACCAGCCTAGGAAAGGCCACTGCAGGCAAAAAACCTTCGCCAAGAATAGAAGGGCATGCTGTATGGTAGCTGCTTAATTGACTTCAAAGAAGTCATATCCAAAGAGAAGCCCTGGGGGCTTCCCTGGTGGCGCAGTGGTTGAGAGTCCGCCTGCCGATGCAGGGGACACGGGTTCGTGCCCCGGTCTGGGAGGATCCCACATGCCGCGGAGCGGCTGGGCCTGTGAGCCATGGCAGCTGAGCCTGCGCATCTGGAGCCTGTGCTCCGCAATGGGAGAGGCCACAACAGCGAGAGGCCCGCGTACCGCAAAAAAAAAAACCAAAAAACAAAGAGAAGCCCATTGCCCACTGTCATCACCCGTGGGTCAGTGTGTGCACACTTGCTCATGTATGAGTAGTGATTTAATGGGATTCCCAACACGTGTGCATCAGTTTTCCTTAGAGTCAGAGGCCCACTTCAGCTTTCTGAGAATGGAAACACTGGCTATGACTTGGGGGCTGGTTCTGCCCCCCTGGAAGCTCCAGCTGTTTAGAGGCATCTTGGAGGAACTGATGATGGCTTCCCCTAGTATTCTGAAGGTATAAAAGCCTTGAACTGTGATTCTTAGTGAGAGCAAGCTCTGTTAAGCTGCACGGTGTCGTAGAAAGCCATGGACTGAACTTTTTTTACATGTCTGTCTTCCCCAGGAGACTTTATTTTTAAGTGGTCTTACTAACGCCTAGATAACCTCACGAGTTAGAATATTTGGACACTGAACAAATATTTGCTGAATTAATAAATACATGAATGAATGAATGAATGGATTCGCTATGAAGACCTCCTGGACTCACAAGTGTATAAATCCTGTGAACAGCTCACCGACTGGTAATCTGAACTGGTCTGACAGATCAATCCCTTGATTTAGCAGCAGGGTCTCGCTCTGCAGCCTTTCCTTCAACAGGACCTGTCCTTGGAGCTCTTGACTCTACATATACAAAGCAGCTGACCCTGAGTGTCACATGGGGAGGTGCCGGCCAGATGCCAGGAGCCTGTGATTCCAGGGAGGAGCAGCCCTGCCCTCTGGTCTCCAAATGACACGTGTGTCACAAACTGCTTTGCTGTTTATTGTAATATGCAGAGACTCAGGGGCACGGAAGTGAGCCTTTTCTCGGGCTCTGGTTAATGTCAAGTTTAATTTGGCCAAGAGTCACTGGGGCTTCATCATGCATTTCATACTCAAGGCAGTTCTGTGACACTTCACCTCGGGAAAGCCTGGGACTGAGATGGGAGATCCTTTCATCCTGAATCTCTGAACCCAGAGGAAGTGATAAACAGCTTGTCCAACTTCCCAAGAGGCCTGGCATCATGTAAACCAGTGGCAATGGGGGACCATGTTAGGCTAAGTTTGGTCCTACAAGCTGAAGGGGACACAGGTGCAGGGCCCTGTATCGTTTTTGTTTCAAGGTGGAATGGAAGCGTTTCAGTGCACAAACTGCAGGCAGCAATATGCCTGACGTCCAGTGTTCCCCTGGAAACAAAGAGGCTATTTCTGGCGCTACTGCACCTGTCCGTTGTTTCCCGACAGCAGCTTTGCCCAGCTGTTGTCCTACGGCCTCTTATGCAGGATCCCATCATTGCTCGTTGTGGAGCGACATTGCAGGTGGAGGAAGTAGGTGGGCAGTGACCGGACCTCCACAAGGTGCCTCTGGGGAGACACCCTTGCCTGGGTCACCGCACAACAACAAATGTCACTGAAGCAATGCCAGAACTCAAAGACGCCAGGAAGCGCCCCAGGACTGCCCCTGGTGAGCACAGAGGGGGGGGCGAATATTGACTTAAGGGAAGCGTTTGGAATGGTGAAGGAGAGAGAGATTCTAGCGGGAAGAAAACATGAACAAAGGCTTAGGGATGGGAATGAACTGGGAACGGGGACAGGTGGGGTACCCTGGCCAAGAAGAGGCAGGACAGCAGGAAGAAATGGGCTATAAGGATGGATCAGCAGGATGGGGGTGGGTCCTCGGGGGTGTGCAGAGTCAGGCTATAGCTAGGCATCCACACCTGGATGTTCCACAGGTCCAGTCACCATTGTCCCCTAAATCTGCCCTTGCCCCGAATTTGGTGGCCACTGGCTGGTGGCACCCTCGTCCAGTTAGATGCTCACATTAGAATCTTCTAAGATTCCTTCTCTTTCACTGCTGACAGCTAATCAGTGATTGACTCTTGCTGATTTCACCTCCTAAATCTGTCTTAAATTCATCCCTACCGCCACTCCCCCGGTTCACAAATCATTCTCTCTTGCTTAGACTATGACGATAACATCTTAATTGGTCTCCCTGTTTCCATCCAAAGTCAATAAAGATTTGTAGAATGAAAAATGCCTGAACGCTGGGGCTTAAAGTGTCCTGGTGGCTCCCTGGCTGGGAGACCCCGCCAGCAACTTGTCGACCATCCACTGAAAACACAGAGAAGTTTGTTTCCAGAACCTAAGGTGCCCCACGGGAGTCAGGAATTACAACCCAGGCTCTGCTTTAGAAGCGATCAGGCCTGCCTTTCCCTCACAGTTTGGAGAGCGCATGGGGCCTGAGGAAGCAGACCTCAGCGCAGATGGGCATCTGTCTGACTCATTTGCTCCTGCCCTTTTTTCCTGAACTCTCCCTCCACCGAGTCAAGAGTCAGACTCCTAATCTGGAGGCAGGAGTGGCCCTGCCCGTCTGGCTCACTCAGGGTTCCCAGAAGTGCGATGGGAGGGTGGCACTGCCGGGAAGGTCACCAGAAAGACAGGCAGACTTCTCTTAACAAATGGTCGCTCCCAGCACCAGATAAGCTCGCATCTCAGGGGAAAGTGCTTTCCTGACTGAATTAACCTGCCTTCCTGCCAGGCGAGGCTGGCAGCCCAGAAGCAATGAGCTATGTTAACAACCAGATGCAATCTGGCTCTAAAGTTTCTTTGCTCAGAAAATCCTTCTCTCCCTATCTCCTGGTCTCCCCCTCGCAACATTCAGAATCAAATCACCAGTGTGTGCCCTCGGGCCCATCTGATCTCTAACGAGCTGATTCCATCATCTCCTTCTAACCTGGAGGAGTTTAGGAAATGACCGTCACCCGTGGTGGCATGGGGTTGAGTTGACTTATAATTCAGGTGCGCGGGGAGAGAAATGGGATATTCATTCAGAGTAAGGTGTCAGCGGAGCTGGCTTCTCCGCTCCCGGACTGAAGGAGAACACCAGAGGCAGCTTTCTCAGTACTGCGGGTCCCTGATAGCCATTTTTACAAGAGCAGTTTGGAATATGGAGGTCGGGATGTTTTCCCAATCTCCTGCATCATTCTGGAAAAACGTGCCTTCCCACATGCCCTCATTGCCAGCCTGGTGACATGACAAATAGGACGCAGTGATACCCGAGCAGGGTGTATTTCACATTCAGTTCTCAAATTGTCACTTGGTCCTTTGGGCAAGAGCTGTGTGCGTGAAGGTGTGTATGTGTGGGCACGCGCGCACGTATGTGCATGTGTGTGCGTATTTGTGTATGCATGTGTGTACCTGTGTGCCTGTATGCACCTGTGTGTGCATGTGTGTGCACTGTGTGTGCATGAGTGTGTGTGTGTGTGTCAATGTTGAGAGAGAAAAACTGCCCCGAAGAGAGTAGTGGAGGGGTCCCCAGGAGGGGATGCCGGCTACGCTGTGTCTTCGGGAGCCTCCTTTTCCTTTGGTGGGGATGGAGTTACCCCCAATGTAGGCCCCGTTTAAGAGGAAGCTCCTTCCTAAGCTGCACACAGCCCGGCTGGAGAGTCAGTGTGAGGGCCTGAATATCCTTGGAGAGAACAGGAAAGAAATGAAATATACGTGGTGAGGATGAAGGAGGCCCATCAACCCGTGCACAGTGTGGTTTACCAAGCACGTGGCACCGTTCCCACCGTATTGAGCGCCTTATTCCACAGCTGACTTGAGCGGTTTACGTTCCGGCTCCAGAGGCCTGGCCCGGAGTCACAGACCCTGAGGCAAAGGGCCCTTCATTCCCATAGACCTACCTTCAGAGTCTGCCTCTGTCACTTTCTATCTGCGTGACCTTGAACAAGTCATTTTTCCTCTCTGGGCCTCAAATTGTCCATCTTTAAAACTGGGTGAATAAGACCCTCCTCAGTGTAGTGGGCAACTTAGGGTAGGGCATGTGAAGATTCTAGGAGGGTGCACACAGCAGGTGCTCAATAAAGCTAAGCTTCCTTGTATAGAACCTCCAGCAGCCTGGCTCCTAGTTCCGGCCTGCTCCTTTCTTGGGGCGCCATCTTTCAGCCTGTGGACAGCAAGCTCCCTGTCCCCCACACTTGGACTTTCCACCTCCCACCTCCACTGTCACCCCAGCTCTTCTTCTCCGACGTGGGCAGCCAGGCCTGGCTTCACCGGCATGTGACCTGAACAATCACACGAGGCCCCCAGCTTGGTTTAATGCTTTGCTGTTGCTGCCTTAAAATTCTTAATAATTTTGGAAAAGGGGCCTGCACTTTCATTTGCACTAAGCCCTCAAGTTCCACAGCTGGTCCTGGGGGAGGAGACCCACCTCTCCCCAAGTGGCTGACACCACCCTTCACACTGGCCCCTGGGCAGGTACCTCTCTGTAAACCAACACAGTGGAACAGAGCCCTGTTCCTTCAGGCCCCGTGCTAGGCGCTCTTAAGCACATGGTGTCGGGCTTCCCTGGCGGCGCAGTGGTTGAGAATCTGCCTGCTAATGCAGGGGACACGGGTTCGAGCCCTGGTCTGGGAGGATCCCACATGCCGTGGAGCAACTAGGCCCGTGAGCCACAACTACTGAGCCTGCGCGTCCGGAGCCTGCATGTCTGGAGCTCCGCAACAAGAGAGGCCGCGATAGTGAGAGGTCCGCGTACTGCGATGAAGAGTGGCCCCTGCTTGCCACAACTAGAGAAAGCCCTCGCACAGAAATGAAGACGCAACGCAGCAAAAATTAATTAATTAATTAATAAACTCCTACCCCCAACATCTTCTAAAAAAGAAAAAGAAAAAAAAAAGAGAATCCACCTGCCAATGCAGGGGACAAGGGTTTGAGCCCTGGGCCGGTAAGATCCCACATGCCGCAGAGCAACTAAGCCCGTGCGCCGCAACTACTGAGCCTGCGCACCTAGAGCCCATGCTCTTTAAGAAGAGAAGCTACCACAATGAGAAGCCAGTGCACGGCAACTAGAGAAAGCCCACGTGCAGCAACGAAGACCCAACACAGCCAAAAATAAATAAATAAATAAATAAATTTAAAAAAACCACATGAGGTCATGAATCCCTATTTTACTGATGAAGAATAGAGGCTTTGTCACATCACTTGCCCACAGCCATACAGCTGGTACATGGTGGGATCTGATCAGGTGTGTCTGATGCCAAAAGCTGTGCCTTCTGACCCTTTAACCATGATAAGTAAACAATATCCATCCAGAGGTTACCTATACCAATGAAGTGGGGAGGGGTGATTCTTTCATAATATAATAACACATGCTTTGTATATATTGTTTAAAAAATAATTAAAAAATACTCTCAGCAGGGAAAAACCTACCACATAATTTCTGAAGGGATTTCTCAGAGTAGGTCTCGCGGTCACAGCCCTTCCCGATGTAGTTGGTCTGCAGCTCCGTGGTGATCTGGATGGAGGAGACAGCCCCGTCACACGTCTCCAGGTGGATGCTGGGAAACAGGGGCACGCTCCCCGAGCCAGGCTGGTACTCAATCCTCTTGGTCCAATCTGAGCAAACAAAGAAAGGTTGACAGTAAGTCAGGTACAGACAGTTCCGCTATGACACATGCTTTGAAAACGTGAATTTGTTCCAGCACAATTGATATATTAGAAAACAATTTGAGGATAATGGGAATTTCACATTTGCTTATGCAAGATTTCTTGCACGAGAAATATTAGGTGAAGGCAGAAACCTGCACCCAGCTGAGCTGAGCCAAGCCATGGAGGAATATACAAAACAGGCACATGCACAGACCGCAAACATCTACCAGCTACTCCCCTCACCGTGTGTGAAAAGCCACACCTGCCTGGACCACTGTTACAACCTTCCATTCCCATCAGAAAACCCTCTTCACAGTAATGTACCAGCTGCAGCCTTTCCTGTGTCCACTTCCACAAGCAAACCTCAGGTCTCTTCAAGTACTACTTATTGTAACACTTATCTATTTCTTAACCATTTAACCTGTGTAAAAGTAAAACTGTGCTCGTGTTTTCCCTCTCTCTCTTTTTTTATGTGTCACTGATGACATTTTCGAGTGTCAAGCCCCTCGCCCCATTTTCCCCGTTTTGCCCAGCAAGGTGAGTTTTAGGAACGTATACTTCTGGTCACAAAATAAAGGCGAGCAAGGTAATTGAGGATTACATGAGGCCACGAGGTAAGGTGCAAGGACTCTTTCTCAAACATTCAGGACTGTGACCCACTTAAGTAGGGCTGATGGTCTTATCCCTGCTTTTTAGTGGAAAAATAACTTGGAGACAACAAAATGCTGGAGAGGAACAAAATCGCAATCAAAATGGTACCACACAAAACAGAGCAATCAACAAAAATGCACACCAAGCATGAGTGTAAACAAGAATTGATTGGAACAACAGTAGCAGCCACTGAAAGTCAGAGGCAAGTCAAGGCCACGCTCATGGTGACTGGCCACAGCGCTTGCTGATAGCGACAGCTGCCTGAGAGGTCTGTGCCAGCCTGAACCAGACTTGTGGGTAGAAGTCTGAATCATCAAGGGACGTGAGTTGTGGATACTATTAGTTTATGAATCTCAAACATTTGTCACGTTGCTAGATGGTATCGTTTTGCTAAGGTAGAAATGAAATCTATGGACTGCCTGCCCTCACCTTGAGAAACTCAGAGAGTCCTGCATTTAGGGTCATTCATCAGCCACCAAGGGGTTCCCCACAGACACCCCATGGGCCACCGACCGCCACCTGGAGGAAACCAGTGGAGTGGAAGGGCTAGGCTTAGGGACTGTCAGGTGGCTTTGTTCAATAAGAAAGCATTTATTTGTTTGGGGTTCTTATGTACCGGGCTCTGCTTGTAGCATCACGGATACAGCAGTGAAGGAGTCAGGAATGGTCCCTGCCTTGTGGAGTTGGGAGAGAGAGGAAGATAATGAATATGTCCATGCTGTCCTATAAGGGAGGGTAAGTGCTATGAAAGGAAAAGTGGTGACAGAGAGTGACTCTTTAGATGGAGAGAGTTCCTGTCTGAGCTGAGACCTGAATGTCAAGGATGAATGCCCATGGGAAGCCTCAGAGAAGTTCATTTGAAGTGGATGCTGCAATGATCTTGGCTTGACTCAATCAGGTCAGGAGTTTCTTGGGCAGGTTAGTGAAGGTCTCCTAGCCTCAGGCACCTCATCAGTGAAATAGGGACCACACTGGGGGGGTGAGGACCAGGCGCGACAATGCGGGCCTGACATGCAGTAGGGCCCCAGTCCATGTTATTCCTTCCCCAGCGAGCAAAGGAGATGTGCATCCCCATGCGCTGCAACCCTGTCACATTCCAGCTAACCAGGTAATTTGCGTTTAGCTCTGAACCCCTGCATTAACCAGCCATACTCTAAGGGGTTTCTCTGAGCCATAAGCAAAGATTGCACACCATGTTGTGGGGTTCATCACCAGGGAACTTGCCATGGGAGGATGTTTAAATGATAGCGCCTACAAGTAAAAGAGAATACACCCAATAACATGTTTTTACTCAGAGCTCCGCGGAGCTGTGTCCTCTCCTGGAGGATGAGATCATGAAGCTGCTGTAGCCCACGCTCTAGAGGTCAATCTAAAGGACCAATCGCTGGTAGACAGGAGGGCTTTTTCTTAGGTATATCTAAAAGTCACAGTGCTGGAAGCAGAGGTCCGCACATGACCAGTCTCGTCGTGTCCTAGGTACAAAGTGTTTCCTACTATTGAGCATTCAGTCATGCCATTTCTTCTGCATGGAGTGCCCTTTCTATTCTCTTCTGTCTGTCACCGCCTCCATGTAACCTTTCAGGATTTCTCCAGTCTGGGTTGAAACCCTCCTCTGTGCTCTCACAGCCTATTCAATGTTAGACTACAGCATTAGACTCCAAGCGGACGGCTACCCTGAATCCCCATCATGCTGCACAATGCCTGGCACAGAGCACATGCTCACTAGACAGTGGTAGGAAGTGTGAATGGATCCTGTAGGATATCACCTTGGAATGATCCATTCATGTGCCTGCCTCTTCCTGTAACTAAGAACTCTTTAAAGGCAGGAATTGTGAGTTTATTTTTGATCTCTCCACACCTAGCTCTGAGCACAGGAAATATTTGCCAGGTGGATCTGAGAAGCCTCAGAGACCTCACCTTGACTTCAGCCATGGCAGCCCTTCTTGAGCCACAGACAGAAGCCACAGCCTGTTTGTAGCTTCTCTGGTACTGCCTCCGTCTGCCCCTACCCCCAGTCCTGCAGAAACATCCATCCCAACAGCAGCCCCTCACGTGTTTGCTTCCCTTTGTCCTCAGCAAGGCAAGTGGTCCAGAACTGATAATGCAGGAATCTCTTCCCAATAATAAGACATGGTGTCAAGGAGGGGGCCTCTTTCCTTCCCTCCCTCACTCTTCTCTCCCTGGATCTTCCTTTTCTTTAGAGATACAGATTTTAAAATAATCAGGGAAATGGTTTTGTGCAGGGGGACCTTGGTATGGACTTACATCAGCAGTTCTTGAGTGTCTCCTCCTGCTACTGGGTAAGATATCTCCCACAACACCTCCTTTCAGAAGCCTCTTCTGTTGGAGAAGCCCTCAGTATCGATTCCCTTTATTCTGTGGGGACTGTGGGCGTCTCTTTCTCATCTAGATATTTTAGTGGTTATCTCTGATGAGAAATTCCACATCGAGTCCTTTTTTGAAGGAGTGTAAATAAAGAAGCAAATAAATAATGAAGGAAAAGTCAGTGGAGGCACAGTCCTAGCAAAGTTTTAATTCTTTTTGCTGCCCCTGGGTAGAGGGGACAAGTCCCTCTCTGGAGAGAAATCAGGCACAGAAGAGCTTTAGGATCATCACACCTGCCAGTTGCTTTGGTGACCTCATGAGGCTTGTTTTTGAGGGTTTATGAAGAGCAGGCAAAATTGCAACCATATAGTAAAAGAAATCAATGAAGCTTTCTGAGTGTAGTGTCCTGGAGACAGTGGGAAGCTCACACAAACATCTTTCATTTTCCAAGAAGGAGTTGGGGTGGGGATTAAGAGAGCAAAATGCAAGTCATCAGATTCAGCCTTTGTCACATGAAATATCTTCATTCATCTTCATTTTCCAGAGGGAAGGATGGCAGGATGGCTCAAAGTATGACCTCTAA
The DNA here is from genome assembly GCF_025265405.1 of Mesoplodon densirostris. Taxonomy (NCBI): domain Eukaryota; kingdom Metazoa; phylum Chordata; class Mammalia; order Artiodactyla; family Ziphiidae; genus Mesoplodon; species Mesoplodon densirostris. The sequence continues at coordinate 146,383,499 of NC_082665.1, forward strand.
ATTCAGGGTGCCTGTGTTCAAATCCCAGGCCTCCCACTTCCTGTGTGAACTCTGGGCAAACTACTTACCCACCTTGAGTCTCAATAAAAGTCACACCTACCACCCAGGATCTGGGGGGAGTAAATGCAGTCGTTTCAGCCTCCAACACAAGGGACATATTCAACAGTTATTGTTAAGTGATCATTTATGCAATAAATTTATTGCAGGAAATAAGAAGACATACAATTATTAGCACCTACAAGGTGCTAAGGGCTTTTAGGTCTCTTCTTTCATTTAATCCACCCAGCAACCCAGTGAGTGAGTGCTACTATCTTTTTTTTTATTTTTTAAATAAATTTATTTATTTATTTATTTATTAATTTTGGGGCTGCATTGGGTCTTCATTGCTGCACGTGGGCTTTCTTTAGTTGTGGCGAGCAGGGGCTGCTCTTCGTTGTGGCATGCGGGCTTCTCATTGCGGTGGCTTCTCTTGTTGCGGAGTACGGGCTCTAGGTGTGCGGGCTTCAGTAGTTGTGGCACGTGGGCTCAGTAGTTGTGGCTTACAGGCTCTAGAGTGCAGGCTGAGAGGCTCCGCGGCATATGGGATATTCCTGGACCAGGGCTCGAACCCGTGTCTCCTGTATTGGCAGGCGGATTCTTAACCACTGTGCCACCAGGGAAGTCCGTGAGTGCTACTATCTTAATTGTGCAGATGGAAAACCGTGGCTGAGAGTTAGTGTGACTTGCCCACAGTCACAGGGCTCTTTTACAATAGCTCCTCCATGATTCTGAGGATTCGCTGGAACTGAGAATGGTGAGTTCTATGGATTCATTTTTGTTTTTCAAGATTTTAATTTTTATTTGTTTATTTTTTCAGCTGTGTTGGGCCTTTGTTGCTGCGTGTGGGCTTTCTCTAGTTGCAGCGACTGGGGGCTACTCTTCGTTGCGGTGCGCGGCCTTCTCCTTGTGGTGGCTTCTCTTGTTATGGAGCACAGACTTCAGCCGTTGCAGCACGCAGGCTCAGTCGTTGTGACGCGTGGGGTTATTTGCTCCGCGGCATGTGGGATCTTCCCGGACCAGGGCTCGAACCCGTGTCCCCTGCATTGGCAGGCGGATTCTTATCCCCTGTGCCACCAGGGAAGTCCCCAGATTCATTTTTGAATCTTCCATCTGCACTGATATATAAAAAAAAAGCTGATAATCTCTGATGCTGGTAAAGGATCAAGGAGTGCTGTCAGTTTTATCACTGCTTGACCTTGGGGGCAGTTTGTGTGGGTGAGGGGTTGCTTTGACAAGACTGGAGAGATCTAGGCTTGAATCTCATCTCCTCCGAATGCGGCTCATGTGACTTTTGCAAAACAGTTGTCACCTCTGGGCCTCCGTGGCCTCATCTGTAGATTCGGGATAGTTACACCTCCTTGTGGGCTCGTCATGAGCATTGAAGGCTAAGGGCCCAACGCAGCAACCTTCCTGCTGAAGCCTCATGATAGAAACATCCCACTCCTTGGTTCACAAGCTTCCTAAACTTCTCTGAGCTGTCCTGCTTGGAAACAAAATCTTTTCAATTTATAAAGGACCTAGAGATTAGTTAATGAATTGTGGTTCCACTGTTTCCTCAAATGAAGAGAAAGGAAGTAGACCACCTGTAGTTTTAATAATCAAGCTCGATGACATCATAAGTATTCCTGAAATGGCTAGCACTGGAATGCCTTCAGGAACTAAATTCCTTCTCTGTGGATTAAGGATTTAGAAGCAGGATGATTGCATTATAACTCCTGCTGAATTGGGGGAACATATATTTTCTCATCTGGAGAATATTAACCACTTGGAACTTTCTTATTAGATGCCTGTGGGTGGAAGTAAGCTCATCTGAGACTTCTGGAAAGCACAGGCTTTGAGGGCTCTTGTAATCCAAGACACTCAGGTCCATTGTTCCAATTCTGAACTCAGAAGTGACGCAGAAGGATGAAAGGGAGAGACACAGGTGCGTCCGAACCTTCCTTTTTCCTTTATTGTTCATGTTCAAAGGGCCTCCGGCTCTTCCTGGGCTCACCTTCTAGCAGAGGAAGAAGCATCGGGTTTTCTAGGAAATTGCTGGATTCATACAAGGTAAGTGGCTGGATGTGGGGATGCTGGGGAGTGGGAGGGATAGGAAAGGGGTTTTCCTTCCTGATCAGGGATTGTTCAGGCAGCTGACATTCTAACCAGTCTCTGCAGGCATCAACCACCTAGCATCTTTCAAGACTTTCTCCTAAAAATAAGCGGCTTTGATTTGGCACCAAGGGACTTCCTTTCCTAAAGGGCAAAGCCAGGGAGGTACCTATGCTTAATAGGGGGCATCTTTATCTCCACTGGCCATCCAGTGCCTCTGAGTTGGGGGTGAGTAAAGAGGTAGAGATGGGCTGGAAAGGTAAGTGGAGATCAGATGACAGATGCTGGCTAAGAGGTTTGGGTTTCATCTTAGGGCCAGTGAAGAACCATAAATGGGTGTTTAGTGAGGCCCTGAAGAATCTAGACTGTGCTTTGAAAAGATCACTCGGCAGCTGGCTTAGGGCTGGTGCTCATTTTCAGAACACTAGAACATTCCTGATTGCCACCTCTCAATCAACCCACACAGAGAATCACCTCTGACAGTGTCACACAATGTGGAGTTAACTTCAATTCAATTTAACTACATTCAAGAGTGTTAACTCTGCAGCTGGACAGACTCAGGTCTGAACCATGGCTCTGCTACTTCTTGGCTGTGTGGCCTTCGGTAAATCAGTGAACCACCCTGAGCTTCATTTTCTCATCTGTAGAATGATGACAACACAAATCGACCTTGCAGAGTTGCTTTGGGAATTGGAGAAAAGGTATGCAAAGCACCAGGGACAGACAGATACTGCCACCACTACTATCATCAGTCTTGTATCATTCTGATCTTTATTCTAGATGACATGTATTTACTGAGCACCTACTATGTGCCAGGCAGAGCCCCAGGCATGGGAGGCAGAGAAGTGTGACTCATAACCCTTAACTGGATGGTGCTGACGGTCAGGGCAGTGGCAGCCACATGGCCAGCTTTCAGGCAGACAGAGGGACAAAGAGCAGGTCCCAGAGAACAAAGAGGAAGAGAGAAGTTATCCCGACTAGGGAGACCAGAGGCAGCTACCTGGGGGAAGTAACCTGGGCTTTGTTTTAATATAGGTTGTATTATTATTTGTGATAAGTCCAACAGATCAGGATATCATTGCCATTGATAAGAGAATTTGTTATACTCACAAGTCCCAAAGAGAGGGGGCCCACACCACTGGGGGCACATGGAGAAGCACAAGGTCAGTTAGGAGGCAGAGGGAGAGGGGAAAACCATGGGCGAGAGCCTGTACTGTGGTTTGCATGGGAAGGAAGAGGCAAGGCAGGGTAAGCAGCCTTCGGATCGCCTAGTTCGTATAATTTCAGTGGCCTCTGGGGCGTAGGGGCTGTCCCTCGATGGCTGGTACCTGGCCCTGGGGTGATTAGGGCAGGTGAATGTTGGCTGGAGTGTGAGAGCCTGATACAAGAGGTGGACGGGGATGTGGGTTCTGGGTTGGTTGGTTAGTGTTTGAAAAGCAAAAGGGTAAGTTGTTTGCTCTCTCTAGGAATTACCTAATTGAGAGGGGCAGTCCCTCCAGGCTTAGCAAGTCCCCAGTTGTCAAAGCATCAGGATGCAGACAGTAGAAGGCATGGCTAACACAGCGCTGTAGAATGAGGGGCATTCTGGGGGCAGAGAGAACTCTAGGGTGTCACCACCATGGTGTTGGGGCTGTACCATGCCAACGGGTGCTATTTAGATGGAAAATGACATGAACGGTGCCCCCCAGTCAGCAGCTTGGCAGGAGTCAGAAAGCATAGACAAATGTAAGGCCAGGGGTGGGCCTCTAGGAGGCCTGGTGTGAGATGGGCCAGAAAGGAACTCTGGGGCCAGGTTACAAGGGACTTAAGTGCTGGGCCAGGGAGCGGGCCTTGTTGTAAATGGGAGTGACAAGGGCTGGCTTCTGAGACTCACCTTCTCTCTCCTCTCCCTACAGGGCTCCTGGGGTGAATTCCTCAGTATCCCAGCCTGACTTTGGGTGGGGTCATGGTGACACTTAGACTACAGAGTATAGAGATGAGGCGTGAGGAGTCAGACGCCTGCCTTCTCTGCTTACCAGCTAGTGCTCCTGGGGCAAGACACTCTCTACCTCAGTTTCCTCATCTGTAAAATGGGGAAAAATTACAACTACATCTCAGGGAGCTGGTGTGAAGATTAGATAAGACCATACATGTGTTAGAGCCAGGACTTGTGCCAGGCCTGCATGACTCCAAATACCAACCCCAAAAAGGATCCCTTGCTTTTCTGAGTTCATTTTCGTTTAACATTTCCTTTTCTGCTGTTGTGGGTTTATAACTGTGAGATGGGACATTCAGCCAGAAGGAGGCAGGAGGTGGTGAGGTGTCCAGTCCAGGCTCCAAGACCAGCTTCACGTGCAGAAGGGCCCCATACTTGGTGTAACATTCTGCTGTCGCTTTCTTGAAGATCTTAGTACTTTTAAAGCAAAAGGCTTTTCATTCTCATTTTGAACGGGGACCCACGAATTACATAGCTGCCTTTCCAGCTGAATAACCTTGGGCATTTTCCTTAATGGTTCTGAGCCTCAGTTTCTTCATCTGTAGAATGGGAATATTAATTACCCCAAAGGGAAGAGCCCAGGCTTTGGGGTTAGACCCAGGTGTGAGTCCCAGCTCTGCCACTTGGTACCACGGACAGGGGGCCAGTCAGTTCCTTCCCTGCCTGAGTTTACTCACGCAAACACTGGTGATGTTATCACCTGTTTCAGAGCTGCTCATTGGTTTTATATCAGATAACAAACGCAAACCACTTACCCTGGGCCCAACACATAAGAGGCACATCTATTTTTGAGCATTAAATTATATGGCTTTCCCTTCCCCAATTAAAAACAATTACATGCAGGCACAATTTAAAAAGAAAGAAAACACAAACTCTCTGAACTCAATTACAAATATAAGGAATCCTTGCCCTTCCTTTATTACTAACCCCTTGGCATTTACTATACTTAATCTTCACAAGAGGATTTTATTACCTTTTAGTTCTTACTAAAAAGGGAGATCTTAATTAACTACAAAGGAGAAGAAGGCAGAGAAAAAATACCCACGGTTCAGATCAGGGAGTACAACTCAGGTCAGCCCTCTGCCTGGTGATCAGTCCCTGGCCTCTCTGTGGCTGGTCCTTCTCTTCCTCCTGAGATTTACTCTTTGTTTATCACCCATTCATGCTCTGGAGCATAACTTGTACATCACTGTGCAGGGCCTGGCACATAATAGGTGCTCAATAAATATCTATGAACTGAGTAAGTGATTAGATGTATGAAAATCTACACACACACACACACACACACACACACATACACACTCCAATTTCATCAAAGGCGAAGAAGGCAGTCATCTGGAATTCAGAGATTCTGGACTGCCACGCATTAAAGTGAAAAGGATCCAAGACGTGGCGTGTGTGTGTGTGTGTGTGTGTGTGTGTGTGTACACACATATGTACACACCTCCACCTGAGTTTGCGTGTCTGTGGACAAGTGTGTATGATGATGAAATTGCACTTACATATGACTCCAATTTTGGAAAACTTCATGTATTTGCAATTTTTCTAATCCCCTGAGATGTCTCAATAAATGTCAAATGAAACAACTAGTAATTTGTCCTCAAATTTTGTCCTGCCTGTGAAGTTCTCTCTAGTTTCCTGATGACAGAGGGAGTCTAATTCTGTCCCCAATCATCACCATGATTACCGACTCCTCGGCCTGATAATACCCTCACATCGTCACTTGGGTGATTTCAGAGTCAGACACGTAGGTGGACAATTTCAGGCCTTATTCTGGGAGCACCTGGGAAACTGCAGACAGTTTCCTGCCCAATAGCTTCTCAATGAAGCCAGAGGCTTCTATCGTACCCTCTTCCTTGGCCTGTCATTGTCAACCAGGAGAACCAGTGCTGCGAGGTAAGGACCATGTAAAGATGATGGCTTGTGATCAGACCAAACTGGAAACATAATCCAAGTCTAAATCGTTTCTGATTTTGTGGAGGGCAAGGTCAAGGGCAAGGACAGATTCTGGGGCAATGCTACTCACTGTGGTCTATAGACCGGTGTGGCCTTGGAACTGCTTGTTATAGTTCCACCATAGAGATCCAGGGTAGCATTTAGAAATTTTATAGCAATGTGACAGAGAAATTTTACATTTGTTGAATCTAATTATACTTTAAAAATTGGCTTATGTTTTAAATGCCTTTGCTAATTATTTCATTTTTCTAGAAATCTGTCTCTATTATATTTTTGCAAAATCATGCTCCATGATGATTGGGGAAAAAAACTGGTCCTTCACCATAGATGATTTGAGAAGTGCAATAGGGAAGAACAAATCTGTTTCTTTTACTTTAACCTTTGTATTCTATTGTTTTGGCTTCCAGTTAAGAATGTTGCCTATAGCCTGAAATATACAGGATAGCCCATTCTCAAGGCTCTGACCTTTAAGGGTATAACATTTTCCATTTGTATGGAGATACAAAGTTGCAGAACAGAGAAAAGCATGTGTCTTACTGGAGGTTTACAGGAACATCTTGACCTGACCTGCCTGGACAGTTGCAAGAACAAGGATTCCAGCACCAAGAAGTTTGCAACAACTAACCATGCCCCCGTCACCATGCCCTTAAAAGTGCTTTGCTGAAACCCTTGGAGGAGTTCGTGGATTTTTAGGGCCCGGGCCACCTGTCTCCTTGCATGGCCCTGCCATAAACCTTTCTCTGCTCCAAACTCTGATGTTTCAGTTTGTTTGGCCTCACTGTGTTTCAGGCATTTGTGGCCTATCAGACATATAGTGTACATATGCTTTAATGATTAAAGAAGAGGGCACATTGACCCAAAGTAAACAACGTTCATGTTAAAAGTAAAGATGAAATGCCCCTCTTCTTGGGATGCCAATGCTGATACTCCTTTGATGGTAAGACTCCCATCCCAGGTGCCAAGGCCATAATGACTCACTGCATATGTGCGGATCTGTTCTTTTTTTTTGAAAACCTGAAGAAGTATAACCCTGACTTGTTTAATATTGTTTGGTCTCACAAGATATAAAACTGCGCTGAAAACGCTGCTTCTCCAGAGCAGTTTCTCAGAGTCATCTGGGCAGATGGCTTCCAGGTTAGTCTTCAGTCTGGCTCAAATAAAACTCTTTTCTATTCTTATTATTGATTGTTTATTGAGTATTTTCGTTGACACCCTCCTCCGGTGGAAGGAGTACACATCCCTGCCCTGGTGATTTTGGGCTTGGCGATATGACTGGCTTTGACCAGTAGCCTAAACTATTCATTTATTTCTGTGATTGTTTTCCATCTGAAACTCTCACCCCTTCCCCCATTCCCAGCTACCATCACAAGTGCCACAGAAGCAGGGACTGTGTCTCTTTTGGTTAGATGTTAAATCTCCAGTGCTTGGTGCCGTTCCTGGAACATGGCAGGTTCTCCATAAATAGCTGAAGAATGAAAGACAAGGATGCTTCACGGAAGGTGTTTGTGCCCAGGTTCTGGGTTCCGGGGACAGACTTTCTTCCTGTTGCCTTCCTTCTGGATTCTCCCGCTCATTCCAGTCTCTCTGAATTGAAGATGCTGCCACTGTTCTGCAAGGCTGGGTTTGGGGTCCATGCTGTGTGCTGCTTCTCCAGGTCCACGGGATCTGCACGTAGCCCTCAGGTGAGTCCTGCTTTGCCCCCACGTCTGGCACAGGCCCCCGGGACACTGCCACCCAGTCCGGTTGGCCCCTGGCTGTCCATGCGCTGTGAGGGGATCCATTCACTTCGACATGGTTCTCTGATGTCCATGTGATCACCTTAGTTTTCCAACAAGCCTCTGAGCCTGCTGGCCCTCCCCTTTCACCCTGGCTCCGCGCTCTCTGGGGCTGACAGGGCAACAGCCGATGTTGCCATCCAAGGGAACCGTATGGTGTTCAGAAAGCCGGGTCCCCACCTAAAGCTTGGTTGCTGCTTTCTCCCCAACCTTTTCATCCCCAAAGATCCTCATCTCACATGCTTCTCAGCTCCCAAACAGAAACACATCCAGCAGAATGGATGCTGGAAAGGTGCAGAAACCAGGCAATTTAAGAACAGCCATTCTGGAAAACAATTCTCCCAAGGGGGAAATCATTAACTCAACCAACTAGGGTACTTTCTCTTGGATTTATAGAAACTCTTCTCTCTTATGTCCAATAAACATGAGCATTTTCCAGGCAATTTTCTTATCTTGGGACAAATGCATTATTGGTGCAAGATGGAGTAGCTATTCTTCAAGAATCTTTACGTTTATAGCCCCGAAAAGCATTTACAATGCTAGAGTATGGGTTTTCATGCACACACTTTGTCTTTTTGTAAAGATGGCTTATGTAAACTTTTCATACTCCAGTCACGTAACTCTCTTTAATCAATAGATCTGTTGCACACGGTTGCAGAATTTATTTATTTATTTTTAATAAAAGGACCACGACTCCGGGTGATATTAGAGGACTGCAGGACTTTTCATTTCACTGAGCGACTTTCTAAAATTAGAACCACATTATCATCTCTGCAGAAAATATGGCACAAATCTGCAGAGTCCATGAAATACACTGGCAACCCAAGAGTCCAAGTTCACAGGGGTGGAGGGAGGTGTCCCTCACATGGCCAGGGGCAGCGGAAGTCATCGCAGACGATTAGAAAGATGCTCGGCCAAACTTATCTCAGGCCTCAAAATGCCCAAACACTTTGCTCCAGGTAATACACACCTGAGAAAGTAATCCAAAATGCAGACAAAGACTTTTGCACAGATATTCACTGATGCACAGAAAAGTGGAACCAAGCTAAAGCCGGACAATCACACTGCCCTAGCTGACTTCAAGGATCCCATCAAGCATGTTTGATCTTCTTGGAGAGAATGTCACGCAGCTGCTGAGAGCGTGGTGAGGTTTCATGACGTGGGACAATACATGTGGCACAAAGTTAAGTGGAAAAAAACCAAAGTTCAAATAACTATGTATGAAGGGAGAAAGGTATACTATAATACTGATAACACTGCATTCACTGGATCATAGGGAAGTTTTATTGTTATTATTTTCCTTTAAAAACTTATTTTCGGGGCTTCCCTGGTGGCACAGTGGTTGAGAGTCCGCCTGCCAACACAGGGGACACGGGTTCGTGCCCCAGTCCGGGAGGATCCTGCATGCCGCGGAGCGGCTGAGCCCGTGAGCCATGGCTGCTGAGCCTGCGGGTCCGGAGCCTGTGCTCCGCAACGGGAGAGGCCACAACAGTGAGAGGCCCGCATACCACCAAAAAAAAAAAAAGAAAAAAAGAAAAGAAATTATTTTCAAATGAGCATGAAACACTATAATTTAAAATATGTTTACATTAAAAAGTTGCAGTGGCTCAGTTGCTACTTATTGCACAGAACTGACAAATGTTTCCTGAAAACCATCCTTCTCCCTTGCCCACCTGGGCCGACAGACAACCTGCCTCTTCTCTTTGCCACAAAGGGCTCCTGTTGGCATGTCTGAGTGCCGCCCACATACTGGGTACGGGGTGCTTTGTCTTGCATTCAGTAATGAGGGGTGTTATAAATCCGCTGAGCTGAGAGCCTGAAGAGCAAAAGCCTTGGAAGCTGGGAGGGGGTGACATGCTGTCACTATTTGCTTCTAGGCCTGGAGCCTGGAAAAAGGTGGGAGAGTCTGCCCAGGGGAGGGTGTCATTTGCTAAACCTCCACGGGTGGACAGGCCCCAGCTCCTTGCTGGCGGGTGCTGCCTGTGTGCCACTGGCCGCCATCACCCAGGGATGCAGAGTCACGGGCCAGAGACAGACACTGGTGTTGGGAGACGCAGTGGGGTTTCCGGTCTCCAGCTAACACCTCATTGCTGAAACAAGGCAAAACAAACAACCCACTTGTCTTAAACTGGCTGAAAATGTGGTCACGTTTTACTCTAAATACTAACTTCCCCCAGCCAGGTTATCAGAAATTCGTTGTCCTCAGAGTGTACTAGTTTCTAGAGGCCCCAGACAGGTTCCCCACGTTGGCCCATGATCTGATAGGGCAGCTCCAGGCCCCCCAGGCCCCCTGAGCTTCCACTTTGCCCTGGGCCCACGTGCCCTGCCTGCTACTCCCATGGGGGGCCTTGCCCTGTCCTCCTGACTAGGGAAACCAGCCTCCTGGCTGAGGGTACCAACTGAAGATGCTCTGAAGGCACCCAGACCTCAGCAGCTGAGGTTGGCTGGGCTCCATGGAAAGGGAGGGAGGAGGGACCCTCCCTGCTGAGGCCCACCATGCTCCTCTGGGCCAGGTGAACTCTGGCTGTTACGCCCACAGCCTTACAGGAGCTCTCTGGAAAGTTCTGTCTACTTCATTCACTGTCTGCATTGGAAATCTTACCACATCTGTCATGGAGACAAACAAGGAAACACACGCTGGTTCATCCACCTCTGCAAAATTTTCTCCACACCCTTCCCTGCAACGCAAACTCTTGTCCCCCGTCAGTTAAAGAGTAAGAGATGCTGAGCGGGACACGGGTGGAAACCGATAGCTGGAAGGTGCAGCCTTTAAGCACCAAGCTCTCTGGGGGTACTCCTCCCTGCCCGTTCCCAGCACGGGCTCCATCCCCACCCCCTCAGTGCACCTGGTGAATGGTATTGACCCCCTCAATGCAGCTTCAGTGCCATCTCCTCTGGGAAGACTTTCCAAAGGCTCAGGCACGCCTGTTCTCTGCTCTCCCAGCCCCTGGGTCCCCCGCCACTGCTTTGACCTCCCTGGATCAGAATCATCGATTCAGGATCAGGTCACCTGCTTGCCCTCACCCTACAGCTACAGCTCACAGCCCCAGGACTCCCTGCTCACCTGGCTCAGGGTCACCTGCTTGCCCTCACCCTACAGCTCCAGCTCACAGCCCCAGGACTCCCCGCCCACCTGGCTCAGGGTAGGCCCTGGGGGGAAGTTCCCTGAGTTGAATGGAAGCTTTGAGAGCCTCTCTTTTGTGCTGGGACCATGGCCGTCCCCCTGCCTGGTTAGAGTGGGGTCAGTTCTCCAGGCCCCTGTCTTGGCATTTCCAGGGTCATGACACACTCCACAGTGTGAATCCAGGGCTGGCTCACAGCTCTCCAGCCTGTTGCTCAGTCCACCAAGAGCCATGTGATGAGGATGCAGAGAGGAGGGGGCACTATTCTGCCCACTTTAGAGATGAGGACAAGTGTGGCAAAGAGAGGCAGGTGGCTTGCTGTGGTCACATGCATATCACAGAAACCAGGTGTGTTTGACGTGCTGATGACGATATCGGTGTCTAAGCTAATGCCACTCAGTAACGTCTTGGCTGGGCCTCTTATATGTGTTATCAGTCTGCCTGGCATCCATCTGAGGAAGGAGGGCCATTTCACCGATGGGACAACTGAGCCTGAGATGTGAAATGACCTGCCTAAGGTTACACCCCCAGCAAATGGCACCAACAGCCTGGCCTGACTCCTAAAACCACTTTAGAGGTCTCTGTTTCTTCATCTCTCTTGTGGGTCTAATGGAGCTGCTCCTGTGTGCCGGGCACAGTTCTGCCTCGGGACAACCCTCTGAGACACGTACTGTTATTAGTCTCATTTTGCAGATACTACATCTGAGGGCTCAGAGAGGTAAGTGACTTGCTCAATGTCCCTGAGCTAAGGCATGATGGAACCTGGATTTGAACCCAGATCTTTCTGGCTTTGGAGCCAGCCTTCCTAAAGCCACACCCTCTCCTGACTCCCCGCAGGGAGAGATTCAAGTGCCTGCAAATACTAAAAGAACTGTCAGCAGAAGAGGAAGTAGGTTGAATGTGTGTGGCTCTGGGGGAGACCCAGGTCCATGGAGAGATAGGGTGGAGTGTGGACTTCTGAGTCAGAAGACCTATACCCGCCGTGGTTCCACCTCTCAGCATTTGGGTATCCTTGGACAAGCCCGTCCCCTTCTCAGAGTCCAAGGGGTCATCTAAGAAGGCTGAGAGATGCCCTCCTATCCTGAACAAAGGCAGGCATCAACGACAGGCTTGTGTGGCAGGAGTGATATCTCTTCTCACTGCTACCCTGAAAACCACTGTCCTCTCTCACGGTGCCCTGCTGTCCAATGACACGTCTTCTTTATAGCACGAGGGAAGGGTTCTGACCGCAGGATTCTCTGCAAGACTGCTTTCCTCCAATGGTCTCCCAAGGGGGCCAGTGTCCTCCTTTGCTCTGAGACACTGCAGCTGACTGGGCAGGAGCCCTGTGTGTGCAGGCAGGTAGGACTGGGCTTGCAAGTTAGCCCTGTATATTACCAGCTGGGTGGCAAGACTCTCAACCTCCAAGTCCTCATCTGCAAAATGGGAAAAGAACAGCTTTCAGGGTGTGGTGAAGCATGAGTACATGAGTACCTGCATCACCCTCACACAGAGCACAGCACACAGGAAGTGCTCCGGCAGCGGTGACTATTACTGTGGCTGAGTGTCGTTTGGGGTGAGTGCAATCCACGCATGCCCCTCCCTCGCAGGGCTGAGGTTATGGACCCAGAAACCTTGGGGTCCATTACCCCCCAGGCCACGGGGAGCCAGGCTTGTGCGTGGGTGCATGTATCCAGCAGGTCTTTTTTTTTTTTTTTTTTTTTTTTTTGTGGTACGCGGGCCTCTCACTGTTGTGGCCTCTCACATTGCGGAGCACGGGCTCCGGACGCGCAGGCTCAGCAGCCATGGCTCATGGGCCCAGCCGCTCCGCGGCATGTGGGATCCTCCCGGATCGGGACACGAACCCACGTCCCCTGCATCGGCAGGCGGACTCTCAACCACTGCGCCACCAGGGAAGCCCTATCCAGCAGGTCTTTAAGTGCCTTAAAACGCCTCCGAGTAAGTAAATTAGCATCCTTGTCAGAGTCATTTGTTGCACCTCAAGGATCTACTGTGTCAGTGCTCTCAAAACAGGTCAATATTCACGGAGGAGGAGAGCCTCACGAAGCCTCTCCCGGGGCGCGGATGCTCACCTGGCAGACCGGAGCTAACTCAAGGACTGTGGTCCTGGGGTCACGCCCAGCAGAGTTAGTGGAATTCCAATTACTGGGTTTGGGGGCAAAATGTTCCATCGTGATTTAAAAAAAATGAAATAAAGGGAACTAAAAAGAGCTGCTCTTCACTGAGCCCCGCCATGTGTGGTTCTGAGGGTGGCGCTGTACCTGCAGACTTTCATCCCATCCTCATTAGAAGGCATTGTTGTCCCCTTTGCACCTGGGGAAGCTGAACCAGGCAGGAGTGACTTTCTCGAGGATGCAGACTGCACTGGAGCTGAGCTGGGACTGACGCCTGGGGTCTCAGCCCCCGAGACTGTGCTCTTCCCTCCCCACCCCACTGTGTCCCTTCGGTTCCAGTCTTCAGCTCCAAAATCAAGGACATGATGCTCAAGCCACACAGACTTACCCAACACTATGGATTTCAGGGTGTGTGTATGTGTGTGTGCTCATTTGTGTGATAGTATCTATTTTATCAGTTTTGATCATAACATTATTTGCACAGTGGTTTAAATTTTGCAAAGCATTTCCACACATAGAGCCTCTTGTGGTCTTCTTAACAATCTTACGAAATAACTGGGCCAAGGATTATGATTCTTAATGTACAGTTGAGGAAACTGAAGCTCAGCCAGGGAAGAGGTTTCAGCAAAGCCTGCGGATCAAGATGGAGCTAAATGCTGATGGAGCCCTTCTTAACCCCATCCAGCTCTGTCTTCTCTGGTTTGCTCCTGACTCCTGCATCCCTGCACCCCCATCACCTCCCTGACTCCTGCAGCCCAGTACCCCCGTCACCTTCCTGACTCCTACATCCCTGCGCCCCCATCACCTTCCCCCAGTGTTGGATTCAGGGCTACACTTGGGAAAGGTGGGTGGAGGAATCAGAGGAAGAATGTGGAAGGAATAAAGGGGGAGGAGAGGAAGGTGGAGAATGGGGAGGCGGGGTCGGGTAGAGAATTCTGATAAAGAAGAGAGTCAGGAGGACAGGAGGAGAATACACAGAGGGCACGGGGGACAAAGGAGCTGAGCCCCTGGGATGAACCTCAACTAAAGCCAGGTTCTGTCCTGATGAATGGGAGAGTAGATGGTGGGTAATTGTCGTGCTCATGTCTCTTATAGGAGAAACGTGTCTTCCTGCTCTGCTGTGAAGAGCTGAGCTTGGGCCTGACGTCTTTGCATTTGAAGCTTAACACCCAGGTCTCAGGCTCAAGTGGGGTTTCTCTGGCCGGTGAGGTCACCAGAGGCAACTTTAGGTTCAGACAAATAGTCTGCAAGAGATGGACAATCTGCAAGCATGGGTTTATTTTCAAATGAGCTGTAATCTCAAGGGGACAGTGTGCTGGACCAGGCTCAATCAAGGAAATGTGAGTTGGGTGAGTCAGGGAGAGGGGAGAGAGAATATTGGGCACCTTTTAGATGGAACCTATATATTGCTTCATTGAACTCTAGCTGCCCTTTCAAGGTAAGTCTCATCACCATTTTGGAGATAAGGCGAGAGGTTAAATACGTTCCCTAAGGACACACCGGTTGTGTCTTTTCTGAACAGTTTTCTGAGATGCCCTTTTATAAAGCTGGTTACGTGCCCCTTTGGAAATTCCCAGCCTCCTTGTTCTATCCTCCTCCTCCCTCCTCATACCTTAGTCCCTCTGGGATAGGCTGACACGAATGTGAATTCCATCTCTGCCATTACCAGCTGTGAGGTTTTGGGCAAGTCACTCAGTCTCTCTTGGCCTAAGTTTTCCTCATCTGTAAAATGGGCTAGAGTTGCTTATCTGTCCTCTGTGCAGTGAACCTTGCTTTGGACTTCGGTACTTCTTTGCCTCTGTCTAAATGTGTCCATTTATTGTTCCATTTTTTTCTAGGCTGTCCTAGGTACTCCAATAAACAACTTCCCACTAAGGGGTCAATGGACAATAATAGCTTGGTGCAAGTGTCAACAAACATTTTCTGGAACGGACCATAGTAAATATTCAGGCTTTGAGGGCCATCTGGTCCCCATGTAACTGCTCAGCTCTGCTGTTGTAGTGCAAAAACTGCCATGAGATAATATGTAAATGAATGAGTGTAGTGTATGCCAAAAAACTTTATTTACGGCACTAAAATTTGAGTTTCATGTAATTTTCATGTGCCACAAAATAGTATTCATCTTTTGATTTCTTTCAAGCATTTAAGATATACAAACCATTTTGTAGCTCACGGTTTCACAGAAACAGGTCGACTAGATTTGGCTTGTGGGCTATACTTTGCTGAACCCTGGCTTAAGAGTGACATTTGGCATTTGCAATTTAAGTCGGGATTAGCCTGTTAAAGAAGAAAACCACAGGCCACAAATGGCATTGCTTGCGATAAGCCCATGATATCAAACTTAGATTTAATACCTGACCTAATTGCAGTTTCAACCTTCCCAAGAAATGTAATCTTAATCGGCCAGCCTGGAATTTTATTCTCAGCACCAACAAGGTAATCTGTCACATGGTCCCTTTCTATCCCCCAAAGGAAGAAGAGGCAATCTGCATGAGAGACCCTTGCCGTTTCCCCCAAAGAAGGTGACCTGGTCTGAAGCAACTCTTTCTTTTATCTTTTTCTTTTTCTTTTTTTTTTCTTTTTTTTTTTTTTTGCTAATAGCCTCCTTGCCCCACGCACCTTCTATAAAAACCCTCCATTTTGTACAACTCCTCGGAGCACCTATTTACTAGATGAGATGCTGCCTGATTCATGAATTATTGAATAAAGCCAATTAGATCTTCACATTTACTTGGCTGAATTCTGTTTTTAACCAGATTTGGTGGCAGCAGTGGGATTGAAGCAAACTTCCAATGGCATTTGGGGACAACAGGAAACACAGGTATGGTGCCCCATGAATACTTTTCCGTTCACAGACCTTCTCACCATTTCCAAGGGCCATTGGCAAATTCCTCTCAGTTGGAGCTCCAGTCACTTTGCTTTCAAGCTCCCAGTATAATTGGCTTCCTTTATAGGGCAGGTCAGCTTGAGCTGGTAAATGATTCTGCCTGCAGCCAATTGAGCTGACAGATGATTCTGCCTGGAGCCAAGCCCTTAGCCTTTCAGAATGCAATTTCCAGGTTTCTGAGTGGAAAACCCCAGCCATTGATTCTGTTCCCAGATTCCACACTGGGAGCTGATAAAGGTTTAGTGTGCAATTCCTCATTTGCTTGGAACCCTTCCCCAGAGTCCATGCTGGGAACTGTTGTGGCAGCTGCAGTTCTCCATTTTGTTTGGAATCAGTCCTCAGTCCCTCAATCCTTGGGGTTTGCTGGTTCAGTCCTTTCCCCAAGGTTCCATGGGAATTGTTGGTGGTGCATACAGGGACTTCTTTTCGCCAGGACACAGAAACATCTCTTGGTTACTGCCTATATGTTAATGTGCACGTGTGCGTCTTCTTTTGTGTAGATAAAGGCTAATTGCTAACAAGATCCTTTATATCCAAAACTTGAGTGTAGCACCTCCGGCATACCTTCTTATTTTATGTCTGAGCGCTGTGATTCCAGAAGCTGTAGGTATTTACAAAAATGGCAAAATCTTGCGAAGCTTGTTTTGTGTCCTGAGAGCTGGGCTTGGTAGCCACCAGGTTGAGGGTTCCAAAACATGGCCAAATAGAAATGTGAGTTATTCTCCATTTATGGCTGGGCATAGCTGGATAGAAATATGGGTTAAGCTCCATTTGTAGCCAGGGACCTACCAAATTGCTGTCAGCCCTTAGAGGAATTACAATGGCCATTATGAGGAAGAGATAGATCATTTAAAAAACATACATAAAAGCAAGGGCTCCCAAATCATACAAACAGAATGGGATACCTATTTTAATAGGTACGCAGAAGTCTACAATAGTTTTTGAAATTCCACAATAGCTACATTGAAAGACTTATTGCAAGAGCCTAATGAAAAAACTGAAGACATAAAAGGTACCTAAAACAAAAGCTACACCCCAATTCTTTGGGGAATTGGAAACAACTGTCTTTGTCTTGAAAATCTCTGCAGGGTCAAAGGTGTGGCTCTCTAGAAGTTCAAAGTTCACCTGCCTTACAGGGAACTATCCTCAATATCCTGTAATAAACCATAATGGAAAAGTATATGAAAGAGAATATATATTTGAATCACTTTGCTGTATACCAGAAACTAACACAACATTATAAATCAACTGTACTTCAATTAAAAATAATAAAGCAAGCAAACAAACAAAAACCACAAAGTTCACCTGCCTTTTTTTTTTTTTTTTTTTTTTGCCAATCCTCAAACCGCACCTATTCCTCTCAAAATGCTTACAAAAATCAGGACATTGGAAACAGAATTGTACTGTGCTTAATCTGTGCCTTTGTGATATAAATTTCCTATTCCTATCTTCTTTAGGACCAAAGAGCCATTCTTTGAGATGCAATCTTAATAGGGAAGTTTCTCACCAGAAGAAAAAGAAAAAAAGAGTGAGGAGGTTTTTGGAAACTGGGCTAACTAGAAATCTTACAAATCTTTTCCACTAATATTAGTAACTATAAGCTCTCTGTTTGCAGCAGTATGTTTGTTTGTCTATATATGTATATGTAGATATGTTTTTCTACCTTCAGATGGTATTGCCAAAATTAATTTGTGAAAGAGCTCTAGTTGGTTTCATTTTAAAGTTCTCAGAAATATAACAGAAACTAACTCAGATACTTTTCAAGTTCACGTGATTTAGGATAATCTTTAGTAAATAAAAGCTAGTTTAAGTTTGTTGGTTTAATTAAAACAGACATATCTTTTAAGGTTATTGACATTGAATATAATGCAGATAAACAACTTTTATTCTGCTCAGGTTTATTAGTCAGATTCATGTTTCTCTGTTGCAAAATTTGTCAGCAAAAAATAAAATAACTTAGAATGATGACTGATTTTGTCTCGTGTCTCATGAAGCTTTTGTGGGTAACAAACATGATTGATGGGAGCAAATGTTTTAGACAGATGTAAATAGGATAAGAATTTATATATAAACTTTTCAGCAACAATTATATTTTATGGTATAGGTACTTAAAAATAGCCTTTGAAATCTTTTTTGGTAACTTGAAACTTTTGAGTTTTCTAAAGTTAAAGGGTAGAAACATATTAAATATCTAGGTCTTTTATAAATAAGAAAATTGTGAAACATTAATTACTGAACATAGGTTTATCTACTTTTGGCTTCCTATTACAAAGCAACTCAAGATAAATTTGGTTCTATTAGTGATAGGGATACAGTAGGCTAGTTACACAGGTAGTTGTAGAAGTCCCAGTGGGGGATTATAGAGAGGGAAACCTAGGGAAATTTGGGAGACCCCTGTGAATTAATGATAGCTCAAGAAAGCTATCAGAATGTCGTGAAATGAAGCAGGCTTGCTTAACTATAAAGCCATAAATAAAAGCATGAGATATGCCTGAGGTCACTAAGTGAAAGAAAAAAATGAGGCCTGCATTCTGCCGGTTGAGTTTAGCAAGATAATGAACCTTAGGACCAAGGACTGGAATTTAAGGGAAAGGTGACATTCCTAAGTAGGAGACCCTCATACGGAAACCTGAGATGATTCAACATATTTTAGTATCTGTTACCACCCTTCTGCTGATTTGAATAAGCGCTAGGACAGTCCTAGTTTGACCTCATAGGGTCCAACACTCTCCTGCCTGATACGAAGGAGGAGGTAGTGATGTAAGCCTGAGGTCTCCTTGAAGAATGAGGAAGAAGGCAGTCTTCTTTCCCTCCTCCACTTTCTTTTATTATAAAAATGTAGCCTGCTTCATCTGTGGGGCAGAGCCCCCTCGCCTGCCCACCTGCTTCCCTCACAAGTGTCCTATGTTAATAAATCTACTTCTTGCCTATCACTTCGCCTCTCACTGAATTCCTTCTGCGCTGAGACACAAAGAACCTGAGCCTCAGTAAGTCCAGTCACCAGGTGAGTGATTCTAATTAAAAGGCCATGGGTTCAAGTCCCAATCTGAGTTTAGGCTGGGTTCAAGTCCCCACCTGGGTTCAAGTTCCAATCAGAGGTGCACAGTTTCATTAGTAAACATGTTTTGTGTCACACTGAAAGACTGTCCTGTGAAGAAACACATGTTTCTAGAAATTATGAAGTGCATTCATAAATTTGTCAATCTAAAAAAAATGCTCGTCTGACATGTGGTTCCAAATTGCTTACTTCTGAGTTTTCACTAGAAATTAAGGTTTCTAAGAGGTAAGAATTCTAATTAATATACATAATTAAAGCTATTAGTAATAATAAGGGACAATTTTATATGCAAGGAAAGTAGGATGTGTTTCTTGGTTAAGAAAAGATATGAGGTACGGAAATGCATTCCTATTAAGGAAAATGAGAGTAATTTTGCCTAAACTAGAACTTCTGGTTATGAAGGACAAACTAAATTGTATACAGAAAGTTGAAGAGAGTGAGAAAAAGACGGAATTTTACCTTGTATAATCCATCGAACTGGTTAAAATTGAATCGATACTATAAGGGTGTTAAAATATGCTTTAATATCAGTATATGGTTAGGCCACTCAAGATGGCTGTTCTCTTGCTCTCTGTACATCCCCTGCCAGACCAGTACCTGCTTCACCTATACCCTACACGCATGACTACATACTTACCCCAGGCCCCAGCTAGTGACAGCATATCAAAGGGGTGGTGAGGGGTGTGCCCCTCTGCTGGTTTCCCTGGTAACTAATGAGCCAACCTCATGTCAATTTCCCGTATAACTGGCAATCTCCCCTTCCTCTGGGGAGTGAAGACTGCCACCATGTCCTGCCCACCATCGGCTACTGCACACGGTGGTGGGGTGTCGCTGCAGGACCTTGCTTCAGACTTGTAAGCTCCCCCACCCATTAAACCACTGATGTCTCTGTTGCTGATTCCGGGCTCTTTCTTTGGTCTTGAAGCTGGGCAAGCACAGGCCTTAGAGGCCTGCGGGGTGCAGCCCAAGAATCAGTAATATACTTATGTGAAACTAAAACTTGGTTTTCTTTCATCTGCTAAAATGACAAAGGAGATTCTCTTTCCGCATGCACTAAAAACCTGACTGACCCCTGGATTGAGCAGATAAATGTGAAACAGGAGGGAAGGAGCCAGGGCACAGCCTTTGAAAGAATGACATAGCCTGAGGACATGACATAAACTGATTAGAACCAAATGGGTCAAAGATGGCGGACAAGTTGACTTCCACTAGACCTTGAGCCTCAGTATACGCTCACATCGGCAAGCTAAATGACACACCCACAGGCACCATGACAGTTCCAAGACAATAACCGATCAAAAAGTGGGCAGTGGCCCGATTCCTGGAAATCCCCGTCCCTTCCTGAAATAGCTGGAATACTCCTTCCACTCGTTAGCTTATGAAATTATCCACTCCTATAAAATCGGACAACCCCATACGCTGGTGCCTATCTCACTTTCTGTGATGGCCCACACTCTGTGGAGTGTGTTTCTCTCTAAATAAATCCACTTCTTACCTATCACTTTGTCTCTCACTGAATTCTTTCCGCGATGAGACATCAAGAACCTGAGCTTCATTAAGTCCTGAAACCAGGTGTGTAATCTCAGCTGGAAGACTGTGGGTTTTGGCTGGGTTCCAGTCCCATCCACGTGGGTTTGAGTCCCAGTCTGAGTTTTGGCCAGGTTCGAGTCCCGGCTGTGTGGGTTCAAGTCCCAGTCAGGGTTTTGGCCAGGTTCGAGTCCTGGCCACATGGGTTCGAGTCCCAATCTGGGTTTTGGCTTGGTTCGAGTCCCAACCACGTGGGTTCAAGTCCCAATCTGAGGTGCACAGTTTCAAATGCAGGGAATAAATCCATCTCCTGGTTAGGAGTAAATACAAGTGAGATATGATCAGAAATCTCTCCTTAACACTTGGAGACATTACAAATTCTGTTGCAAAAGCACTAGCTGTCCAGCAAAGATTCTTATACTCTCTGGTCAAGGTTTTTCTTGATAATAGAATAGCCTTTGATTATCTTTTAGCTGAACAAGGTGTCTGTGCTGTACCCAACACCACCTGCTATACCTGACTTGACACTTTAGGGAAGTTGAAACTCAGTTACGTAGGATTACTGAACAAGCCACTTGGCTTAAGAGGGTGACTGCTACAGTGGGGTCTTTCTTTGATTGGTTTGGGTCTTGGGGACCATGGCTCTGAAGTGTACTCCAAACATTGAGAATTATCGTGCTTATTATAATCATAATAATAACCCTGGTATGTTGTATTCTCTCAAAACCCTTTAAATGCATGTTTGCAGTTGCTAACCACCAAGCAAATGATCTCCCTAAGACTGGAACATCAGAAAAAAAATGAAGAGAATGATCAACTTAAGCATAATGACCCTGGAACTGTGACCTGTGAATGTCACAGCGATTAAGCAAAGACATTGTGACCTATAGGTACCACACCAAGGATCAACAAAGCTGTGAGAACTACAGAGCAGTAGGTGAGAGTGGTGTTATTGTCTTAACTTTTGATCATATCTCTCAGGTAGGCTGAGAGTTTGACCAAAAGGGGGAACTGTTAAAGAAAACCACAGGCCCAAAAAGGCACTACCTGTGCTAAAGCCCATGATACAAAACATAGATTTAATACCTGACCTGACTACAGTTTTGACCTTCCCCAGGCATGTAATCCTTTCTTTCTTTCTGTTTCTTTTCCTTCCTTCCTTCCTTCCTTCCCTTTCCTTTCCCTTCCTTTCCTTTCCTTTCCCTCCCTCCCTCCCCCTTTCCTTCCTTCCTTCCTTCCTTTCTTTCTTTCTTTTTCTTTCATTCTCTTTCTTTCTTTCTTTCTTTCTTCCTTCCTTCCTTTCTTCTGAAGTAGAGTTGATTTACAATATTATATTAATTTCCAGTGTATAAGATAGTCTAGGGATGTAATCTTAATTGGACAGTCTGGAATTTTCTGGTCAATGGAGACCCTTTACATCCCACAAAGGAAGAAGAGGTAATATAAATAATAGACCCTTGCCCTTCCCCCAAAAGAAGGTGACCTGGCCAGAAACAATTCTTTCTTTTCTTTGGCCAATAACTTTCTTATCCCTCCCTCCTTCAATAAAAACCCTCCATTTTGTACAACCCCTCTGAACACTGGATGCTGCCCAATTCATGAATTGTTGAATAAAGCCAATTAGATCTTCACATTTACTACGCCGAATTTTGTTTTTTAACAATCCTTTAGAACAAAATGTTGGTACCCTAATGGTAGGATCTTGGACTCCCTGGCAGGACAGTGAAGGAGGGAACTGAGGGCAAGGAGCCATCCTTTTCCTCTGTCTTTCAGCCTGCAACAAGGGTGACATCACCAGAAGTCCTCCAATGGGCACATCTCCACCTTCTGGGCCCTGCCTGTTTCTGTTTAAGCAAATCTGGGCACCTACATGGGCTTATCACTCTGTGATTCAAAATCAATGCCTCTAAAGTATTAAAACCTAAGTCAGCTCTTTGTTGTACTTGATCAATAATTGATCTGACTTTTGCAAGGGGCAGGGTGAAACCGACTGACCCCTGGGGCCTGGGCATTTTCTTCCTTGGCAGGGTGGCAGGCAAGTGGACAGCTGCAGAGGGGACAGAATATATACTTGACAAGGCTTAGCAGCGGTCTACTCTGCCCAAGACATGCCTGACTGCCAGTCTTGCCCCCTAGCCTATCGGGTCTCCTGGGATTTGCCTGAACATCTAACCTCCTTTGCTGCTCAGTACTTTGAATTAGTTTTGGAATAAATACATGACTTTAGATACTTTTCCAGAGGTGCTCTGCTTAGTGCACTCAGGAAAAATCATCCTTTTCAGCTGGTCTCCCTGCCCCAATTTCTGCCTCCCAGCCACCATCTATGTGGTTGGCCAGAAAGTCCTTCTTCTCCAAGATCCCCCCTCATCACGCCAGGGCATGAAAGCCTCTGGGCTCCCCACTGCCCTTGGGGTAACACAGGAGGTCTCTCTCTTGATCTGGTCCCCACTGGCCTGTCCAATGCTGTCCCCCATGCCCTGACCACATCATGCTCCCTCCCAGCTTCCTGACATCTGCTCCCTAACCTGGAACATTCCTCTTCGCTGTGCTAAAACTATTATCCTTCGAGATTGATCCCAGGTGCCTCTGCCCCCGGGCCCCTGCAAGGTTAAATGTCTCTCCCTTGTGTCCCCAATGCTCCCTCCAGCAGAGGCTGTGTCCCCCATATTGCCTTCTATACTATGAGTCCTGGTAGGCCTTTTTTCCTCTGTATTCTCAGCCTTCAGCACACAGTGGGCCTTCAGTAAAGGGTAAATGAATTCACATCAGAATATCTCCTACTGCATCGTGTGTGTCAGTTTCAATTATCTCACAATGCGAATAACTAAGGGAAAATCCATCTCAACCAGCAGCTTTCAGGCTGCTGTCTTTTCAACACAAAAATCTTAGACATACTCTAGGTGTTTAGAAATATTTTCTGCATGACCTTCTCACTCCAAATGAAGGCCATGGACCAGGAACATGCAGATTGACCCCAGACTTACTAAGTCAGAATCTGGATTTTACCCAGCCTCCCAGGTGCTCATGTGCACATTCAGATTTGAGAAGCATTTCTCTCAAAGACACACTCCTCCTTCCTAACGAAGGCCTGGTTTGTGGAATGGTAGAAACATCGAGACAGTTCGACGCACCTGGAGAATTATTCAAGCCCCAAAGAACAGAGAAGAAATGGTTCATTATGTGGCTGCATCTCCTTTTCTTTCTATATTAAATAAGACACCTTACTGTGAAGGTAAAAGGAGCAGGAATTGGGCCCGAGGGAGAAGCTCTAGGAACCTGCAGCGTTGGGTGAACTGATGCTGGGCGAGGTGTAATTGGCTGCCCTGGGATGGTGTTCAGGGATGAAGCAGGAAAATGAAGATGGGATTTTGTGGGGGCTGGAGTCTGGAAAGCTGATTTGATGTGGGAACTTCAGATCCAGAATGTCAGGATGTCTGTCCAGCAACATGCCTGGGAAAGAAATGGTGAAGGGCCAGGGAGAGAGTCTATAGTGGTTCTCTTCAGAGGGGAGCTGTTTTGCATAAAGGGGACAGTGACAGACTGAACTTTGGGTCTTGGGTGGCAGGAGCAGGTAATAATAAATACAAAATCTGACTTGCAAGAATAAAAGGGAAAATGTCCTAAGTAAGTGTTGTGCAGACAATGTTTTCAGCTTGGAACATAGAAAGAGATGGGCCAAGGGATTATAGAGAACAATAAAGGAAGGGAAAAAGAAGGAGTGTGTTTCTCAGTATGACATTACATAACATAATGTAAAAACTAAACAAACAAAACCCTCAAACCAGCAACTGAATTGCAAATGCTCCTCTAGGACACGGTCTGTGGCCCCTATAAGCAGGGATGAGCAGTGCCATCTCTGACTGTGCCCATTGCTGTTACTGCCCCCATCCCCCTGAGAGCCTCTAAGGGCACTGCATCCTCTCTGGTGCTCTGACCCATGGATGGATGCAGATTCTTCCCGAAGTCCTCAGGCATGGGTACCTATAACCGCTTGGCAGGAGGGAAACAGACACTAAGGAGACTGCAAGTCCAGATGCCTGGCATGAAAACTACAAGCTCATCTTTAGCATGTGTGCTGCAGACACACCTTTTTTCTGGTTCCTGCTAGAATCATCCATCTCCATGAATAAGAGCTGCTATAGGGATACTGCGTGTTCTCAGAGCTCAGGACAAAACACAGAGGTTTAGTTCTCCCTTTCACCCACACAGGTCTAGCTGATGCTTTGAGGATGCTCTTCTTCCCTGGGCAGCTGAGAATGGGAGTGACATTTCCTTAGGCAAATCTCCACCTACCCCTGCAGAGAAAGCTGACCCTTACCACCTACTCAGAATTACACTCTCAGAATACAGTAGAGAAGACAAAACTCAGGTAAGAGCAAGGCGCATACGCCTGGTACCCTGGGGTCATTTTCTGGATGCAAAGCCTTCCTCCCTTTGCTGCCAGCTGAGCCTCTGATAAGCCCTGCTCTGCCATTGGTGAGTGATGGTGGTAAGCAAGCTTTTAGGGGATGCTTAGGTGATGGACAGAAAGTTCAGGGAGTGCCAGGGACCGTGAGGAATGTGGTTCTGCCCTCAGGGAGTCCATATCATTTCTGGGAAGACAATATTCACCCCCAGAAAAAAAGAAAGAGAATGGAATACCATAGCCCGAGCAGATGTTGCCTTAGCCAAGGTCTGAAAGGCAGGTAGCAGCAGAGCCAGGGGGTGGGACGTCCTTCATGTACAGCTGGGTAAGGCCAGCATCACCTTGGGAAAGCTGCAGCCCTACGTTCCTGGAAGGGGTTATTGTGATGGAAAAGAGGGCCAGTGCCCTGGGGCATCACTGGAGTCTGGGAGGAAGGGAGGGCTCTAGCCGTGAGCAGGTCCCTCGCTTCTCCAGCATAGCTAGCTCCCTGGGACAAGCTGAGTGCAGAAAGGGCTTGTGATGGCACTGACTGGAAGTGAGTGGTCCAGGGGAGACAGAAGGTTCTGAGCATGATGGATTGCTTTCACGATGCTGCAGTCCCCTCCTGCCTGGAGGGGAATGACTTAGAACAGGTACAAGAATTTGAATTGCCAAACTGCGATTGCTTGGTGTCTGTCCTTGCTTGAGAGAAGCCAGCTCAGGAAGGAGCCTCTGCTCTGGGCAATTATGCCTGGCATACGTCCGCAGAGCCCGCACTCACAGCTGGGTCCTAGGGGCTTGGGGAGCATCGCGGCTCCTCAATCTGGCATCCAAAATCTTGACTACCAACCCTCCCCTCCACCGACTTCTCCAAATTCGCCCCCCCATTTTCTCCCCAGTCCACACCCCCTCCGCAAGCCAGACCGGCTTCCTGACATTGTTCACTGTGCCCTGAATGGCCTCCCGTCTCTTGGTTCCTCTCCTATTTTATACAGTGCAGCCTTCACCCAACACCTGCTTCAGGAAGAACCAGCCCTTTCCCCTAGGAACCGGATGGCCTCTCCCAGTGAGGAACAGCCTGCTTCACCGGTGGTTAGCAAAACAAAACAAAATGAAGCAAACAAACAAACAAAAAGCAACCCAGTAAAACATGGCTCACTCCAGTTTGCTCCACAAAGCTGGGAGAAGGGGCTGGACACGAGACACATATCTGGGACCGGTGGTCATGCTCTTCCCTGGAGAAAGGAGCACTTTGAGCTCTGAGACTGCAGCCCTGGCCAGGAGTGGAAGAGAGAACAGACCCAAGATGGGCTGGTCAGAAATGGCGGTTGCCCCAAGTGGAGGAGTGACGTGGACCAGTACGGTGGTAGGACGGAAGATTCCTCTCTAGGTCTGGGGGCTGGGATAGGAATGCCAGGAAAGCACTTTGACCGTCACCACACATATCTGAGAACTTGGAGGACCTGTCTGTGATCTGAAAGCCTGCTGGGACAATGGCTGGGGAGACAGACCTAATGGCTGTCTACAGTGGGTGAGCTAGAGGGAGGTGGGGGGGTGATGCAGAATCCAGTGTCGGCTTCTCCCACCCAAGGCTGGCAGACTTAGGCAGGGAGCCACCATCAAGTAGTTGGTCCAGATGTTACACCTGCTTACATCGCTTTGCCTGGCAGCAGGTGAGCAGGTGCAGGCAGGTGCTGCTTCCCTCTTGTCTTTGTTTCACACAAAGGTGCATTTTTCACCACTCATTCATGCATTCACCACTTGCCAATCACCTGCCTTGTGCCTGGCCCTGTGCTGGGGCTGCAGACACACCAGTAGATGGATAGCATCCCTGCCTCCTGGACCTCCCTCTCTGGAGCTGAAAATAGCCTCCTGCCCCGAGGTAGGGGCCCCACGCATTCTTCACACGCAGAATGAAACATTATTAACACGTTTTACTTCGCATACATTTAACACTGAAACAAGTACCAACCCCACTAGGAAATTACATTTAAATACATTTCAATGTGATTCCAAATCTGTAGGTGTCCCATTTATCAACGACAAAAAAGATTGGGATCATTCTCCAGATATGGCTTTGTGTTTTGCTTTCCTCACTTTAAATCCCATTGTGAGCTTGTTCCGAGCTTAGAAAGCTTTTATATTCTTTCCAGGCTTTCTTTTCAAAAGTGAGACTTTCACTGGGGCCAGTTGTTACACGTCAAAATAAAACCAGGTGAGTTCTTCTTCACTCAGATAGCTTTTCATTCATTCGTTCATTCGTTCATTCATTCAATGACTGTTTCTTGAGCACCTACCATTGGGGCCAGACATGTGCTAAATCTGAGAAATTCCACTGTGAACAAGAGAGACAGAATCCTGCCCTCAGGGTCCTTAGGGTCTAGTGAATTACACTCAACCAGAGTTCAGGCCCCCTGAGGTCAGGGACACACAGATTCCCACTCTGGCTTGTTCCTTTTTCTCTGTCTCTTGCTTGAAATAGACAGACACAGAGAAGACTCTCCCTTGTTCTTTACGTCTCACACGTCTTAGCTGTGTCTCCCCTACTCAGCATTTCACCTTGTCTACTCTGTTCAAAGGCAAATGATTCCGGTTCTCTCCAGAGGTGGATTTAATTACCCCCTCCCATCTTTCTAGTTGCAAGATTAAGGAAGATAAATTTATGCAGGGGACGATCTGAGGGCAATGACCCAGGTGGGTCCTCAGGTGTCCTTGCTTTGCACCATGAGGTCCTGCCAGTCTGGCCCGCTGAATTGGATTAGGAATAAATGCCTGACTAAAAGGCAGCCATTCAAAGTCTGACCAGTGACCTATATGTGGTCTGGCATCAGCCTGTCCCATAGGGACATGAATGACCAACACAGCTAATCGCACCCTCTCTTGGGGAGTTAAGAATGAAAGATACAGAGAGATAGAGATAGAGAAAGAGGTAGAACGTAACAGGGGCCCTGAAGCTTTAAAGACCTATGAAGGGAAGGCAGCAGACAGAAGGCACAGAGTGGATGAAACCATGCAGCACCCTAAGTTATGTGTAAGCAGAACCCTGCAACAGCATCAACAACCAAAACGGTGGCACAGAGATAACTCCAGCATCCCTGCTCGGCCACCAGAGGTATTGGTGCCACCACAAGAGCTCTTGTTATTCCATAAACCATCCAATCCTCTGCAAGCTCCATCTCTGCAGCTGGGCTTCCCACCCTTATTTCCCCTTCGTTCATTGCTACACCTCCATCCTCAAAGGGTAACCTGAACCTTCTGTCTTTGCATCCTAAAAGATCTAAACTAGCACAAATATCCACCTCCATCGAAGGCCACTGCTTCTCCATTACCAGAGCCAACACTTGAGAAACCCCCTAACACAGAGGCTGGATTCTGGATCTCCAGCCTCTGCCTGTACGCCCACTGTGCAAGCCCAAGGAACACGCAACCTTCCCCAGGTGCTGAGCAATTATTAAAACTTGAAATCACCAGCTGAACTCCGAACCCTTAGGTAAAGTGAATTGGCCCTTTCTCCTGAGCACTGTGGGATAATTCCTATTGATAGGAAGATGTCATGAGACTTGAGAAAGGGCACACTGGACAAAGTGGGCACACGAGTTAGATGAGTTGCCTTGGACATTCTCAGCTGTAAAATGGGGGGACTATATCGCCCAGGAGTTGTAAGAACAAACAGGCTACTCTATTTCTCACAGCAGAGTGCCTGTGCTCTACAAATTCCTCTAGTGATGCATCGTGATGATTGGAGGGCAAGTCCAGCACCTCCTGTACACGTGGCCAAGCTGCCTTCACCCAACAGGACAGACAAGAGCAGGCCCACCTTGCCAGCCAGGCTTGCAAACTGGCTTCACGTCCACCTGCACCAGGGTGTCCTGCACTGCAGGCTTCTGTCCGCAGTCGTAGGCGGTCACCAGGATCTCATACTGGCGTTGCTTGTCATAGCTCAGCTTCTCCGTGTTCCTGACGTTGCCTGAAGATACAGGGACATTGAAAATCATTTCAGATCAAGTTAACCACGCTGCAGTTCTTCAAAATCCCTTCTGCCCTCTTTCAACCTTCACCAGAATAAAATGTCCCCTTTCCCTATCTCTTTGTAAAGACTAGGGCAAGTAGGGACGTGGCTTCCACATGTGGCCTGCTTGTGCCTTGGTGGCAGATTCTCAGGAACCGCTGGCTGGAGCCACCCCAGCTGTGGAACGGAACTGCCAGGTAATTCTGCACACACATCTGGAATCCAACTGGTTGTGTTAGGTACGGGGTCATCAGAAGACCACCCTAAACTGCACCAAACTAACCCTACATTAGGCTGTGTCCCTAATGTAGGGCAACGTATGCTCATCTGACATGAAATCTCTGGGAAAAAGATGGAATTCAGAAACGTCCCGACACGTATTTTTAACATCTGGGCTCTATGCCAGGAATGTTCATTGCGTCTTCTCACATTATTTTGCTACCAAATAGGAAGTAAAATCAATAAGAGAAAACGTGTGACCTCTCTTCTGAAAGCTACACAGAATAACAGATTCCTTGCCCTGGTGACAAAGACATTTTTCTTCTCCAAGAGAGACCAGACATTGTTTCTGAGCCATTTGTGTGTATTTGTTCCTGTGGGTTTGATATAAATATTTGACAATTAATGAGCAAACTTTTAACTGACTGTTTTTGCTGAAATACAATTTTGGTTTCAAAAAATGAATCAAGGCCTGACGTGCATTTAATACTTTTTTTACTTTTTGATTCCCAGAGCTTAAAATCTCCCTTTGTTGAGAATAATTTCATTCTGGCTTTTTTGTTTTCAATGGTGGAGCTGACAGCAAATTAGAATTCAAATGATATCATCATCCTTTGCCAGAAGCAAAATCAAGAGAGTGGCATGGACATATATACACTACTAAATGTAAAACCAATAGCTAGTGGGAAGCAGCTGCATAGCACAGGGAGATCATCTCGGTGCTTTGTGACCACCTAGAGGGGCGGGATAGGGAGGGTGGGAGGGAGGGAGATGCAAGAGGGAAGAGATATGGGGACATATGTATATGTATAGTTGATTCACTTTGTTATAAAGCAGAAACTAACACACCATTGTAAAGCAATTACACTCCAATAAAGATGTTAAAAAAACAAATAAACCCCAAATAAACCAACAAGCAAATACACAAACATGGAATGGCTGACTCAGGTATATATATTTCATTTTTGTGCTCCTTTGTTAAAATTAAAAAAAAAATTATTGAAGTATAGTTGATTTACAATGCTGTGTTAATTTCTGCTGTACAGCAAAGTGATTCATTTATACATATATATACATTCTTTTTCATATTCTTTTCCATTATGATTTATCACAGGATATTGAATATACTTCCTTGTGCTATACTGTAGGACCTTGTTCATCCATCCTATGTAATACTAGTTTGCATCTGCTAATCCCAAACAACCCCCTTGGCAACCACAAGTCTGTTCTCTATGTCTGTGTGACTCAGGTATATTTTTATGTTTCATCAAAACTAAGGGGAAACTTTTAAATGAGCTTTCTTCCATTCCAACTGATGTATATTGGTCATGCAAATTGAGACAACGGTGACTAACCCAAGAAAGTTCAGGAAATTAGAAAAGCCACATCATGGGTTAAAGATAGGAAAAATCCATCCCCCCATCACTCAATATTAGTAAGACAGTACTCAGCACGAGGCCATGAGCAGGTGCTATGAATGTGAGCATATGTAAGGGTGTGGAGGGTCAGGGGGTACGAAGTTGCCCAAGACATTGGACCAAGAATTGGAATCATTTCTTCTGCTATCTGCTCTGGACTGTTTCTAAAAATGCAACTGCAGCCGGTGATTGGAAATCAAGTTTCCTTTAACAAAGCCAGTCAAGAATCTCTGAATAAAAATGTGTTTGTTGTATCTTTGGCCTTGTGGCAGATGTTCAGAATCCCTTTCCTTTTTCTCCAAATATTTGTTTTGGTCTCAGCTCGGGGGCCCCAAGCACATCTGGAACAGCTCACTCTGGGGTTGGTAACATTCCCTGTGGCTTCTGTTAATAAATTAGTTCGTGGTTAGAGCCATCACAGGGGAGGACCTCTGCCAGGTGGAAGCACTGTAATAGGACCACGAGAAGTATGTTTCAGCAACATCGAATTGAATTCTGAACAAAA
Source organism: Mesoplodon densirostris (assembly GCF_025265405.1). Taxonomy (NCBI): domain Eukaryota; kingdom Metazoa; phylum Chordata; class Mammalia; order Artiodactyla; family Ziphiidae; genus Mesoplodon; species Mesoplodon densirostris. The sequence goes on from NC_082665.1 coordinate 146,414,578, forward strand.
GGTTTTAACTTTCTTTAAAGTTAAATGGCTCTCAAAAGATACACTTCGTAGAAGAGGAAGGCTCAGGGTTTACTGTCCCTGTTACATTCAGCAGACCAAACACTACTGATGGCGGTAGAAAAATAAAAATAAACCCATGAGCCCGCAATCCTTGGTTCAATTTACACCAGCTCCCCTGCTGTAAGAAGTCTTAATGAAACTGAGAAACTACTTTACTTTCTCCACCACCACCAACTTCACGCATGGGAGAATGGGTTTCAGAGCACAGGATTTGAAGCATCAGAGTACAATATTTTCACGGATGGTTGTAGAGGAAAAGGTCGTGTTTGGCTAAGTCACACATTTAAAAACATTTTGAAAGATCAGAAACAGCCATCCTTTTTGCTTCTGTGACAATTTTATTATTTTCCCCACAAGTGAATGATTTTTCAGGGGAGGAACTCAAGGGAAGGGAGGCCAAAGACTTCTGGTTGGAAGAGGTTGAGTCTTGTGTTAAAAGAAAAAGTCCTGGGGCCTGAATGAGTGGAGCCCAACTCAACAGTACTCTTTCTTTTTTTTTTTTTTTAATTAATTTATTTTATTTTAGGCTGCGTTGGGTCTTCGTTGCTGTGCACGGGCTTTCTCTAGGTGTGGCGAGCCGGGGCTACTCTTTGTTGTGGTGTGCGGGCTTCTCATTGTGGTGGCTTCTCTTGTTGTGGAGCATGGGCTCTAGGTGTGCGGGCTTCAGTAGTTGTGGCGCGTGGGCTCAGTAGTTGTGGTGCGCCAGGCTTAGCTGCTCTGCAGCATGTGGAATCTTCCCAGGCCAGGGCTGGAACCATGTTGCCTGCATTGGCAGGTGGATTCTTAACCACTGCGCCACCAGGGAAGCCAAGAAAGCCATGCACATTTTTCTAATGTGCATACAAAGAACTTCTTCAAGGAGCTGGGAAGGTCACTGGGAGAAGTGATGGATAAGGGCCAACTGGGAAGCTCATTAGAATGGGAGCTGCTTCTGCGTCTGCCCTTAGGTCCTGCCTTCATTACTTGAGAACTGCTTTTGTAAACCTCGCCATGGGGCCATGGGTGGGGTGAGCGGGGAGGGGGGCACGCTCCCCGGAGTGCCTGGCTCTCCTCTTCATCTCAGGCTGTAACCAACGGCTGGAGGCAAAGGCCTGGCAAAGGACCATTACTCACTTTTAATGAGACAGCTAGGTAAATAAATTGGCATGTGTTAGTGAAATGGCTCATCAAGGTGAGTAATTATCTTCATGACTGGGGCAGTTTACCCTCAGGTGAAGGAACGTGCATCTCCTCTCTCCCAGGTCGTGGCTCTCCACAACTAAGGCAGGAGGCCAAGGGCAGCTTGACCACTTGTTCCAGATACCCTCCCCCATGTCCAGTCTAGCTCTTCAGCAAGGACTTGTCACTCTCCAAGTTCCACAGCTCTTGTGGACATAGACGGCACAGCTGATCATAGGGGACCAGAAACATACAAAGCAGTTGTTTTATATTTTGTAGAGTGGTGTGTGTGTGTGTGCGTGTGTCATGTATGTCTGAGTGGTGGGGACAGGCCAGCCACTTCATAGGGCCTGTAGGAAAAGCTATCAGGAGCAGTTCTTCTAATTGAAATTACCTGCTTCTTAGTCCTGAACCAAACTTTAAAGTCCAGTATTTTCTCCTTTGCTTTCTCATGCTTTGATCTTGTGTCCTACACACTTAGCATCTAGTGATGTCCAGGTGTATAACTGACACTGGCCACGTGTTTGAGCATCTTTTAAGGAAACGTCCTCATTACCATTTTGTCTGTTTGATGAATATTGGTTTTATCTTCTGAGACAGATCATAAACTGCAGGAGACCAACGATGAGGGTGTCTCCTTGGCCTCCATGCCCTATGGAATCTGCTGCAATTCTCAGGATGCAGAAGACTCTGTCATAGGGTAAGTTTCTCCCTGGGCTCAACATCAAGGAACACGGGAAGCACTGAAGATTCGTGAGCAGGTGACTGATGGTATTTCCCTCTAGGCATTGGCTACCAGGAGGCTGAGGGCTAATTCGCTGCCTAAACCTGGTTCATGGCACGCTTTGTGCACCACCCTCACCCTTGACTCTGCCTGACTTTCTATTTTTTATTTAGATTTTTTTTGCTAGATGGTAAGCTCCATGTGGGCAGGCCCACATCTGTTTTGACCTCCCCTCTATCTCTATTCCCAGTGCCTAGCACTGTGCCTGACACTTAAACATTTGTGGCGTGGATGAACCTCAGGTTTTGCAACTTCCCCATCATTGAGCAGTTAAATCCTATTTGAAACAAAGTGAGGATAATGTATGTACACCCACACACTCATTCTAATAATGAAACAATATACTTGATTAATATCAAGTTATTGAGAATTACAGTTAAATTGGGCTGAGTTGATTGGGCCTCTGGCTGTGGTGTTTACACTGCAATGAGTTTTTAAATAATGGTGATGTGGAAATATCCAAATGGCTTTCTAGGATTGTTTTCAGTTCAGTAAATTTAGTTTGAGATTGGAGTGTGGTGGGAGGGGTCTTTCATTCCTCATTCTCACTGGGGTGGAAGTTCTCAAAAACCCTTGGCAAGAGCTTTAAAGATTCCTGAATGGATCTATAGCTTGGACGGTGTTTCCAAAATCTCCGCCTTCTCTTTTAGCTTCTCTCTGTCTGGGAGCAGATTGTTGTGGTGTGGCTAATGTTACACTTGTTATACAGGAAACTCAGATGTGGCTGAGTTGATGGCATGGCTCACATCTGGATGACGGCAGGAAAATTCTACCAGAAAACCAACCTGTCTTCAGTATCCAAATGTGAGTTCTATAGACTATTCACTGAGGAGGTTTCTGGGGTGTTTTAGACCTGGCCGGGCTGCTGATTACGTAAGGTCATCCCTTCTAGCGCAGGGCTGAGTTCTGGGTTGCACAGCCTACATCAGGGATAGCAAGGGAGGCGTCACCTGCCAAGTGCATTCAGAGCCCTCACTTGGCCTTCAAAGGGGTGGGGGGTGGAGCTGTTTCCCTGCTTCCATTCACCGGGGTCCTCTCAGGACACTCACCGTTTCTGTCAATGGCAAAAGGCACATCAGTTGTGACGATTTCATAGTTGCAAATCTGGCTGTACTGCGGGGAGCAGTCCTCGTCGACAGCCTCCACCTGCAGGATGCTGTCGTAGATCTTGCCCTCTGTCACGACAGCCTTGTAGGATGGCTCTTTGAAGGTGGGAGCAAACTCATTGACGTCCTTCACCTGGATATGGACCACGGCCCTAGGACCACACACGGGAAGGAAGAGATGGTGGTAAAGAAAGAATCACACCATCCTCCCACACCTCCCCCAGGTACTGACCCAGGCCCCAAGGTCAGGAGAGTAGAGAAACCACAAGACAGTCAGGGTGGCTGTTGTCTAAGGGCTCTGTCCGCCCTCCCAATGAGACCCCTTTACCTGTCCTTGCCCCGATCCTCTGAGATGAATCCACCCCAGAGAGGTGCCTCCTCTTCTCTGACCTTCCTAGTTACCCAGCTTTAGGCAACGCATTTCCTCTAGATCATCTCCTCATTCCCTCCGCTATTCATTCACTCCATCCAGTAAGAATTGAACCACTCTTACTCTGGGTTAGGGGCTGAGCTAAACTATTTGAGAGTTACAACCTCAAATGAAAAGTGCTGTGACGGAGAGAAGCACATGGCCTGGCAGAAATCCAGGGAAAGTCCCAACGAGGTCTGCAGGGATGGGCTGGCTGACAGAAGGCTTCCCAGAGGAAGTGACATCTGAACTCAGTCCTGACGGTAAAATAGGAGTATCTTCATGGGAAGCACAGGGGTGGAGTATTCTAGGGTTAGAAGGAGGCCCGTGCTGGGGGCCTCCTTTCTAGGGGCCTGGGGACCTGGCCAGCAGTCGGGCAGGCTGGAGCAGCACGGTGTGACCACTGCACATGCATATCTGAAGAGCAGCGTGTGAACGGAGATGGGCGGGCAGGGGTGGGAGGGGTCCAGGGAGCTCCATCAGGTCACTCACTTGTGCGATTTCTTCCAGGCCGTCTCCTGGGACCCCGTGCCGCAGTCATAGGCCTGGATGATGAACGTGTACTCCTTCTGCAGTTCACAGTCGATGGGGCTCCTGGCGCGGAGCTGGCCCTCTCCCGACGTCTTGTTGAGCACCACAGCCTCGAAGGGTAGCTCCTGGCCATGGATCTTGAATGCACAGATTTCCCCTGCAGGAGGATGGAAGGCAGAGAGCGGGGATCCTGAGAATGGCCACACTGAACACAGAGCTTCGACTGGACCAGATTTGCAAACCCAAAACCAGACCATTTCCTCCACACAGAAAATTGTCAAAGCAGAACCAGCCTTTAGAAACTCAGACCAACACGTTCATGTCCTGGATGGTAAAACTGAAATGTGCGCCATCCGGTGTACCCGGCAGAAAAAGTGGGGTGTGTGGGTGGTCATCAAGCAGGGGAGCTGGCGGATATCTCAGTTTGCCACTTTTCCCAGGAGGTTTCTCGCTTGCCCTCTGCCCAGTATGAAATTAAGGAATTTGCCCATGGTCAAAAGACAAATGACTGCAGAGGAAAGGAGAAAAAGGCCAAAGCTTTCACTTTCTTTTGTTTTGTGACAACATCCTTGAGTCTTCAAAGTGTGCCCTGTGAAGCAGCGGCCTGGGCATCCCTGGGGAGCTTGTTAGGAATACAGACTCCCAGGTCCCATCTGGACCTCCTGAGTCAGTATATGCATCTTTTTTTTTTTTCTGGTGTGTCCGTGATGTCTTTTTTTTTTTCTTGAAGTATAGTTGATTTACAATATTGTGTTAATTTTTGCTGTACAGCAAAGTGATTCGATTATATATATATATATATATATATATATATATATATATATATATGTATATTCTTTTTTTTTTTTTTTTTTTTTTTTTGGCGGTACGCGGGCCTCTCACTGTCGTGGCCTCTCCCGTTGCGGAGCACAGGCTCCGGACGCGCAGGCTCAGCGGCCATGGCTCACGGGCCCAGCCGCTCCGCGGCATGTGGGATCTTCCCAGACCGGGGCACGAACCTGTGTCCCCTGCATCGGCAGGTGGACCCTCAACCACTGCTCCACAAGGGAAGCCCTTATATTCTTTTCTATATAGTTTATCCCAGGATATTGGATATAGTTCCCTGTGCTTTATAGTAGGACCTTGTTTACCCAGCCTATATATGATAGTTTGCATCTGCTAACTTAATTAGGGTCCCCAGGTCATCTGTTTGCTCAGTACATGTGAGCAGCACTGCTTGGCTCCGTCCTTTACTCTTGGTTTAAGCACCCCGCGTTGCTGTAGCCCTCTTCCCCCTTCTCCCCTCCCCCCTCCTTCACGTCTCTCACCTACCACTTCCCTGCGGGGACAGGGACACCACTTGGAGTTGCCATATTCTCTCCAAATAGCGGGGTGAGTTTATGTGAGTTCCAGAATCCCCGTGGAGCCTGAAACGCCAACTTCTTAAAGAGCTGACCATGTTGTGAAATGAATACATTTCTCTCCGTCAGCTGGGTTCATGTGTATTATAGCTATTTCTCAGCATTAACACAAGGCCACGAAAATATCTTCTTTATCTCAGTTGATGGATGTTTATTTCTTGAACCCTGACTGTAAGCCCTGTTGTAAGTGTCCTGGAAAGTACTGAAGATTTGAGACACATTCTCTTCCTGTGTTGAGGGAGCTTACAGGCTTGTTGGAGAGACGACGTGCAGATGTCCAGAAAGACCCTTCATAGTGCAAAGGGGTGTGTGAGTGTCACATGACACAGGCAGCAAGGTGTCCAGCTATAGGCTGTTGGGGAGTAAAACACAGGCTTGAGCCTGGGGGCCTGAGTCACGTTCCAGGTTCACTACTGACTTGTTGATTTAGTCAAATTATAGTGACTCTCTAGGTTTCAACTGTGTCACCTGTAAAAGGGCCCAGGAGATAATGTCGCAGGGAGAACATCTACCTGACATGCCCCAAGCCTGGTCTGACATTGTCCCAGCTGCACTGCTGTGACCAGGATGAGGTGCCTACAGTCTACAGTTGAAGGGGGGCCTCAGGCTCAGGGTGACCAGGCATCTGCCCACAAAGCACAGGCACCGTGAGGAGAAGGGGTAACGCGGCTGCATGCCTGCTGTGTGTCAGGCATTGAGCTTTGCACCTCCGCCCAGGTGATCTGGTTTAATCATCACGACAACCCTCCAAGGCAGATGTTTTATACCAATCTGTACAAATTAACAACAACAACAAAAAGGATCAAAGGAGTTATTACTTGCTCAAGGTCACAGAGCGAAAGTTGGTGTAAACCCCAGGTATGGCTGAGTTGTAACTCCATGCCCCCTCTGCAACACCGTGGCATCTCCAAGCAGCCCCATAACTTCCAAGGGGACCGCCGAGGGAATTGCTTCCAGTAACATTCTACATTCCCACTCAAGGCTCACTCAGGAGAGGAAGTCCCCACGCCATTTTACATATAGAAAGGTGCCCTGATCTCTTACTGACAATGTTTTCTGAGATGGTCAGTCAATACCAGTTTTCCCTTTAGGCTTTTGTTTTTTATTATTTCGTCAATCCTCAATTTCATTATGAACACTCCATTTTCACTACATTCCCTCCTGGCCATTTCTCACATGTAGTTGTGGAGTAATGGACAAGACAGACAGCTAGTGGGCCAGGCTCTAACCAGAAGGCTGGTTCCCATTCCATCGCTGTTGCTCAGGCCAGTACTACCTCTCGGACAAGGCTAGCTCTGCAGCCTTCAGGGTGGGAGAACAGGTTACATCGCATCCTCAAGTTTCATTTCTGCTCTGGATTGGCTGGGGTTGAAGGGATGGACTTCTGACATGCCTTCCTTGAGATTCTATCCCAAGATCAATGCCAATGTGGGAATATTAGCAGCGAGTGAGCCCAGACTGGTTCTGGGGTGTTCTCTGGAGTGCCCAACTACAGCCATGATTCTAAGACCCATCAGACCAGACCATTTCTCTTTGAAGAGTCCAATTAAACTAAATATAAATGAGGGTAATTTTCTGTTGGAGATATTTGATCACACCTAAAGTAGTTCTCAAAGCTCAGAAATCCTGAACAAGAAGAAAGGAGAGGAAGGAGGAAAAGGCAAAAGAGGAGGGGGAAATGCAGACACAAGGGGAAGGTAAGAAAAAGTAAACCTCAGGGCAACGTATTTTCATCGAACTAAATTCAGCTCAATTCAACTCAATAGAACCAGAATTTTTTGAGGATGGAGTAAGTAAGTGCAAGGCACCATGCTGGGGCTGGAGACACATAAAACACGACTTGTAAACCTTAAGGGATAAAGATACCCAATCCTCAAGTCCTCATTACCTCCTAGAAGAGACAGTGAAGTTCACAAGGGCAATGCCATGCTCACTTAGTTTGCACCAGCTCAGACTGAGATGGGACTTAGCCCCCTTTAAACAAAAACTAGAATTCATGTCACACTCATTTATCCCACCTCTTCATCTGACCTGTGTGTTCTGGTTGCAAGAACATTCATTCGTTTATTCATCCATTCACTCACCTCATATTTATTAGGGACTGTGCACCCAGCACTGGCAAAACAGTGATGAACAAAACCCTGGCCTATAAGCTACTGGCAGTCACATGTGGGAGGGAAATAAGGAATCAGATAATCACCTACCTTTATGAAGGATGGCGATGGTGATACATGCATTGAAGGAGGGCTTCTTGGTGCTAAGAGACTTCTGACCTGAACAGGTCAGGCAGGGAGGTCTAAGCTAAGGATGTGATGGCTCAGCTGAGATCACAGGAAGAGAAAGAGGGAGGCACCCAGGCCACCAGGGAGGGGACTGAGTTTCAGGCAGAGGGGGCAGCACATTGTAGTGTCCTTCAGAAGGAGGGGACATGGGACTGCAGAGACCGATGTGGCCAGAGTAGAGGCAATGGGGTAGGGCCAGTTTCATGGGTGTGTGACCTGAGAGGCACATGGGGGTCATGTACTCAAGAGGGCCCTGAGCTTGGTTGAAATCTCTGCTGTCACCATGTTGAAATTCTTAATAATTTTATCTTTGAACTTGAGTTTTGTAAAGGAAGGCTGATGGGACAATGGAGCATGTTCCGAGCAGTGGAGATGGGTGTAATAGGCATGTCTCCCCGTTCCTGCTCTTTCTTCATATCTACTGTTCAGAATGCACCACGAGCACAGCATTATGGTGGACGCACGATGTGGGGATGGGGGAGTGGCATTCAGGGGGACTCAGAGACAGAACAAGGTAATCATATGACAGCTACGAGTGAAGAGTCCACTAAGCAGGGAGCTGACAGCCCCAAGAGGCTACCCCTTCTGTTTGAACCAAAATTGTTTTGAACACAGAAAAAAGGCAAGCAACCGAAGAACACTGTCCTATCCTTTCTTACTGTTACTTCCCTGTAGTAGCCAATCACTTATGCTGAAAATGATGACAGGGAAGAAAAGGAAAGATAAAACAATCCATTATTCCTTTTCTTTTCACACCGTCCTTGCTATCAGCAAGTCAAATGTAGAGAATGTTGGTAGAATATGCGCATATCAAGAAGTGAAATGAAAACCATCGAGTACCATTTGTGTAAACTTCACAATGCTCTGGTAAAGAATTAAATACATATGCATACCTGAGCTAGAACATGCAAAGGCTATAATTTTCAGAGATTCTGCACAGCAGTTAACTGCTCTTCTGTTTGCATTTGAAACAAATTGGCATTGCACAGTATAAAGATAAATTGTAGGGCTTCCCTGGTGGTGCAGTGGTTGAGAGTCCACCTGCCAATGCAGGGGACACGGGTTCATGCCCCGGTCCAGGAGGATCCCACATGCCATGGAGCAGCTGGGCCTGTGAGCCATGGCTGCTGAGCCTGCGCGTCTGGAGCCTGTGCTCCGCAACAGGAGAGGCCACAACAGTGAGAGGTCCGCGTACCGCAAAAAATAAATAAATAAATAAATAAAAATAAATTGTAAAATCTATGCTAATCATTTAAATTTTTTTCTTTACTTAGAATCACATCAAATAGCAAATTAAAAGCACAGCTAGTTGAGAGAGACTGTGGAAGGAATGTCCTGGGATAGAATCCTGAGGAGGAAGGATATTTAAAACTACAGTTCCCAGTATCTGTGAATGACACATTGGGCTATAATGATCTTTTGTGAGGCCTGTCGCTAGAATTCGTTGTAACTAATAAAGCACTATAGTGGGAGGGTGATGTACTTAAAAGTAAAAGATCAGACCTTATGGTTTCTATATAAAAAATATTGTAACAGGGAAGAACAAAATCTGACTCCATGTTGGATCTGTTTCTTCTACTTTAACCTTTGCTCTCTGTTGTTATTTGTTACTATGATCACTAAAACGATGTTGTCTATAGCTACTGGCATACATAATGGCCTCCCTCGGGGAACATTGCCCCTCTGCCTAAATGTTAAACTGAAGTGCCTTAGTTCAGCTCACAGGGAAAGAAACATTCTGACCCTGCCTACCTGTGAATGGCTGCAAGAAAGAAGAACTTAACACATTCCCTCCCCTAGGCTGGCCAAACCAGGAGATGTTTTGCAAGACTTATGGCCTTTTTACTTTACTTCCTCACCTCCTCCCCATCTCTGATCTATAAAAGAATCTAGCATCCAGACCCTGATGGTACTCTAGGACATTAGTTTGCCAACTTCTCAGACTCCTGGCTTTCTGAATAAAGTTGCTATTCCTTTCCTCAACACCTTGTCTCCTGATTTATTGGCCTGTCATGTGGTGAGCAGAGGGAGCTTGTACTCAGTAACAATATCACTTTTAAAATCTTGCTTTCCTAGAAAAATGGTACAAATGAACCAGTTTGCAGGGCAGAAATAGAGACACAGATGTAGAGAACAAACATATGGACACCAACGGGGGAAAGCAGCGGTGGCAGTGGTGGTGGTGGGATGAACTGGGAGATTGGGATTGACATATATACACTAATATGTATAAAATGGATAACTAATAAGAGCCTGCTCTATAAAAAAATAAAATAAAATTCAAAAAAATATGTTAAAAAAATCTTGCTTTCCAATCTGCTTTCTGGGGTGGGAGACTTAGTGTGCCAGGACCTGTGTGTGGGAGTGTAACACACAGATGCACATGCACTTGGGACCAACAACGGGCTCTGTGGGGAAATGGGGCCAGAAGCATGGGGCTATCTCGCAGTGGCTGTGGCATAAGGTGGCTGAACTCAGCTTCACCAAGAGCCCCCTGGAGGGGCCAGACCAGAAGAGGAGTCCCTGCAGTGTCTGGGGCTGGGTGGTGGGGTTTCCATGGCTCCAGCCCCTTATCACCTACCTCTATCTCACAATTACCTTTTCCTCTGCAGTAACACGCCTCCTGACACACCAGCAGAAATTGGTGTAGTTGTCTCCTAATTCCTCCCATAAGATTCTGGGGGAAGTGAATGAATGAATGAATTAAAGAAATTGATGAATGAATGAATGAAATTGATTTTTAGAATGTATTTTGTTCCTATTCTTGCATACCCTTGGCCAACAGATTGGGTTGATTCTATTTTCCAGGTGAGGAAACTGAGTCTCAGAGAGATTACCTGGTTCACCCAAGGTCACTTTGATAGTAAAGAGTGGATCAAGGACCGACGTCTAGACCCTTTGAATCTAACTCCTGTGCCCTCTGTTCTTTCATGTGGGTGTGATGTTCCAGAAGAGGGGTTCTCACAGTGTAATCTGTAGACACCTTGGATCCCCAAGGCACTTTCTGCTATGTCCACAAAGTCAAAATCATCATCATATGAACACTAAGACATTATTTGACTTTGTCCCTGTGTTGATATTTGCATTGTTGGTATAAAACCAGTGGTGAATAAAAGTGCTGGTGCCATAGTAGCACCTGACCGCATTCTATGTGACATACAGTCACTGTAAAAAGAAAGAAAGAAAGAAAGAATGAAAGAAGGCCAATTTCACTTAAGAATGACTTTAATGATGTGGTAAATATTATCCATTTTATTAAATCTCAATCCTTGAGTACATGTATTTTAATATTCTGTGTGACAAAATGGAAAGTACACATAAAACATCTTTGCAGAGCAAAGTACGCTGGTTTGTCTCTAGGAAAAGCATTCATGTGATTTAAGTTGAATGGGAGCTACACCAGGACGATTTTGTAGGGGATGCTATTTTTACCTGAAAGAATGATTGACAGACAAACTATGTTTATTCAAACTTGAATGTGTGGCAAACTTTCTTTTAAAGTAAGCCTGTCACTTCAAGGAAAAGAACTCATAGTAGTGGTTGCCAATGATAAATTTGAGACTTCAATTTTGGAAAATTTGTGTCTGCCATAGAGAGTGTGACAATTTACCAATGCTTTAATACTTTTCTGATGAAGTGAGTAGTGCTAATAATGACTGACTGTTTGATAATGTATAATGAAATATGTCAACTTTAGAAAGATCTACTTAACCATAAATCACTAACTTCTAAATGACCAATGCATACTGTTACACAGAACGTATGGGTAAAAGATTCATTCAAAGTGCAAAATAGACCAATGGATTTTAATGCAGCAGTGTATACTAAACTTTAAGAAACCATTGCTTATGGAGTTCTGGTACAGTACCAGAGAAGAATAGCTACAATTATCTGAAAAGATTAAAATACTCCTCCCTTTTCCAACTATATATCTCGGTGAGGCCATATTTTTTTCTTCACATACTTTGACCTAAAAGGCATATCACAACAGATTGAAGGCAGAGAAGATATGAGGATATTCAAGGCAGACATTGAAGAGATTGCAAAAATGTACATGATGCCACCCTTCACACTAAATTTGTTTTGGAAAATGTATTTTTTTGGATCAAATTATGCTATATATGTTAACCTGGAATGTATTTATTATTGTGATTTTTAAATAAGTTAATAAATAAGCATTTGTAAGTTTCTTAGTTTTAGTTTCTAAAACAGTAAATATCAATAGATATAACCCACATAGATAAAAGATCTTCAGAGTCATTAGCAATGTTTAAGAGCATAAAGGGGTCATGAAACCAAAAAGCTTATAATTTATCAACCATAGTTTCCACCCAGATCATGATTCCATATCCTATTCCTGATACTTGAAACATGATCCACCACCTCTCAGAAAAATCCCAATCTCAGAGGAACTCATTTTTCTTTGTATTGCACAGCTGGGGCATTTGCAGTGAGAGTAACCAGGCAGCGCTCAATGTCTACAGAGCTCCGGGGATGGGGAACTTCATTTCCACATCCTCATCCAAGCATGGGTGGTAAACATCTGGCTCTGGAGCCAGAGAGGCTGGGCTCGAATCCTACCTCTATTAACTACCTGTGTGACCTTGGGCAAGTCACTTATCTCTCCGTGCCTGCTTTCTCATCTGTGAAATGGGACAATATTAGCAATAGTTACCTCATAGTGTTCTTGGTTGTTGGAAGGATTAAATGTGTTAATATATGCAAAGTGCTTAACAGTGACTGGCATGACGTAGGTACCACTTAAGAGTGAGCTCGCCTCACTCTTATTATATTGTAGAAAAGCCACCTACTTCTGGCTAACTCCCTGTCCACGTTTGAGATTGGAAGAGGCTGAATGTGGAGCTCATTTCACCGTCAGAAGCATTTTGAATGTGTGTTACATGTGTCATTAAAAATCAGTCTGGCTCCTTGAAGTACCTTACACTTATCAGTCACAGCCTTCACATCTTTATTTTCCTGAATATCACTGGCTAACATCGTTGGCATCCTGTGAATTTGCAGAATCTCATCCAGGGCCAGTACTGCTTCATGGGGAAAGTTCATTGAGGGGGTGGGAGGTGTTGTGTGTCTGATTTTGCTCATCACAGTGACTGGGGATTGCTAATGGCCTTTATTGGTCAAGAGTCAAGGGTGCTAAATGTCCTGCCTTGAGCAGGCCGGTCTTATACCATCAAGAACCATCTCATCTCAAATGGCCATAGCATCCCCTTGAGAAACACTACACCCCCAGCATGCAGCTAGTCTGTTGGAGCAAACATGGCCAGGTTCATGACACCAGCTTTAGGGAAAATGATGGGTCCTGCAAAGGCTTCTCTTCCAGATTGGTGAGGTCCCTCCCGATGGAGGGTGGTACCATCTGCTCTCAGCTGCACACTGTGTCCTCCCAGTACACATACTTGGCAGGCAGGGAACACGGACCACACTGCCGGAGGGCTGGGCGGAAGGGTTTCTTAAAGCGTACTCTACACAGAGACATCTGTATTCGCTTTAGGTGTAATAAAATGGAAAGGACAAATGTTAATCACAACAAGAGGTACTCATGCCCAGAATATCAAATTAGGGCTGAACTGAGAAATCTACACTTTAAAAAAAAGGTTGATTTAAGCCCTCTCATTTCAGAGAAAAACTTGGATAGTTAGGGAGTTTGGGATTGACATGTATGCACTGCTATATTTAAAATGGAGGGGAGAACCTTCAAGATGGTGGAGGAGTAAGACATGGAGATCATCTTCCTCCCCACAAATACATCAGAAATACATCTACATGTGGAACAACTCCTACAGAACACCTTCTGAATGCTGGCAGAAGACCTCAGACTTCCCAAAAGGCAAGAAACTCCCCACGTACCTGGGTAGGGCAAAAGAAAAAAGAATAAACAGAGACAAAAGAATAGGGACGGGACCTGCACCTCTGGGAGGGAGATGTGAAGGGGGAAAAGTTTCCACACACTAGGAAGCCCCTTCACTGGCAGAGATGGGACAAGGATTGGGGGGAAGCTTCAGAGCCACGGAGGACAGCACAGCAACAGGGGTTCAGAGGGCAAAGTGGAGAGATTCCTGCACAGAGGATCGGTGCTGACCGGCACTCACGAGCCCGAGAGGCTTGTCGGCTCACCCACTGGGGTGGGCCAGGGCTGGGAACTGAGGCTCAGCTTCGGAGGTCAGACCCCAGGGAGAGGACTGGGGTTGGCTGCATGAACACAGCCTGAAGGGGTTAGTGCACCACGGCTAGCCAGGAGGGAGTCCGGGAAAAAGTCTGGACCTGCCTAAGAGGCAAGAGACCATAGTTTCAGGGTGCATGAGGAGAGGGGATTCCTTCCCTGTCTGCCCACAAAAGGCAGAACACCACCTAAATGAGCTCCAGAGACAGGCGCGAGCCTCGGCCATCAGCTCAGATCCCAGAGACGGGCATGAAACGCTAAGGTTGCTGCTGCAACCACCAAGAAGCCTGTGTGCAAGCACAGGTCACTATCCACATGCCCCTGGGAGCCTGTGTAGCCCGCCACTGCCAGGGTCCCATGATCCAGGGACAACTTGCCCGGGAGAACACATGGCGTGACTCAGGCTGTTGCCATGTCACGCCAGCCTCTGCCGCCGCAGGCTCATCCCGCATTCCGCACCCCTCCCCTCCCCGGCCTGAGTGAGCCAGAGCCCCCGAATCAGCCGCTCCTTTAACTTCCTCCTGTCTGGGCAAAGAACAGACACCAGAGGGTGACCTACATGCAGAGGCAGGGGAAATCCAAAGCTGAACCCCAGGCACTGTGCGAACAAAGAAGAGAAAGGGAAATTTCTCCGTGCAGGCTCGGGAGCAGTGGATTAAACCTCCACAATCAACTTGATGTAACGTTCATCTGTGGAATACCTGAAGAGACAGAGAATCATCCTAAAACTGAGGCGGCAGACATTGGGAGCAACTGTAGACTTGGGGTTTGCTTTCTGCGTCTAATATGTTTCTAGTTTTATGTTTATCTTAGTTTATTATTTACAGCTTATTATCATTGGTAGATTAGTTTACTGAATTGGTTGCTCTCTTGCATATATATATATATATATATATATATATATATATATATATATATATATATATATATAATTTTTTCTTTTTTCTCTTTTTGTGAGTGTGTATGTGTATGCTTCTTTGTGTGATTTTGTCTATATAGGTTTGCTCTTACCATATGTCCTAAGATTCTGTCTGTCCACATTTTTTAATATACTTTTTAGTGCTTGTTATCATTGGTGGATTTGTTAATTGGTTTGGTTGCTCTCTTCTTTTTTTAAATTACTTTTTAATTTTAATAAGATTTATTCTTTTTAATTTTTTATTTTAATAACTTTGTTTTATTTTTTTTTCATTTTTTTCCCTTTTCTCCTTTTTCTTCTCAGTCATGTGGCTGACAGGGTCTTGGTGCTCTGGCCGGGTGTCAGGCCTGAGCCTCTGAGGTGGGAGAGCCGAGTTCAGGACATTGGTCCACCAGAGACCTCTCGGCCCCATGTACTATCAATCAGTGAGAGCTCTCCCAGAGATCTCCATCTCAAAGCTAAGATCCAGCTCCACTCAACGACCAGCAGGCTCCAGTGCTGGACACCCCATGCCAAACAACTAGCAAGACAGGAACACAACCCCACCCATTAGCACAGAGGCTGCCTAAAATCATAATAAGGTCACAGACACCCCAAAACACACCACTGGATATGGTCCTACCCACCAGAAAGACAAGATCCTACCTCATCCATCAGAAAACAGGCAACATTCCCCTACACCAGGAAGCTTACACAACCCACTGAACCAACCTTAGCCACTGGGGGCAGGCACCAAAACCAATGAGAACTAGGAACCTGCAGCCAGCGAAAAGCCACCCCAAACACAGTTAGTTAAGCAAAATGAGAAGACAGAGAAATACAAAGCAGATGAGGAAGCACAGTAAAATCCCACCAGACCAAACAAATGAAGAGGAAATAGGCAGTTTACCAGAAAAGAATTCAGAGTAATGATACTAAAGATGATCCAAAATTTTGGAAATATAATGGAGAAAATAGAAGAAACGTTTAATAAGGACCTAGAAGAACTAAAGAGCAAACAAACAAGGATGAACAACACAATAAATGAAATTAAAAATTCTCTAGAGTATTCAATAGCAGAATAACTGAGGCAGAAGAATGGATAAGTGACCTGGAAGATAAAATAGTGGAAATAACTACCACAGAGCAGAATAAAGATAAAAGAATGAAAAGAATTGAGGACAGTCCCAGAGACCTCTGGAACAACATTAAATGCACCAACATTCAAATTATAGGGGTCCCAGAAGAAGAAGAGAAAAAGAAAGGGACTGAGAAAATATTTGAAGAGATTATAGTTGAAAACTTCCCTAATATGGGAAAGGAAATAGTCAAGTCCAGGAAGAGCAGAGAGTCCCATACAGGATAAATCCAGGGAGAAAGATGCCAAGACACATATTAATCAAACTATCAAAAGTTAAATACAAAGAAAAAATATTAAAAGCAGCAAGAGAAAAACAACAAATAACAACAAGGGAATCGCCATGAGGTTAACAGCTGATTATTCAGCAGAAACTCTGCAAGACAGAAGGGAGTGGCAGGACATATTTAAAGTGATGAAAGGGAAAAACCTACAACCAAAATTACTCTACCTAGCAAGGACCTCATTCAGATTTGACAGAGATATTAAAAACTTTACAGATAAGCAAAAGCTAAGAGAATTCAGCACCACCAAACCAGCTTCATAAGAAATGCCAAAGGAACTTCTCTAGGCAGGAAACACAAGAGAAGGAAAAGAACTACGATAACAAACCTGAATGAATTAAGACAATGGTAATAGGAACATACATACTGATAATTACCTTAAATGTAAATGGATTAAATGCTCCAACAAAAACACGGAGACAGGCTGAATGGATACACAAACAAGACCCATATATATGCTGTCTACAAGAGACCCACTTCAGACCTAGGGACACATACAGACTGAAAATGAGGGTATAGAAAAAGATATTCCATGCAAATGGAAATCAAAAGAAAGCTGGAGTAGCAATTCTCATATCAGACAAAATAGACTTTAAGATAAAAGTTATTACAAGAGACAAAGAAGGACACTACATAATGATCAAGGGATCGATCCAAGAAGAAGATATAACAATTGTACATATTTATGCACCCAACATAGGAGCACCTCAATACATAAGGCAAATGCTAACAGCCATAAAAGGTGAAATTGACAGTAACACAATCATAGTAGGGGACTTTAACACCCCACTTTCACCAACAGACAGAGCATCCAAAATGAAAATAAATAAGGAAACACAAGCTTTAAATGACACATTAAACAGGATGGACTTAATTGATATTTCTAGGACATTCCATCCAAAAACAACAGAATACACTTTCTTCTCAAGTGCTCATGGACCATTCTCCAGGATAGATCATACTTTGGGTCACAAATCTAGCCCTGGCAAATTTAAGAAAATTGAAATCGTATCAACTATCTTTTCCAACCATAATGCTATAAGACTAGATATCAATCACAGGAAGAAAACTGTAAAAAATGCAAACACATGGAGGCTAAACAATATACTACTAAATAACCAAGACATCACTGAAGAAATCAATGAGGAAATCAGAAAATACCTAGAAACAAATGACAATGAAAACACGATGACCAAAAACCTATGGGATGCAGCAAAGTCAGTTCTAAGTGGGAAGTTTATAGCAATACAATCTTACCTCAAGAACAAGAAACATCTCAAACAAACAACCTAACCTTATACCTAAAACAATTAGAGAAAGAAGAACAAAAATCCCCCAAAGTTAGCAGAAGGAAAGAGATCATGAAGATCAGATCAGAGATAAATGAAAAAGAAATGAGTGAAACAATAGCAAAGATCAATAAAACTAAAAGCTGGTTGTTTGAGAAGATAAAAAAAATTGATAAACCATTAGCCAGACTCATCAAGAAAAAAAGAGAGAAGACTCAAATGAATAGAATTAGAAATGAAAAAGGAGAACAACCAACACTGCAGAAATACAAAGGATAATTAGAGATTACTACAAGCAACTATATGCCAATAAAATGGACAACCTGGAAGAAATGGACAAATTCTTAGAAAAGCACAACCTTCCAAGACTGAACCAGGAAGAAATAGAAAATATAAACAGACCAATCACAAGCACTGAAATTGAAACTGTGATTGAAAATCTTCCAACTAAAAGCCCAGGACCAGATAGCTTCACAGGCAAAGTCTATCAAACATTTAGAGAAGAGCTATCACCTATCCTTCTGAAACTCTTGCAAAATACAGCAGAGGGAGGAACACTCCCAAACTCATTCTAAGAGGCCACCATCACCCTGATACCAAAACCTGACAAAGATGTCACAAAGAAAGAAAACTACAGGCCAGTAACACTGATGATGATAGATGCAAAAATCCTCAACAAAATAATAGCAAACAGAATCCAACAGCACATTAGAAGGATCATACACCACAATCAAGTGTGGTTTATCCCAGGAATGCAAGGATTCTTCAATATAGGCAAATCAATCAATGTGATACACGATATTAACAAATTGAAGAATACAAACCATATGATCATCTCAATAGATGCAGAAAAAGTTTTGACAAAATTCAACACCCATTTATGATAAAAACCTGCAAGAAAGTAGGCATAGAGGGAACTTACCTCAACATAATAAAGTTCATATATGACAAACCCTCAGCCAACATCGTTCTCAATGGTGAAAAACTGAAACCATTTCCACTAAGATGAGAAAGAAGACAAGGTTGCCCACTCTCACCACCATTCTTCAACATACCTTTGGAAGTTTTAGCCACAGCAATCAGAGAAGAAAAAGAAATAAAAGGAATCCAAATCAGAAAAGAAGTAAAACTGTCACTGTTCGCAGATGACACGATACTATACATAAAGAATCCTAAAGATGCTACCAGAAAACTACTAGAGCTAGTCAATGATTTCGGTAAAGTAGCAGAATACAAAATTAATGCACAGAAATCTCTTGCATTCTTATACACTAATGATGAAAAATCTGAAATAGAAATTAAGAAACACTCCCATTTACCACTGCAACAAAAAGAATAAAATACCTAGGAATAAACCTACCTAAGGAGACAAGAGACCTGTATGCAGAAAACGATAAGACACTGATGAAAGAAATTAAAGATGATACAAACAGTTGGAGATATATACCATGTTCTTGGATTTGAAGAATCAACATGGTGAAAATGACTATACTACCCAAAGCAATCTACAGATTCAATGCAATCCTGATCAAACTACCAATGGTGCTTTTCACAGAACTAGAAGAAAAAATTTCACAATTTGTATGGAAACACAAAAGACCCCAAATAGCCAAAGCAAACTTAAGAAAGAAAAACGGAGCTGGAGGAATCAGGCTCGCGGGCTTCAGACTATACTACAAAGCTACAGTAATCAAGAGAGTATGGTACTGGCACAAAAACAGAAATATAGATCAATGGAACAGGATAGAAAGCCCAGAGATAAACCCACACACATATGGTCACCTTATCTTTGATAAAGGGGGCAAGAATATACAATGGAGAAAAGACAGCCCCTTCAATAAGTTGTGCTGGGAAAACTGGACAGCTGCATGTAAAAGAATGAAATTAGAACACTCCCTAACATGATACACAAAATAATGTCAAAATGGATTAAAGACCTAAATATAAGGCCAAACACTATAAAACTTTTAGAGGAAAACACAGGCAGAACACGCTATGACATACATTACAGCAAGGTCATTTTTGACCCATCTCCTAGAGAAAGGGAAATAAAAACAAAAATAGGGCTTCCCTGGTGGCACAGTGGTTGAGAGCCCACCTGCTGATGCAGGGGACATGGGTTCGTGCCCCGGTCTGGGAATATCCCACATGCCGCAGAGTGGCTGGGCCCGAGAGGCATGGCTGCTGAGCCTGTGCATCTGGAGCCTGTGCTCCGCAACGGGAGAGGCCACCACAGTGAAAGGCCCACGTACCAAAACAAAAAACAAAAAACAAAAAAACAAAAAAAACAAATGGAACCTAATGAAACTTAAAAACTTTTTCACAGCAAAGGAAACCATAAACAAAATGAAGAGACAAGCTTCAGAATGGGAGAAATTATTGGCAAACGAAGCAACTGGTAAAAGATTAATCTCCAAAATATACAACCAGGTCATGCAGCTCAATATCAAAAAAAACAAACAACCCAATCCAAAAATGGGCAGAAGACCTAAATAGACATTTCTGCAAAGAAGAGATACAGCTTGCCAACAAACACATGAAAGGATGCTTTATGTCACTAATCATTAGAGAAATGCAAATCAAAACTACAGTGAGGTATCAGCTCACACCAGTCAGAATGGCCATCATCAAAAGTCTACAAACAATAAATGCTGGAGAGGGTGGGGAGAAAAGGGAACCCTCTTGCACTGTTGATGGGAAGGTAAATTGATACAGTCACTATGGAGAACAGTATGGAGGCTCCTTTAAAAACTAAAAATAGAACTATCATACAACCCAGCAATCCCACTACTGGGCATAAACCCTGAGAAAACCATAATTCAAAAAGAGTTATGTACCACAATGTTCATTGCAGCTCTATTTACAACAACCAGGACATGGAAACAACCTAAGCTCCAATGACAGATGAATGGATAAAGAAGATGTGGCATATATACAATGGAATATTACTCAGCCGTAAAAGGAAACGAAATTGAGTTATTTGTAGTGAGGTGGATGGACCTAAAGTCTGTCATACAGAGTGAAGTAAGTGAGAAAGAGAAAAACAAATACCGTCTGCTAACACATATATATGGAATCTAAGGGGGAAAAAAAGGTTCTGATGAACCTAGGGGAAGGACAGGAATAAGACGCAGAAGTAGAGAATGGACTTGAGGACACGGGGAGGGGGAAGCGTAAGCTGGGATGAAGTGAGAGTGGCATGGACATATATACACTACCAAATGTAAAATAGAAAGCCAGTGGAAGCAGCCGCATAGCACAGGGAGATGAGCTTGGTGCTTTGTGACCACCTAGAAGGGTGGGATTGGGAGGGTGGGAGGGAGAGGCAAGAGGGAGGAGATATGGGGATATGTGTATACATATAGCTGTTTCACTTTGTAATAAAGCAGAAACTAACACACCATTGTAAAGCAATTATACTCCAATAAAGATGTTAAAAAATGTGTTTCAGTCCAACAACAACAATAAAAAATAAAACGCAAAATGGATAACCAACAAGGACCTACTGTATAGCACCAGCACCTCTGCTCAATGTTATGTGGCAGCCTGGAAGGGAGGGGAGTTTGGGGGAGAACGGGTACATGTATACGCATGGCTGAGTCGCTTTGCTCTGCACCTGAAACTGTCACAACACTGTTAATCAGCTATACTCCAATATAAAACAAGAAGTTAAAAAAATTTGAATTTTCCAAAAGTAGAAGGCTTAAAGGGAAAGTTTCAGCAGAGTGTCTTTGAACTTGACTGCTCCCTCATGTGTGTGGCTGGCAGGGAGATCTCAGACAAACCAACACAGGCAGCTGGCCTTGGTCTGGGCCCCAGCTTGGCTCTTCTTGGCGGTATGACCTTGGGCACTTCCCAAGTTCCTCTTCATCACAGCTGAGGATATAGCCATGCCTAATCCTGAAAGTACAGTGAGGCTGCAATATCCCTAAATGTGAAAAAACTTTGGGAAGTATCAAGGTCTATCTACTTTTTATTATTACAGTTATAATAAATCCTGTTGAAAGCCTGCAGTAGTTAGAAGCATATTGTCAACTTACTTTGTTTCTATTAGAAACCAAAGTGTATGGGGAGGGAGGCGGAATGTCACCATTAGAGCACTCTGTGTACTTAGTATTGAGTAAAAATAAAACACTCTTTTATTTACAAACTCATTTCCATTTTCCTAAAGCTTTGTGCTGAGATCAAATCCCCCTCCTTTTGGAAGATTAACACAGCACAGTTATTTTGTTGCTGAAAAATCAATGAAGTTAATGCATTTTTCCTTCTTTGGCAATGTTGTTAAAAGAATAAATGATGCAGCAACTAATGTAGATGCTGAGAGATTTGGAGAGGTCCCCAGGGCTCAGCTAGTCACCATTGGGTCAGGAAGAGCTTGAAGAGCTGTCGGGCAGCCATTTGGTCTGGCTGGTGCCCATGGTCTGGAGGTGAAGGACTCCAGGTACAAAAATGTGCTGTAGTCATCATTCACTCAGCAAATCTTCCCTGGGCGTAAAAAATAGAGTAAGAAGAAAATGAACAGTAATAATTTATAAAATTCACTCTAGCTCACATTTACTGGGCATTTAACAATGAGCCAGACATTTACTTAGGATGACAGTGAAAACAAGTGGCCTGTTTCTCTCTATGTGCTGATCTGCCCAGCCAGGGGTGGGAGGTTTAGATGACCTGTGGACCAGCTTTGTCTTCGCAGACAGGAGAAAGAAGGAGGCAGGTGCAAAAGGAGGTGAGTGAGATAAAGTACTGCTGAGGCTGTGGTAGGTGTCTGCTCTGGGTGTTGTGAGAACACAAATGATGATGGATTAGTCACATCTCTCGCCTAAAAGAAGCAGTTGTTGTGTAACCACCACCGAGGAATTCTGTAGCTGCAAGAAGGAACTTGTCTCAGCCTAAATAACTCTGCTGAGATAAGACCTGGTTCTGTGAACACTACTGTGTCTTTCTGTTTGCAGTGGTGTTTCAGTGCTGCTTTTCCCAGCATAAGGGAAGTATAGGTCAGTGCCTAAGGGTCAAACCCTGACTCTTCACTTGTCTTCTCTGAAACTGATAAAAAGTTAATCTTTCCCATACATTCATTTCCCCATTTGTGAAATGGGAAGGCAGCCATCTCCCTCCTATGGCCACCATATTATAATCAGTATAGTATTTTTTCTTTCTGAAGCTGAGAATTTATTCTTTCTGAAGCTGAGAATTTATTATGGCCTCATCCGCGTTGGATGATTTGTGGAAAGTTATAGAATGGAACTCTCACCACAGCTGCATGAGGAAGTCTTCAGAAAGTGATGGCAGGCCATATCACGTGGGCTCTTTCCCAGTTCCACTGCTGTGATCTTACCAGCGTTAGTGACGCCCAGCCCTCCTTCTGACCTCACTGGTTGATCCTGAGGTGTCCACAATTTGGGTCGGGTGTGGACAGATGGCAGGAGGAGGGAGGGAACAAGAAAACCGCACTGACCAGGACAGTGACTGTGTTTATAGTGTCTAGATTTTTAATATTTGACGAGAGTGTTTTAAACCCTGTGTCTCAAAAATGACTGCTCTGGATGCAATTACCAGATGGGAATAAATACCTTTGTGACTGCCAAGCAGGGATGGGGACGGTCAAATAAGGGTACAGAATCTTACTTAAAAATGAAGAGATCTTATTTGCCCACAGCTATTGGGTACAGGTGAGTAAGACCCACAACCATTACCTGGAATCTTATCTGAGATGTTAACTCCTTCTTGTCCCTTAGAGAAAATAATGGATGTTGAAGCACCCCAGAGAGTGAAAAAGTCCCATACAGATACAATGGCCCTTTACTGCTGTCCAATTATCTCCATCGACAAAATTTTGTAAGCATCTACTTCCTGCAGGGAGGGACTCTTACTAGGTGCTGAGGTCTCCGGAAGCCTAAGACTCTGTCCTTACCCTCATGGGGCTCACAGTTGGGTTTCAGAAATAGAAGCTATGTATTGGACCGAATAATTAAAGGCGTTTGGAGTTGCTGAGTGCTAGTGAATTCTCACGATAGAGGGGCTGACCACTGCAGCCTCCTCAGTTAGCCAGAGGGAGACCTAATATTCACATAGAGTTGGTAGAATCATGCTGACAGCTAAAATCTTTGGAATCTCTTGCTGTTCCCTTTTTCTCAGTGTCCAGACAGGAGTCTTACATATGGCCTCAAGAGTGAACCAGTCAGAGGTTCAAGCCCATTTTTTTCAAATTCATTTTTTTCCCCTCTATTCTGAGTTTTTCTCATCTACAGTGCCTTTTGGAACTTGGATAGACACAGGATGCAAGTTTCTCTTCAAAGAATGACTTGTTGAGTGCCCTACTCTACACGTTTCAGTGCAGAGGCCACTAGCCACAGTGTGGCTCTCGAACACTTGAAATGTGGCTGGTGTGGCCAAGGAACTAGATTTTAAATTTTATTTAATTTTTATCATTTTAAATGTAAATTTAAGGACAGATACTCAATAAAATTACTGAGAAACTTTTAAGTATGCTTGGATATGGATTTAAAAGTGCTTTTTAATGAAAAATAGAATGTAAAATTTCTCATTAATAATTTTCTATTTGATAACTTATAGAAATGATAATACACGATATTTTGGGTAAAATTATTTTCACCGGTTTCTTTTTACTTTTTTTAGTGAGGCTATTGGAAAAAATGACATTTTATAAGGGGAACAATAATTAGAATGTCTGTGAACTGGTCACAAACCATGGAAACTAGAAGACAGCGGAACAACATCTTTAAAAAACGAAAGAAAAGGGCCTCCCTGGTGGCGCAAGTGGTTGAGAGTCCGCCTGCCGATGCAGGGGATGCGGGTTCGTGCCCCGGTCTGGGAGGATCCCATGTGCCGCGGAGCGGCTGGGCCCGTGAGCCATGGCCGCTGAGCCTGCGTGTCCGGAGCCTGCGCGTCCGGAGCCTGTGCTCCGCAACGGGGGAAGCCACGGCAGTGAGAGGCCCGCATACCACAAAAAAAAAAAAAAAAAAAAAAAACGAAAGAAAAAACCTATCAGTCCATAATTTTATAGCAAGCAAAAGTAGCCTTCAAGAAGGAAGGTAAAATGAAGACATTTTTAGTTCATCTCCACTAGACTGGGCCTACTAGAAATGCTGAAGGAATTCTTTTCTGGCAAAAGAGAAATGATATTGGGGGAAACATGAGTCTTCAGGGATGAAGGAAGATCAATAGGAATTGTAAGTATCTGAGTAAGTCTAAAAGACTATTTTTTCCTCTTAATTTGTTTAAAATACATCTTTTAAAGTACTGTTTAAAGTAAAATCATAACATCGTCTCTGGGGCTTATGTATACATACAATACACTTGATCACTGTAGCATAAAGGATGGCAGGAGAGGGCTGGTAAATGAACCTATATGGTTGCAGGTTTTCTGCAATTTGCACAAAACTATAAAATATAATTCTAGGAAAACTGTGAAAATTCATAGATATATACAAAGAGCAAGTAACCACTAAAACTTGAAAAAAAGATACAGTTAAGACCTCAATAGATAAAGGGAAATTCTAAAGAAGAAATTTTTAAAAATCCCAAAGAAGGCAGGAAAAGGGTAACAGAAAAACAAACACCAGAAGACAAATAATAAAATGGTAGATCTGACTCCAACCATATCAATAATTACATTAACCATTCCAATAAAAGAGGTTATCAGAATGGATAAAAACACAAGACCTAACTACAGGCATGCTGTATATAAGAGATGCACTCCAAATATGAAAACACCGATAGGTCAAAAGGGATGGGTGGAAAAGAATCCAATACAAATAGTCAGCATAGGAAGGCTGGAGCAGCTAAATTTGTATCAGATGAAACTGATGGCAAACAGAGATTATTGCTAAAGGAGGACGTTTTATAACTGTAAAGGAAGAGATAGTGACCATAGAAGCATGTGCACCTAATTATAGATCCTCAAAGCATATGCAGTGGGCTTCCCTGGTGGCGCAGTTGTTGAGAGTCCACCTGCCGATGCAGGGGACGCGGGTTCGTGCCCCGGTCCAGGAAGATCCCACATGCCGCGGAGCAGCTGGGCCCGTGAGCCATGGCCGCTGAACCTGCGCATCCGGAGCCTGTGCTCCGCAACGAGGGAGGCCACAACAGTGAGAGGCCCGCGTACCGCAAAAACAAAACAAAACAAAACATATGAAGTAAAAATGGACAGAATTAAATGGAGAAATAGACAATTCCACAACCACAGGAGGAGAATTTTAGTAATTGATAGAACAACAAGACAAAAAACAATGAATAAAGTCATAGGTAATCTAAACAACAGTATCAACCACTTTGTCCCAGATTATATTTATAGAATATTAAATTCAACTGCAGAAAACACATTCACTTCAACTTCACATGTCATGCTCACAAAGACCATATGCTGAGCTATCAAATGAACCAATCAATGAAAAAGGCTGAAATCCTAGAGTCTGTTCTCTGACCACAAAGGGATTAAAATGGAAACCATTAACATTTAACAATAAGAGATCTAGAGAAACCCCAGATATTTGGAAATTGAACAATACGCATTTAAATAGTACGTGAATCAAAGAAGAAATTGAAAGGGATATTAGTAAATAATTGGAACTAAAGATAATATAAAAACAATATATTGAAATGTGTGGGGATGCAGATAAATCTGTGCTCAGAGAGAAGTTTATAGCTTTAAGTGCACATATTATTAAAAAAAAATCTAATATCAAGAAGCTAGGAAAGAAAAGTTAGGTAAATCCAAAGTATATTTTAAAAATCCTCCTGATTATCATATTTAAATCATATGTTAAATAATTTGTAATTTTTATAAAAATATCTTTCCACAAAGAAAACTCCAGGCCTGGATTGTTTCATTAATAATTTTATCATATATCCAAAGAAGAGATGATACTAATTATACATAATTTTTTTTTAGAAAATAGAGGAGGAAGGAACACTTTCTCTTTCTAAGAGGCTGATGTTACCCCAACACCAAAACCTGACACAGACATTAACAGACATTGTAAGTGAGGGAAATGACAGACCTCTATCTGTCATGAACATAGACACAAAAATCCTTAACAGTATACTAGCAAATTTCATCCAACTCTAAAAAAGGATATGACTAAGCAGAACCTCTCCTAGAAATGCAAGATTCTGTCAATGTGATTCACCGTATTAACAGGATAAAGGAGAAAAACACCACATGGTAATTTCAATAGAAGTGAAAAAGAATTTGCCAAAATTCAACACCCATAGGTAATACGATCTCCCAGTAAACTAGAAATAGAGGAAACTTGCTCAAACTGATAAAGGGCATCTATGATAAACCTGCAGTTATCATCATACTAATTACTAATTTGTAAAATAACAAATCCTTTCTTCTTAAAATCAGGAACAAGGTAGGAAGCCTGCTCTCGCTACTCAGTAGTTCCTGAGTGCTTATTTTGTGCCACGTACTGTGCCAATCACCTTAGAGCAACTCTTTGTGCACGTAGAAATAAGAAGCCTGGAGCACAGAGAGGTTAAGAAGCTTCTCCAACATCACAGAGTAATCATAAGCCAACATTTACATTCAGATCCACCCGACCTCAGAGTTCACCTCTGATCACAACTGTCTCCTTAGTAGTATAATGATAATTATTATTATAGAATCTAGAGGCGGGGGAAAGCCCCTGTGTCTGGCTTCTTCATGCTTTCCCCTCCCACAGGCCCACAGGCAAAAATAACTGCTGACACTTGCAGACACCGGCTAAAAGGTACATGGTTTCCAGGAGATGCTAGAGAGAGCTGCCGCCTGATTAACATCTCTCCATCAAAGACGCCATGCTATCCATCAACAGTAATATTCATATTACAGTGGTATTTTGCTACTCAAAGTCAGTCTAATTTGCTCATTTTCATTATTTAGAGGCAGTTAATTAAAAACCCAGCCGATGTTTATTTTGCTCCCCTCACATCACCAGTGATTTCTTGCTGCTGTGCTTTCACTGCATTACAGTTTAATGACTTGACACGGCCTGTGGTGGGTTTCTTGTGGTTGTGTCTCCCATTATTTTAATTTCAAGCAAGACATTAAACCGCTGTAAGAATTCAGCCATTGCTGGTGAAGCGTGAGGAACAACCATGGTGCTCACCTGAATGAAAGGGCAGGCACTACTGGGTTATACACCAGGCAATGGACCCTCATCCCTTCTACAAAGAGAATGGAGGGGTTTGGCTTTGGGGCAAGCAAAGGACTGACTGCAAGTGTTATACTGGCCGGAAACGGACAAGCTTAATCCAAGTCCCACTCAGCTATTTCATCATCACCTATTGATGGAGAAGGCCTTGCTATGCCAAAAAGTAGCCCATGTCAACTGTGATGTTTCTAACAAAGCTAGTTTTATTTCTCGAGAGTCATGCTAATTTTCAATTCACTCTATAAATTATCTAAATGTCCTCAACTATGAAATTAATGTTGTGTATCCTTGCCTCTTTGAGTAGAATTGATATTCTGAGAAAATGTGTCATGTTTATCTGGCAATTCCAAACCTGCTTGGCGAGGGCCACTTCAGGTAGAGAGAAGCTCTGCTCTGAAATTGCTGGCTGAAGGTTAGAATATCAGAAAGCCAAACAGCAACGAATGCACAAGCTTTTTCATCTGGAAATCAAGAAGGAGCAAAAAACACCCCAACAAGCAGGCGTTTGCAGATTATCTGCAAACGGGAACCTGTGGAAACAGAAAGGCTTGCAAGCTGCACATTTGAGAGGTTACTAAGCAGCTGATATTACCATCAGCAGCCTTTGTTCCTAAGAAAATGGGGCATCCTAGCTACTCTTTGTCAACTAATGAAGAACTCTCTCTTATACGTATCTACTGGGAGAACTCCTACACAAGTTCCAAAACGCAGTTTTAAACATTACCTTGTTTGGGAGCCTGCTCTGGCTCCTCAAGCTGAGATGGGCACCACCTCCTTGGCGCTCCCCCATGCCCCATGCTTCCTGGCCTCCCTGCACTTTTCTTCCTGCATTGTCAATTGTTTCCACACATCTTTTTTTGTCCCTTTGGAGCTTCTGGAGGCAAGAATCTATACTTATCTCCCTGACTTTACTGCCTAGCTTAAGGCCTAACTTAATATAGGTGCTCAGGGGATGTTTATTTGGCTGTCAAAGTCTCAATGAATTTAAAGGAAAAATGGTATGATGGTTAAGACCAGAGTCTTTGGAATCAGGATGACTTGGCTTCAAGTAGTAGCTCCAACATTCCTAACTCTGTGAACATGGCCAAAATGCCTGAAATTCTCTAAACCTCAGTCTTCTCATCCATACAATGGGAATAATAACAGAACCTACTATATTGTGCGATTGTGAAGTGTAAATCAACAAGGCAAAGTGAAGAAAGCACTTTGTAGGATGCTAGCATGGAGAATGGCATGATAGGTGTTGGCAATTGCTCACACCAGTGGTGGCACCTTTGTACTGAAGCTGAAACTCATTTGCTTCTGATTTTGACCTCACAGGAGAGAAAAAGCCTCAGAGGATGTCACCATCTGGTGTCGGAAAGATCCCAGCAAGGCCATCACTAGGACCCTGCTTCCAGGTTTCCCTTTGCCAGTTGTCAAGCCCCTTCCTCCTTCACTGGGTCATTTCTAGGTCTGTTTAGACCCTGCTTCAGACCCCAGTTTGCTTCTGGGGCTCTGTCCCAGGAACCATCTTTGGTGGGCTGTCGTTCCAGGTGCCAGGGCCCCTCTAATGCCTGATGCTGTCCCTAAGCTTACCCTGTGGCTGGCTTCTTCTGAACTGAATACACTGTTACATCCTTCCCAGATTCACCACTGGGCACGGGGCACTCTGCCTGCAGGGACTCTCACCTTACCAAGAAGCCCACTGCCAGCAGGTATTCACCCCATTTGACAGATGAGGCAACTGAGGTACAGAGCAACTGAATGACTTGTTCAAGGACACTATGGGATCTGACCCCATGTTTTCCTGGCTCTGGTACTCAGACTCCACACCAAGCTGCCTCCTTGTATGGCAAGGCCTCTGAAATTGACAAACTACTGCAGGTATACAATACCTCATATTTTCACTTCTTGACAAGTTCTGCCCATAATCCATACCTTGTACTGAAGTTCCCAAAT
This sequence comes from Mesoplodon densirostris, assembly GCF_025265405.1. Lineage (NCBI taxonomy): Eukaryota > Metazoa > Chordata > Mammalia > Artiodactyla > Ziphiidae > Mesoplodon > Mesoplodon densirostris. The sequence goes on from NC_082665.1 coordinate 146,444,196, forward strand.
GTTTGGGTGGGGAACCCTAAAGGGGCAGAGGCATATTTTAAATGTTCAATTCAAGTTAAGGCAAGTGTCAGGAAAATCCATATTTCTAGCTGCAGAAGAAAGAGAAATGGCAGCCCAGCCAATATTACAGAAGTATATGGACTATTTTACTGTTCTATCAATTCTTGGAGCCAATAAGTCAGCAAGTCAGGGGACAGCTTCATAGTTTAAAACCAAAGTTCAGAGGCTGCTGCCTGGCAGGCATGACTCCAGCTTTCATTCTGATCAAGGTGAGTGGGAGATGGAGGACCTTCTTACACAACGACCTGATGAGCACCTCTCATCAGGACCAGGGCTGCTCAGCTGGGAACAAGCACCTCCTATGTGGCTGGCTAATTCTTCATTTCCTTGTCATCAGTAGTGCCTGCAAAGCCCACACAGAAGGCAGGTAGATTAAAATGTTAAACTCAGAAGAGAAATTTGAAAATCAGTTTGAGGTTCCTGAAGAAAAGGCCAGGGAAGATAATTAAGACTTGTAACTCCCAGCTTCAGCTGCTTCATTTTCTAATTCTGGGATAAAATAAAACCATCATTTTCCCAGGAATCAGAGGGAGCAGGAATGCAATGGTAGGTCTGAGCATGCTCCCCAGGCTGAGAGCCACCATGGCCAAGGTGTTCCAAGTTCATGGACAGGACATGCACCCCAGTGAGCCAGCCTTTCTGGCAAACTGACTCTAAACAACTCTCTTATTTTCTTTTCATGTACCTTTTTCTTTTTTTTTTTTTTTTTCTGGCCGCAGAAAGCCAATGTAAATGGGAAAGGTTGGCTGCTTCCAAGTTTACAGTAAATAACTTGAAAAGAGCTGTAGATTGCCCGGGCCCTGGATGTCAGGAGCTAATGCATTCTAAATGTAACCCATTTCCAGCAGAGCCAAGCTCCGCTTTGACATTTTCCTTCGCTGCACACGGATGTTTGTATTATCGATGCTTTGCCCTGTCTCTGATTTGCCTATTGTGATTCACGCGGACCAGCATTGCTAACAGGATGCTTCATTTCCCCCTTGGGCCAACACAAGATAAATTACAGCTTCGTGATCCATCTCACTGTACAGTAAATACCCCTGTGCTTCTTCGTATTTTCCATGCAAAACATATGTGGATGCAGTTCACTTTTTAAGCTACCGAGAAATGGAAGGAGAGATGGAATTCCTCCTTCTCTAGGTAGGGGGTATTTGTAGAAGACCGAGGAGAATTTAATTCCCTGGCTCCCAGCAGTGAAGTTCACATCATTATACTATCTCCAGTGAGATCCAAAATTCTGCATACCCCAGTAAAATAAAATAGACAGAAGGAGTCATTTCTGCAGCTACTCAGAATTGCCTATGTTTTATCAATTAGGAAGTCTGCGTCGCACATTTCTGCACAAAATTATCAGCCTTAGTTTTTCATTCTACTCTTGTCCAATGAATGGCATTTGGCCTGGAACTTCTGTGGTCAGCTTAGAGTTCAACTACTTATATCTTTTGTCACTTGTTACTCTCTCAGCCAATCATACTCATGCATGGGATATTAGGGGTAGTTAATGAGCACCTGTTATTTCCAGTCACTGCAGAGGAGGCAAAATAAATAGAACATCAAGCTGAGATCTTCTTAGGAAGAGGAGCTGGATGCACATAGCAACGTGACATTTTAGACCCAAGAGAGGTTCAGAGCTTTTCTTCTAACGTTTCTCAACCTCAGTTTTCCAAAGATCACCTTCATGATTTTGGCAATAATCCACAAAGACTTATAATATTTTTACTTCACAATTTTAACTAGATTTGCTTGATTTTACTTAAATTTATTTATAGAGATTTTAACTACTACTATAATTTTTTTTCATTTGTAACACTTATTTTTTTTAAATTTTATTTTAAAAATAATTTTATTGGAGTATAGTTGATTTACAATGTTGTGTTAGTTTCAGGTGTACAGCAAAGTGAATCAGTTTTACGTATACATATATCCATTCTTTTTAATATAATTTGAAAAACAACACAATCATTGACAAAGTGAAGGCACTATTTAGGTACAATTTCCAGTCTGACATTGTTACCCTCATAGTGAGGAGACAGACATGTGTCTACCTATTTAACATGGAGTCTGATACGTAAAACAGAGACAAGTGAGGAGGGAGCAGTTAGCCAACTGTAAGGGTAGGGGAAGGCTTCCTGAAGGAGGGGACATCTAAGTTGGGCTGGAAGGATGATTAGGAGTTCATCAGGAAGACAAGAAAACCTTCCATATTCCCTTGTGGTCTTCCTTGTGTCTCTGGTACCAGCCAAGGTGTCTTGGTATTAATTTACCTGCTGTCCTCTCTGGAATCATGCAGAGACAGTAAATTACTGACTATCTAACATGGACATCAAAATTGATTTGCACCAGCACCTTTCAAATTGTTTAAGTAGTTGTTGTGATACGATCTGATTATTTCTTTCATGAAACAACTCTAAAATGTTGTCTGTTCTCACGCTCAGCATCTCTCATTTGTTTAGATTGTTATGATTTATTTCAAAGGTCACATTGTCAGCTACTCCCACTTTCTCCAGGTTCTGATGCTCTGCTAGGGTCAGAAGCCCAATCTCTCTAGCTTGACACAAATGTCCCAGTTTTCAAAGTGCACGAAGTTTAATGATGCCTGGTTGTGGTGACCTCCCTCCCTGAGCTGAAGAATCCATTTCCTGGCCACCTGATTCTCATATAGCAGAAAACCCCCAAAACCTTTTCGTTGGATTTCCTTCATTTCTCCTCCTTAGGACATAGAATCATCTCCTTTCTCACAGAGCCTATGTGAAGCATGCTTCAAGTTTTTGCAAAGGATAACAGCCTCTGATGCCTCCCCTTTTTTTGATATCACTTCTCTATGGCAGGGAGGTTTTTAGCAGGGTTATCCCAGCAAACTGAGCCCCAAAAAGAATGAGGTAGAGTACAGCCCACAGATACAAACAAAGATGGCTGCAAGGGTGCTTGTCATCTTCCACGAAAATGAACAGACGTCCTTGGAAAATCACATTGATTACGTAGCACTCAGTTGAAAGTAGAGACTACGAATCACTCATCTTCCCTGGATGATCAGCCTCCCTTGGTGTTATGGGGCCACGTGTTATCTGGAGGAAAAAGTGACGGTTTCCGTCTATCAGAGACCCACAAAACAGTCCCCAGCACCCACTGTGGGTGAGACCTGAGCAAGGTGTTAGGCAGCCCATGGAGAATAAACCTGGCAGGGACCCTGCAGTCTGGGATCTGGCCTAATGGTGAAACTGAGTTCCCTTGAAACCGAGTTTCTCTGATAAATTTATGATTAACCTCCCTGCCCAACACTTTATTTCCTCTTTTCTTGTCCCCCACCTGTTTCCCTCAGGAATGAGGAGCATCAAATCAAAGTGGGGACTGAAACCCAGCAGGGCCCTGGAGGGCCTTCCCAGGGACAGACACCCGCCCCCACTGCCATGTTCCCCATCTCTTGTTGGTAGAAAAGTTTCAGTCTCCCAGGCCTCCCCTGAGTCTCAAGAGACAGGCTCGGGTGTTAGTGATCGGAAGCATGTGAACATGTAGTAACAAAAGAGAGCAGTTGCGCTAGGAGAACTGGCAACAATTTAAACAATAGATCAGCCATATTGCAGAGCCACAGAACCCTTATTTCCTCCTGAAGGACATAGATACCAGTGTCTGACATATCTTCCTGAGTTGTTTTTTTTACAGAAATCAGACTCCCACCAGATGGAAACTGCTGACCACAAGCATGTAGACCTCAGACCAGCTGGAACCAGAAGGTTGATGATGTTGACTCTTGAAATACCACCTTGTTACCTCACCACACACTAATCAGAGAATCGTGTACCAGCTAATCACGCGGCCCAAGACCCCCTCTGTTTTCTTACGCTTGTCTTTAAAAACCTCACACCCCAGCCAGTCAGTAAGATGGATCTGAGACAAAATGAAGTCTCCCATCTTCTTGGCTGGCGCCTTCTCGTTCAATAAACTTCTTTCTGCTTTGGTGTGTCTGGTCTTACTGTGTGTCATGCACATAAACTTGGTTCTTCAACAATTGAAAAAGCAGGTATCAAACAAATAAGTACAAGACTGAAGATGTGGTTACACATTGGGTTTAATGTTAAGATGGGAATGAACAGGAAAATAACTGGGCACGGGGGGATGGTAGGTGAGAAGAGAAGAAATTCTCTTAAATTCTCATGAAAGAATGTGAAGAAATTAGTCAGACAAATTGGGAAACTGGGAAGGAGGGTGGAGGGCAGATGCATAGTGCATTTGGGGTAGAACAAACAAGCAGTGCAAAGGCCCTGAGGCAGGAGTGTGCAGGCTTCCACTTACGGAACAGAAAGGGAGTCTGAATACAGTGAGGGTGGGGTCAGTGGCAGCAAAAGAGTTAGAGAGGTAGGTATGGACATATCATGTTTTCTAATTCAAGGCTTTCTGACCCCAAATTTATTCTTTAAAGACTTCTTGCTTTCTGGTATCCAGAAGGCCTTGTGGCAAAGGTGGCCTCTGTGAGGTTGCTCTAAAATGGCAAGCTCTGATTGTTCAGTTCACCAAGCTCTGGTACATCACCAGCCTTGTGTCTGGCTCTGTGCTCTTGCCAGGGACACTTAGTTGGTCAGCCTGGGAGGCTCCTGCTGGCCTGCCACCCTTGGACCCTCCGCAGTGTGGAACTAGAGCTGCAGTATCAGCCCTGCTTGGCCAGGCCAGGACTCTCCCCTGTATGGAGGAACTGTGTGTCCAGTAAGCGCAGCTTGATAACAACAATGAGAAGCCCCACCCAGGATGAGCCAGGCATCATGCTGTGTGCTTTACACACAGAACTTCATTTAGACCTTGCAACGATCTTGGCATTAGGTGCTTTTATACAGAGTAGAATGTGGTGGAGGTGAAAAAGGGTTGGGTGATTTCCAAGGCTACACACTTAGTGGGTGGCGGAGTCAGCCATAGAAGCCATTGAGGCTTGAATTTTGTGCCCCCCAAAAAGCATGTTGAAGTCCCAACTGCAGAATGGGACCGTATTTGTGACTAGGGTCTTTCTAGAGGTAATCAAGTTAAAATGAGGTCATTAGGGTGGGCTCCAGTCCAATATGATGGTGTCCTTATAGAAAGGGGGAGATTTCAAGGCAGAGGCAGGCATACACAAAAGGAAGACGATGTGAACACACAGGGAGAAGATGGCCATGTGACTGGAGTGATGCATCCACAAGCCAAGGAATGCAAGGACCGCCAGCAAACAGCAGCAGCTGGAAGAGACAAAGAAGTATCCTCCCCCGGAGCCTTCAGAGTGAGCGTGCCCTGCTGACACGCTCACTCAGAAAGAAAAGAGGAAATAAAGTTTTGGGCAGGGAGGTTAATCATAAATTTATCAGAGAAACTCGGTTTCAAGGGAACTCAGTTTCACCATTAGGCCAGATCCCAGACTGCAGGGTCCCTGCCAGGTTTATTCTCCATGGGCTGCCTAACACCTTGCTCAGGTCTCACCCACACTGGGTGCTGGGGACTGTTTTGTGGGTCTCTGATAGACAGAAACCGTCACTTTTTCCTCCAGATAATGCGTGGCCCCATAACACCAAGGGAGGCTAATCATCCAGGGAAGATGAGTGATTCGTAGTCTCTACTTTCAACTGAGTGGTACCTAATCAATGTGATTTTCCAAGGACATCTTCCAGCACTTCCAGCGCACAGAGCTGGGAGACAGTGTTTCTCTTGTTTTAAGCCCCCAGCTTGTAACATTTTGCTATGGCAGCCCTTGGAAACTAATACAGAAATCAAACCTGAAGCTGATACCCTCTGCTTTCTGAGCTGCAAAGCCCGCCAACACACTTCTGCTCAGCCGCCCTTCAAGTCCACTTGGTCCTGTACCGGGGCCATGGGGATGCAGAAGGAGAGAAGGTCCTGGAAGGACACGCAGTCCAGCCACAGACTGTCCCGTTCAGCTACACAAGCCCCGTGTGAGCAGATGTGGATCCCGCACGCAGCGTGCTCAGGGTAAGCTTGTTAAATAAATGAGGACCTATGTGTCACAGTCAGCCACAGAGGCCCAGCCTGGGGAGGCACAGACAGGGGGGTGTTTTGGGGTGGGGAGGCAGGAGGCTGGGTCAGCAGGAAAGGCCCTCCAGGGTTGGCTGAAGGTGTTTAACTAGCCTTTGTGCCTCTGACCAGATTTATCTCAAGAGGAAATGAAAATAATTCTTGTCAGTGTTTCCAAATTTTGGAGGAATTGCAGACTTAAAAAAAGAAATTATCAAGAACTCCAATAAAAGGGCTATAAATAAAACTGTTATTATTTCACTGTTATGTGCTGTCCCTCAAGGTGGCCAATCTGATAAGCATTCCAACTTATACCTGGCTGGACAAGGCTCAGAACTCACATGGATGTATCCTTTATTCTTCTCAAGAAATAGGGCCAGACCTCAGTAGGGGCCCTGCTTCCCCCTCCACAGGGGCTGATTCTTATGGGGTCTCCTGGCTCTGTGACAGGCACACCCCCCCCCCCCCAAGGGCTCTTCACAAACATTTCTGGATGTTTTCAGAGCCCAGCATCGTCAGAGTGGGCTCAATGGTCAGGCATATAGACTACTGTCAGGGCGGGGTCATTGAACAGACAAAAGGCAGCTCTCATTCCAACAAATATAGCCCTGCCGGTGCCTGAAATTCCACCAGCAGAGTCCATTTCCTTAGGCTGGTATCTCTCGGTTTTATTTTTGTTTCATTTTCAGTTTTTGTCTTTATGCTCAGTAGATAAAATTTAGAAATATAAAAAGGTAAAAAAGAAGAGTAATCTTACTGTTGGGAAGCAATCAACAGTAATTTTTAGGCATATTGACTTTCAATCTTATTTTGGTAAACTTTTTAAACAGTAGATCTCAAGCTTTATGTACAATTCTGTATCCTGTATCTTTGTTTCATATTATAAGGGCATTTTCCTAGCTTATTAAAGACTCCCTGTAGGCATTAATTTTAATGGTTGCATAATATTCCACTGTATGGATAATGGCAAACATTTTTAACGTACATTCAAATGGTTGAAATGTAGGTTGTTTCCAATTTCTTACAACCTTAAGTAGTACTGGGATAAACAGTTTAATGTGTTTTAAAAATAACGTTGGCAAAATGATGATGAATTCTAGGAAGTGGAAATACTGAGTCAAAGGGCATGAATATTTTAAAAGTTCCTGCTATGTTTCACTATTTTACTTAGAAATGCAGCCTTCCATTTCCCCTTCCCCAGTAAGAGAATACATTTTTTTTTTTTTTTTTTTTTTTGGTGGTACACGGGCCTCTCACTGTTGTGGCCTCTCCCGTTGCGGAGCACAGGCTCTGGATGCGCAGGCTCAGCGGCCACGGCTCACGGGCCCAGCCGCTCCACGGCATGTGGGATCTTCCCGGACTGGGGCATGAACCCATATCCCCTGCATTGGCAGGTGGACTCTCAACCACTGCACCACCAGGGAAGCCCAAGAGAATGCATTTTATCACCAACATTCCAGTATGCTAACATCAATCTCCTAGGAAATGGAACCAGCCTTCCCATTTGTGGGGTGGACACTGGCTGAATGACTGTGTTATGACCCCCAGCAAGACTCAGCCAATGAGCTACTCTGAAGAGCCACTCTCCTCCTCTTCCCTGGGACTAGTCCCCTTTGGTACTCTGGGAGCACATTCCTCTCAATATGGTCTGGAGATTGGAGATCATCTGCTTGTTTTTTGGCCTGGCTGGTACCCGAGACTATCCAGCAAGAAACAGCTAAATGAGATGGTCTCAGCTCCTGCTGGCAGACACCCAGCGCAACTCAAGGGGAAGGTGATTCATCTTTGCCTCTTCATTCCCCTGGAATGTGGGGTCCTTTGGGGATTTTCAATTAGCACCTCTACCTCCAGACAGTAGGATGGGAATTGAGTGGAAGGGAGCAGAATGAGCTGTCACAGGGGAAACCCAGCTGCTAAACTAGTGCTGACAGCAAAGACTGCTGAAGACTTCAGGCCCAAGTGTATTTCAGTGGGCAGCAGGCAGGCTTGGGCTGATTTAAGTCATACTGATTGCGATAAGAAGGGGGTGGGGGGAAGGGTAATGCCATCTACAACATAAGTGAGCAATTATTATACGTTAAACACTAGGTGTGACATTTCATGCATATCAGCACACTTAATTCTGTCTAAACTCTTGAGAGTTATTTTACCAAATTTTAGAGGAAATGAAACCAGAGCTCAGAGAGGTCACACAGCCAGTAAGTGACTCTCAGGCTTCAGACATAGTTTATCTGATTCCCACGCTCATATGCCTTCTGGGTACCTAAAGAAGCCCTTCCTGGTGGAGCCTCAAGGTCTCCCTGCTGCCTTCCTCACAGCCAGATTCAAATGGGCGATAGGGTCCAATGCCAGAGAGAAAGTCTAGGTCTCATGTCTCAGGTCTCTTATAGCCCCAGTGATAGATAAACAAATCACAGTCTCCCCTCCCTTCCTCCCTTCCTTCCTTCCTCCCTCCCTTCCCTCTTTTCTTTTTTCTCTCTCTCTTTCTTCCTTTTTCTTTCTTTCTCTTTCTTTCTTTCTTTCTTTCTCCTTCCTTTCTTTCTTTTGTCTTTCTTTCTTTCTTTCTTTCTTTCTTCTTTCTCTTTCCTTCCTTCCTTCTTTTCTTTCTTTCTTTCTCTTTCTTTCTTTTTCTTTTTCTTTCTTTCTTTCTTCCTTTCTTTCATCTTTCTTTCTTTCCTTCCTTCCTTCCTTTCATCTTTCTTTCTTTCCTTCCTTCCTTTCTCCCTCTCTCTTTCCTTCCTTCCTTCCTCCCTCCCTTCTCTCTTTTCTTTCTCTCTCTCTTTCTTTTTCTTTCTTTCTCCTTTCTTTCTTTCTTTTGTCTTTCTCTTCTTTCTTTCTTTCTTCTTTTTTCCTTTCTTTCTCTCTCTTTCCTCCCCTCCTTACTTCTTTTCTTTCTTTCTTTCTCTTTCTTTCTCTTTCTTCCTTCCTTTCTCTTTCTTTTTCTTTCTCTTTCTTTCATCTTTCTTTCTTTCCTTCCTTCCTTCTTTTCTTTCTTTCTCTTTCTTTCTTTCATCTTTCTTTCTTTCCTTCCTTCCTTTCTCCCTCTCTCTTTCCTTCCCTCCCTCCCTTTTTCTTTCTTTCTGTCTTCTTTCTTTCTTCTTTCTTTCTTTCTTTCTTTCTTTCTTTCTTTTTCTTTCTTTCAAGTGAAACAAGTAAAGTGTTTGTTAGGAGGAAAAAGGGTAGATGTGGATAGACACATTGGTGGGCTCAGAGGAAGAGTTGTACCCTTGCGGTAGTTTGAATCATGTATATAGGGCATTTCTTCCAGGTTTCCTCTGGCCATTCATCTTGCTTTGCCTGGTTCTGAGTTTTATTTGGTTTATCTCAGGGTCCTCCCTTGTGTGTGTGCCCATCTCTTAGCCAAGATGGATTCTAGCAAAGAGGCCTATGGGTAGGTTGACATCACCTACTATGGGGTGGCGGCCCCTCCATTTTTGGACCCTGAGGAGCCTGCCTGTGCATGTGTAATTGGGAAGGTCTCCTTGACCTTGAGAATGAGAAATATGTGGCCTCTTTGTCTCTTATCTGGGCAGGGCTCAGCTTCTCTTTCTTCCTCCTATTGTCTTCATCTTGGAGTATCTGTCCACAGGGGACCAACTCCCGCCACTCAGCCTGGGGCCCATCTATCTCCTGCCTCAAATCCCCCTAAGAGACATAGACCCCAAGAAATCTTTAGTGGGAAGATGAAGGGTAAAGGTCTGTCTTCTGTAGCTTCTTCAGCCTGGTAAGGGCCTCATAGACCCTACCTAGTTGGGGCAGTCATTGCATTTCAAGCTTCACCTTTCCTAGTTCCAGTAGAGAATTCTTAGTCTTTGGAAAGACTCCATGAAGTCAGGAAGGTTGTAGGTACTAGCCTTGTACAGGCTAAGTGTGTACAGTGCCTGGAACATAATAGATAATTGATGTGTACTGATACTAGCTTCCTTTCTCCATTGGCGTCAAGTGGCTTTGCAGTTCATTCATCACATATTTACAGAGCATCTACTATTTGCCATCCAGAGTAATTCCTGTGAGGATCTGCTGTCAGGAGAAAGGAGTAAGGGAGCACTCACAGCAAGACATAGTCTTTCCCTATAGTGTACCTGGCAGGAAGATGGTTCCTGTCAAGCTTTAAGACCTCATCAAGAAATGTTGATAGAAGAATGATCCCAAACCCAGATCATGGACCTTTCATGATTCTTCCTTCCTTGGAGACTTAGGAGAATAAGACTACAAATAACATGATGGCTTATTTCAATTAAACTGAGACACTGCTCTCCTGTTGGCAAATCTTGCCAAATTTCCTGGGATTGTACAGTCAGACAAGACCCTGGATTTATAGCAAAATTCTCTACAGGGACTTTTACAATGACATGAAAGAACAACATTTTTCCAGCATTTACAAACAAAATACATGTAATCTTTACCTCTATGGAGGGGGATTTGGAATTTTGGCCAGTTGCTTACTGGATTATTCAACTAAGTACTTTGAAAGTATTTGGTTGAATACTTAGTTGAATAAAAAAAGAGATAGAGGGATGATGCAGATGGAGGGGGATATTTGCAGGGAGGTTATGATATTTCAGTGGGATCTTGTGGAAGGAGAAAAGCATCCAGCCTCTCTCTCTTCCCTGTCTATCACTGCCCTTGGCTAGGGAACCTGCCTGCTGCAGCCTTGAAAGTACAGCCTTGAGTATTACTTGCCACCATCCTGATGGCTAAGCAGGTGGAGATAAGGCAAGAGATGGAAGTTGAAAACTGAGCCAAGCTGAACTGCCCAACCAGAGCGTCTCTTCCCAGTATTTGGACTTGATTGACAGTGACTAAGTCAGTTCGATGGTAGTAGGTTCTGGACTACATGGGATGAAGATTTGAGCTGGGTGCTTGGGCTGGGCCTTGGGAAAGCAGATCTCAACTGCTTGAAGAGGGCACATGAAACAGAGGAGCCGAGAGGGAGAAACAAGGAAACCCAGTGTGAGAGACAAATGGAAAAGAGAGTCGATGATAGTTTTCCATTTCTAGTGAGGCTTGAATATCCTTACTGTACTTTATTTCTCTGCTATTTGCCTGGATCCTTTCAATAAGCCTTCATTGTATGGAGATAGCATGAGTGGCTTGCTGTTTCTGGACACTCAAGATGTCCTTTTTGAGACACAGGGCAACCCTCACAACTAGTTGCTTCACGACTTTGCCTCAAATTTGCCATTTGGTAATTAAAGAGCATACAAGACAATAAAGTAACAGTAGGCTATCAACAAAAAGATGAATCAAAGCAAAAGCCATTTAAAACAGCACGAAAGGCAAAGAACAAGGCTAAAATAAAAATGAATAACATAAAGATAAAGCTCAAAGTAAAAGTTGAATATGATGAGAGAATTAGTAGATAAAATAGAAGCCAGGGATAAAAGTACAAAGGAGATAAAAGAAAGCCATTAAATCCTACATCAGTTGAGAACAATTAAAATACAAGAAACGAAAAAGCCAAGTGAAGACAAAGACTATAACCTACAAACTATAAAGCTAGGTTAATCAGGCAATAAAACAAAATGGATAAGAAGATAGAGCTCATTTGGCCCTGGCGCAATGCCAGAGTCTTGAGTTTCCAAGAGCAAAGACCATCAGGGCTTCTCTAGCCATGTTAGTGGCAGCCGGGGCGCAGGCTCCCACGACTGTGTTCCATGGTGAGGGGTCCCCAGGCAAATGTTCTCTGGCTGGAGGGCCCCAGGGTCAGAGAGCAGGACATTTGTCCTCCCCTTTTCCCTCTTCCCTCTCTCCCTTGATGTGTCCCTCCTCCCTACACCAGCTTCTTCAATGCACAAGGGTGAAATCTGGACCAGGGCAGCTGCCCTCCATCAGTACCTCAACTACATTTTGTGAGCAGCCTAGAACAAGGCCCATTCATACAGTCCATTAGAGAGTCTAGATGTCAAGATTCAGAACTGCCGGAGATAGGGGGAAGGGAACCCTCGTGCATTATGGTGGGAATGTCAACTGGTACAGCCACATGGAAAACAGTATGGAGGTTCCTCAAAAATTTAAAAATAGAACTTCCACATGAGCGGAAATTTCTCTTCTGACTTCTTTTTCTGAAGAAAACAAAAACACTCATTTGAAAAGATACATGCACCCCTACGTTGTTTGCAGCGTTATTAGCAACAGCCAAGATATGGAAGCAACCTAAGTGTCCATCAGTAGGTGAATGGATAAAGCAGATGTGTGTGTGTATGTGTGCGTGTGTATCACAGAACATTACTCAGCCTTAAAAAAGAATGAAATCTTGCCATTTGCAGTGATATGTTTGGACATTATGCTAAAGGGCATTGTGCTAAGTGAAATTCCACCTATGTGGAATCTAAACAACAAAACAAATGAACAAACAAAATAGAAACAGACTCATAGATACAGAGAACAAACAGGTGGTTGCCAGAAGGGAAGGAGGTACGGGGGTGGGGTGGGGAATAAGTGAAATAGGTGAGGGAGATTAAGAGGTACAAAATTCCCGTTGCAAAATAAATGAGTCCCAGGGATGAAATGTACAGTGTGGGGAATATAGTCAATAACTTCATAATGTCTTTGTATGGTAACAGATGGTAACTAGGTTTATCATGGTGATTAGTTTGTAATGTATAGAAGTATTGAATCACCATGTTGTGTACCAGGAACTAACATAGTGTTGTAAGTCAATTAAAAAAAAACAAGATTCAGAACTGCCACCCTGCTCCTAAGTGGGCAAAGGAAGCTGGAAGGCTAAAGGCCTTGTCTGTCTGAAATTCTGAAAAATGCACAAAGGCTTTGGGTTGAGCTGGTGTGGCCAGAGGAAATCATCAGAGCAAAGAGTTGTCTAGGAGCAGCTGGCCTCCTTCTCCCAACCCTCTCCAGGGTACTGAGAAGTGTGGGATGGCCAACCTCAGTCCAGTGATACTAAGGTATATTCTGATGCTATCAAGAGGTTATCAGGGAGCACCCAGCACACTCAAAGGGAACAGCCATCTGACGATGAAAATGATTGGTTCCATGTATTTGAGTTATAAGATCATTTAGGTTTTCCATTTCTTCTTTCATCCATTTGAAAAGCTGTGTTAAAATTTTGCTTATGTCAGTTACATTTTCAAATGTATTGTCATAGTCTTTTTTTTTTTTTTTTTTGCGGTATGCGGGCCTCTCACTGTTGTGGCCTCCCCCGTTGCGGAGCACAGGCTCCGGACGCGCAGGCTCCGGACGCGCAGGCCCAGCGGCCATGGCTCACGGGCCCAGCCGCTCCGCGGCATATGGGATCCTCCCAGACCGGGGCACGAACCCGTATCCCCTGCATCGGCAGGCGGACTCCCAACCACTTGCGCCACCAGGGAGGCCCTGTCATAGTCATTTTTACTACCATTTGATTGTCATTTACCACCTGCTCTCCTCTCTTTTCATTCTTTGCTCTAGGTTATGTCTTCTTTCTTTTTAACCTGATCATCCTTAGCAGAGGTTTATCAATGGTATCAGTGTTTTCAAAGAAAGAGCAAATCCAAAGAATAGAAATTAATGAAATAGCAAACAAACGTACAATAGAGAGGCCCATTCGGGCAAAAAAGGACACCTATAAAACACAGCTAACAACACAGAGAGAAAGGCCGATGCTACAAGAGGGTTTAGTCGTGGGTCCTATCAGAGATCACTCTGAGGACACATCAGGCAGGCTGTGGAACTTCAGGTGGACTGTGAGGAATGCCAGCATTTGCACAGGCTGAGAAGAGGAGGGGGAGGAGGGGGAGGAAAGGAGGAGGAGGAAGGGGTGGGGGGGAGGCCTGAGCAAAGGCCTAGAACAGACAGGTTGACTGACTTGGCTTCTCTCCTGGGATTTAAGGTCACAGAGTTACACAGCAGCTAAGGGCCACATCACAAAGGGCTGTGATGTGAAAGCCAGTGGGCAGGAGTTTGTGGCCCATCCTGAAGCTAGTGGGCACTGACAGTGTCTGCCGGATGAAGGATGTAGCCCTGCAGGAGGATCTCTCTGCGGAGGAGCAGACGGGAAAGCAGCTGGAGAGGGAGACCGCTGGCAGGCTGTGGAGGCCATGCAGGCCTAGTGATGGGGTCCAGCAGCGGGAAGCCTGCGGAGAAGATGGAGAGAAGGGTCTAGAGCCCAAGCAATTGGGAAGGGAAAAGAGCCGAGGGCACATGAGATGTCCAGTCCTTGAATGAGGGCTCCAGAAACTTCTGGCAGGGATGAGTGACCCATTGTAGTGCACCAGTGATGACAGGGAGCCTCAGCCACTTTGCTCTGACCACTTTCCCTCCAGCAGATTGGGAAGACAGACCCCACCTCGCTTTTCAAAGAGATGATTACACCTCCCTGACTTTCCCACTCTTAGAGCCTCACTTGTGACAGTGTATGTAGGTCAGAGCAATTGCTCCTGTGCCCTTAAATAGAGTTCTCTCCCTCCTGAGCCAACAGTCCTGATTGCCAGCGCCCTGTGCACTTAGAGAGCTCTTTCTGCTAAAGACAGTTGCACATCCTGGCTGCGCAGCCCAATGGCTCAAAACAAAAAAGGCTGGAGAGATTCCTTCTGAGCTGTTGGTCTCTGATTCTCCTGCTCAACATGACAGACAGCACATAACAGAGCAGCACTCAGGATGGACCTTCTGTGGGAGTGCAGCACAGCAGAAAGCTGATCATTTTCTATTTGAAAATGTAGTTTTCACATTGAGCGTGCTTTTATGCCTGGTGGTCACTCAAGGAGCAGTCGGGGGGAAGAGGCTGATGGTTCAACCCTGATGGCTGAGTTGAACTTCTCCCAAGAATAAGAAACAACAGTCCTCAAAGTTACAATGAGATTCTCTCTCATATTGCCCACGTTAACGTAGTAGTGTGATCATGTGTGCTAGTGTATACTCTGCCATTTTTAGTGGATATTATACACACTCATAGTTCCTTTTATGGCTATGACCTATGTTTGGAAATTGCTGAGCTAAAACAGGTTTCTTAACTGCAAGGCTTCTTCAAGACTTTGATATGCTAATTTGTATTGAGGATTTCCAAGAGAACCAGTGTTCCCAAGATTATGCATTCTTGGACTCAATTTTTTGTAGAGCATCTCCTGCAACTAGATCTTCACAAGGTACCTTTAGGGAAGATTGGATTTCATCCTGGAGACCATGAAAGCATTATGGCCTGGGACAAAGGCATGTGTGTTTAAGTGTGGAATTCCAGACAGAACAGTAGTAAACTGAGTTCCTGTCACTCCCTCCCCACTTTGGATTTCCCAGCTGGGGACAGCCCCACCTGCTGCATACCTTTCTCCAGATTCATCCTATGCCTTTGCAGTTATTCCTGCTCCATCCAGACCCCCAATTACAAACCCTCTTGCCATGCAGCTGTTACTGGCTTAGTCTCTCTGGCCACCCAAGGCCCATCATGAAGCATCAACGTATTACAACACCTCCAGGAAGGGTGAGGTGGACATCTTGGGTGTCCCTCTAGGGTTAGGGCTGGATGAGGAGAGCATGCCCACTTACTGGCAGTGCCACTGTTTAATATAAATCTCCCTGACCACAGATTTGCTGATCATGTACTACTCAGCAATTGTACCATAACTGGTTTGATGGAGAAACCCTGAAATTAATGAATATGTGGCCTTAGGTGAGTCCTATAATCTCCCTGAGTTGCAGTTACTCAGCTGAAAGTAAAGATACAATTTCCTTCTCTGGCATTCTTTAAGAAGAATTATATTGGATGCTGGATGCTGAGGCTCTAGTCTGAGTTTAGACTGGACTCAATATGCCCGGACATAGGTTGTCGGAGGGCAGACATTGGAATGATTTACAGGAAGGTTCCAGGGAAAGCCAGTGTTGGCGAGTGTATTCATTTGTTCATGTTGTTCTACAAACTGGTGACTTAAACAACAGAAGTTTATTGTCTCACAAATCTGGGAGCTAGAAGTCTGAGGGCAAGGGGTTGGCAGAGTTGGCTTTTTCTGAGGTTGTGGAGGAGAATCTGTCCATGCTTCTCTCTGAGCTTTTGATGATTTGCTGGCATCACCCCAATCTCCGCCTTCATCTTTACATGGCGTTTTCCCTGTGTGCATGTCCATGTCCAAATTTCCCATTTTTATAAGGACACCAATCACATTGGACTAGGGGCCCACCCACTCAGGATGACCTCATCTTAACTAATCATATCGGCAAAGACCCTATTCCCACATAAGATCACATTCTGAGGTACTAGGGCTTAGGACTTCAGTGAAAGAATTTTGAAGGGACACAATTCAATCCATAACAGGGAGGAATGTGGGATAACCCAGGAAGTTCATACAAGACCCGGGAACTGCAGAACTTTGCATGGTCTGCAGCCTGCATCGTGCCAGTGTCATGAACAGCCTGAATGTTGGGATCATGTATATTGACAGGATGTTACTAGTTACTGGTGTGGAGGTCCCATTTGCACCAAAGACTGGCGAGGCCTGGGGAAAGTACCTTGCGTACAAAATGCCTGGTGTGTGTCTGGTCCTTAGTCTATGACAGCTCCTTGTCACCCACACCCTAACTCCCTGTGTTCCAGCTGAGCACGTTCTCTCCTTCATCCTCTGTAGATTTTGTTTTTTGCAACCTCCTTCCAGGGCCATTTCTTCCAGGTTCAGCCAACTCTGTTTTCAAAGATCAACTTATACACTTCCTGTGGCTGAAGCCCTCTGCTTCCCAAAGCCCTGTCAGATCCCTGCCTCTAGAGGTACCTGTCGGGACTCATAGGGGGCATGCTGTATCTGACCCCCTTTATCTTTTAGCAGCCTCGGTGCCAGGGGAATTGCCAGGTGAAATATGTCACCTCTGAGAAGTGAGAAAATTCCTGCAGAACGTGTTTGCCAGAAAGACAGCAAAAGGTGTTGTTTTCACTTAGCCTGTGTTTAAATTTTTACATGATGCACAAACTTCTGGAAATCACAGACTCTCAGATGGGTGTTTGATATCCAGAGTCACCATGCTTTCCTCGCCAAGTCACTGGAGGTGGCGTGGTGTGTGTGTTTGGTTGGGGTGGTATGGTACTAGGGTTCTGATGGAAGGAATATCGTGTGCTCACGGGTCCAGCATGGCCCCTGCCGGGAGCTGGGTATCAGAGAAAGTCAGCTCATCTTTGAAATGTGTAGTTATTCATCTGTAAGCTTGAAGGATTCTCTTTTTTCAGCTATGTGTCCTTCCCATGTAAGCTTGGCTCCAGACTGCCCAGGACAAGGGCAGGCTGAGCAAGTACAGTTCTCTCAGGCTAGTGGAGTTCTACTGGGGTCTCCTCCAACCTCCTTCAAACCTGACACAACAACCATGTTCTAGAACCACAAAATCAGGACCAAGCTGGGTCATAAGCTTTCCATGACAATGCCTTCTTTCCCTCTCTTTCTTCCTTCCTTGAGTAAGTATATATGGAGTATCTACCATATGCCAGGCACTGTGCTGGGTGAAGGATACAGGGTAAACACCAAGCCATCTTGGGTTTCTGGTCTGGTGGGGCAGGTAGAGCCCCCAAACTTTCAATCCAGGACTGTACTTCAGTCCCATGATTATTGACCTTAAGAAGGTGCTACCCATGGTGAGGCATGTGTATCCATCTCCAGCTTTGATCCTCGACAATCTGCAATTAGGGATTTTAACTCCTGGAGGTAATACAAGGCTAGGTAACAGAAGTGAGTGAAGCAGACTAAGTTAAGGATGACAAGTGGGAGCTTGGCCATAGGAGAGCTGATGCCGGGTCCAAAGTGGCTGGGCTATTATTTAGCTCTTACTGATTGTGGTCAAGCAGAAATTGAGGACCCACGCTGGCATCTTCAGATGCTTTGGCAGATTTTTATGAGAAATCTCCTGATTTTTAACTATTAATAGCCAATCATTTAAAAAAAGAATATTAAAAACAAATGAGCAAAAAAACACATTGGGCAATGTAAGTCAGATATGTCAACTGATCAGATTCGACTTCCAGACCGAAAGGACGGCAAGTGCATTGACCAAGCAGGACCCTACCCACGTACAGACTTTCCGTGATGGATCATCACTGCTAGCTTCTGCTGGATCCCAGGTTTAATTGGTGACATCAGAGGCAGGAAAGCCCCATAGCTGGCATCCCTCTGCTGCCTGCCGTGAAATGCAAGTATGAAGTTCATAAATATCCATGACATGAAAATCTCTCACCGACTCAGTATAGACTTATAATGGCTGCTGATGAGTTTTACACAAGACAGTTAAATAGGAAGCTATAACAACTGAAGTGCCTAGAATCCAATGGATGAATTTTTAAATTACTCTTCCTTATCTCAACAACTGGTCTCAGGCATTGCTGGGTAACAGAGCAGTGACAATGTAGCCACAAATTCATTCATTTCCTTAAAAACTGCTACTGAACCTCTACTTAAGGTGGGCATTGTGACCCCCAGTTGGGATGGCGAGTCCTTGCCCTAGGGGTCCACACTCTCCTAGAGAAGTAGAGTCAACCTCAGTCAAAATGCCTCAATTGTGCACTGGCTGTGAGGGGGGCAGGCTAACCCTGGAAATCTATACAGTAAATTACATTCTTTTGTGGGTGAAGAGGTCGAGTATGTGGCTCACGTTTCATTGGAAGTCAATGCTGGGTTTTCTGGATTCATCCCCCATGCCATAGCGATTTAATGGACAAAACCAGATCTGGTGGGAGAAACCTGCAACATTGTTGTTCTGAAGAAATATTGAATCTTAGTTAATTTGTTTTCTAGGAACTGTAATAAGCATGGAAATTTAATATTTTAAATGCCTTGAATGTATTTAAGACTGTCCAAGTGAAGTGTTTAATAAAGGTCATATTGTATTTCACACAAAAAAAGGAGTCACCCACCTTTCTTTCTAACTGCTTTCCAGATTGTTCTTTTCATTTAAAGCTCACATAGAACACTGTAAGATCATCAATGAATGCTGAAGCTATAAAAAATAACTCTTAAATTTCCACAATGAATGAATAGCAGGTGGTGGACACTCTGGAGAGAGAGGGCAAATTCTCTGCTCTCTGACTGTAGGCAAGACAGAGGAAGAGGGAGGGTGGAGGCGCAACTTAGAGACCTGGGTCTGTCTGGGTCCTGGCATCACTTTTTGACAGCTCCCATGGATCATCCTGGGGGCCTTCAAGCATAGGTAGAGACAAGGACTGGTTAAGAATTAACGACAACTTGGAACCAGCAGGAAAGTTGAGACTCTGGCCCTGACCCATTGAGGAATGGGGCTCCATTCAGGCCAAAGACTGTATCCTCCAGTAGGGTCTGGATGGCTCTGGGTCCCATGTGTCCTTCCCCCAGCGTTGCCTCCTCCAGCCAGGATGGCTACTGTCCTTCTACTGTGTTAGTCCCACATTTGAGCCTCTCCTCATGGAATCATTGAATCAGCCTCCTCCTCTGCACATACGCCAAAGTTGTCTACTTCTGAGGCCAGCTTTAGTCCTATGGAGCCTTCTCTTCCAGGAAGCCCTTCCTATTTACTTCAGCTCCCTTCTGGAAGCTCCTGAACACAAGTATTTATTGAGTGCCTACCACATACCTGGGGTTTTATCTATAAATTAGGTTCTTTCATTCTCACTGCAACCCAGCATAGAAAGTCTCCTTCACAGATGAGAACACAGTGGGTCAAAGAAGTTCCCCATGAGCTGTGGGGCTGCCCAGCTACTAAGTGGTAGGTGTGGAGTCTGACCTCGTAGTGTTTTCCCTTTCTGGAGAGAAGTCACTCATTTTCTATATGGTGCTTCTTTCAGCCTTTCCTTCAGGAACAACTATACCATGTACAGAAAAAAATCTCGATTCTTTTTTAAAGCATTTTTACGGATTCATGCGTTTTCTC
Source organism: Mesoplodon densirostris (assembly GCF_025265405.1). NCBI lineage: Eukaryota > Metazoa > Chordata > Mammalia > Artiodactyla > Ziphiidae > Mesoplodon > Mesoplodon densirostris. The sequence continues at coordinate 146,464,044 of NC_082665.1, forward strand.
CTAAAACTTCCTCTCTTTAATACCTCGATAAATGGAATTACCATCTACCAAGTGTTTTGATCCAGAAATCCAGGAAGTTTCCTAGATTTTTCCCTTTCTTGTACTCCTCACACATTACACGTAATTAATTCCTGAAATCCCACCTCCTCATTATCTCACCAATGTGCCTTTTTCTTGCCTTATAGTTTACCTGGACAATTGCCATAACCTCCTAACTGGCTCCCCTCCAATCCAACTTCCATAAGGTGGCCAGAAAGTTCTTTCTATAAAGCTAAGCTGATCATGCTACCCCAGTGCTTAAAATCCTTTAGTGGTTAGCATTTGCCTTCAAATAAACTCCAACCTCTTTAGCTTCAGCACCAAGGTCTCTCTATATGGGGCCCCGGTTTCTTCTCCCACATATCCACCCACCAGCCTCCCATGCAGAGGGCCTTGCAGGGCCCAAGGCCAGCTTTAGTCTTTTCACATGGGGTAGGTTTCTCTTTACCTCCCTCTTCATCTCTTCTCTACCTGTAACAGTCACAGTCCCAGGGGGAAAGAGGAGAGGTGGGTAAACAGACTGCTGACCAGGGTGAGGTTCAGGTGTAGAGAAACCACAGGGACTGGGGCAGGGGCCAGGGACACAGACAGCACCCCAGAGCCTGGGTGGGGGTGAGGAAGCAGTCTCAGAGATTTAAAGCCAGAGGCTGTGATGACCGGGCCACCTGACAGGACATCTGGTCCTTGGTCAAGGGCACATCCGCCTGCAATGGCCAAGCAAGGAGGGTGCCAGGGCAGTGAATAACCTGGCGTCACTCTCCTTCCTTCCCCTGAGCACCTGCCTGGCCCCACTGGCTGAACCAGCTGGAAGCCAGAGGGCAGGGCACAGAGTAAGACAGGAGACAAGGGTTCTGGAGGGGAAGAGGCCCCTGTACCGAGCACACTACTCATCCCTTAAACCAGGCCAGGCCACCTCGTCTGGGAGGCCCTCTTAACCACTCCATCCTCAGCTAACTCAGGTGTCCCTCCTCCGTGCTCCCAGTGCTTCATGATGGGCTCAGTTTGGGGGATCAGAGAAGGCGCATTGAGAACGCGCGTGAATGTATCTTTTTACATTTCACTGGTGGCCCATCTCCCCTCCATCAATGGGTAATGGGCTTCACCTATTTACATTTTTGTACCTCAGATAGGCTTTCTCTGATTTGTTTTGCCAAAAATAATTACCTGGAAGCGTCCAAAGCCCTGCATGGTTTAGATTTCAGGGTCTGGAGATTGTTTGATTCTGCAGGGTTCAGATTTCACTGTGATTCCCTTCTTCACCCCAGCGATGACGCATGTAAACACAGCAGCCTCTTCCTGTGCCCAGACGAGAGTAATGAGAGCGCTGAGCACCCACTACATGCAGGCTCTGTGCTCAGAACGTACAGGCTTACCTAAGTCATCAAAAATCCTAGGAGGTAGTTACATAATTCCAGTTTGACAAATGAGGAAGTTAAGGTTCCTGACCACACATAGGGCCACACATTTACTAAGTGGTAGAACCAGGACTGGGGTAAGAACTTTAGGAGCTTCATGAATTAAGCTGAATTAACTCCCTCTCTGCAGGGAGACCTTCAAGATGGCAGAGAAGTAAGACGTGGACATCGCCTTCCTCCCCACAGATACATCAAAAATACATCTACATGTGGAACAACTCCTACAGAACACCTACTGAACGCTGGCAGAAGACCTCAGACCTCTCAAAAGGCAAGAAACTCCCCACATACCTGGGTAGGGCAAAAGAAAAAAGCAAAAACAGAGACAAAAGGATAGGGACGGACATGCACCACTGGGAGGGAGCCGTGAAGGAGGAAAGGTTTCCACACACTAGAAGCCCCTTCGTGGGCAGAGACTGCGGGTGGCAGAGGGGGAAGCTTCAGAGCCACGGAGGAGAGCACAGCAACAGGGGTGCGGAGGGCAAAGCTGAGAGATTCCCGCACAGAGGATCGGTGCCGACCGGCACTCACCAGCCCGAGAGAGGCCTGTCTGCTCACCCGCCAGGGCGGGCGGGGCTGGGAGCTGAGGCTCGGGCTTCGGAGGTCGGATCCCAGGGAGAGGACTGGGGTTGGCTGCGTGAACATAGCCTGAAGGGGTTAGTGCGCCACGGCTAGCCGGGAGGGAGTCTGGGAAAAAGTCTGGACCTGCCTAAGAGGCAAGAGACCATTGTTTCAGGTTGCACGAGGAGAGGGGATTCAAAGCACCACCTAAATGAGCTCCAGAGACGGGCGGGTGCCGTGGCTATCAGCGCGGACACGAGAGACGGGCATGGGATGCTAAGGCTGCTGCTGCCGCCACCGAGAAGCCTGTGTGCGAGCACAGGTCACTATCCCCACCTCCCCTCTCGGGAGCCTGTGCAATCCGCCACGGCCAGGGTCCCGTGATCCAGGGACAACTTGCCCGGGAGAACGCATGGCGCACCTCAGGCTGGTGCAATGTCCTGCTGGCCTCTGTCGCCGCAGGCTCGCCCTGCCTCCGTACCCCTCCCTCCCCCCAGCCTGAGTGAGCCAGAGCCCCCGAATCAGCGGCTCCTTTAACCCTGTCCTGTCTGAGCGAAGAACAGACACCCTCAGGCGACCTACATGCAGAGGCGGGGCCAAATCCAAAGCTGAAGCCCAGGAGCTGTGCGAACAAAGAAGAGGAAGGGAAATCTCTCCCAGCAGCCTCAGGAGCAGCGGACTAAATCTCCACAGTCAACTTGATGTACCCTGCATCTGTGGAATACCTGAATAGACAACGAATCATCCCAAATTGAGGAGGTGGACTTTGGGAGCAACTGCAGACTTGGGGTTTGCTTTTGGAAACTACTTTGTTTCTGGTTTTATGTTTATTGTAGTTTAGTATTTAGAGTTTATTATCATTGGTAGATTTGTTTATTGATTTGGTTTCTCTCTACCTTTTTAAAAAATATTTTTTTTCCTTTTTCTCTTTTTGTGAGTAAGTGTATGCTTTTTTTGTGTGATTTTGTCTGTATAGCTTTGCTTTTACCATTTGTCCAGGGTTCTGTCTGTCCGTTTTTTATTTTAAGTACAGTTTTTAGCACTTGTTATCATTGGTGGATTTGTTTTTTGGTTGGATTGCTCTCTTCCTTTATCTTCTTTCTTTTTCTTTTTTTAATACTTTTTAATTTTTTATTTTTAATAATATATTTTTTATTTTAATAACTTTATATTATTATATTATATTATATTTCCTTTTTTTCTCCCTTTTCTTCTGAGCCATGTGGCTGACAGGGTCTTGGTGCTCTGGTTGGGTGTCAGGCCTGTGCCTCTGAGGTGGGAGAGCTGAGCTCAGGACATTGGTCCACCAGAGACCTCCTGACTCCACATAACATCAAACAGCAAAAGATCTCCCAGGGATCTCCATCTCAATGCTAAGACCCAGATCCACTCAACGACCAGCAAGCTCCAGTGCTGGACCCCTATGCCCAACAACTAGCAAGACAGGAGCACAACCCCAGCCATTAGCACAAAGGCTGCCTAAAATCATACTAAGGTCACAGACACCCCAAAACTCACCACCGGATGTGGTCCTGCCCACCAGAAAAACAAGATCCAACCTCATCCATCAGAAAACAGGCAAAAGTCCCCTCCACCAGGAAGCCTACACAACCCACTGAACCAAACTTAGCCACTGGGGGCAGACACCAAAACCAGTGTGAACTATGAACCTGCAGCCTGCAAAAAGGAGACCCCCAAACACAGTAAGTTAACCAAAATGAGAAGACAGAGAAATACACAGCAGATGAAGCAGCACAGTAAAAACCCATCAGACCAAACAAATGAAGGGGAAATAGGCAGTTTACTGGAAAAAGAATTCAGAGTAATGATAGTAAAGATACCCCAAATTTTGGAAGTAGAATGGAGAAAATACAAGAAACGTTTAACAAGGACCTAGAAGAATTAAAGGGCAAAAAACAATGATGAACAACATAATAAATGAAATTAAAATTTCTCTAGAAGTAATCAATACCAGAATAACAGAGGCAGAAGAATGGATAAGTGACCTGGAAGATAAAATAGATGAAATAACTACCACAGAGCAGAATAAAGGAAAAAGAATGAAAAGAATTGAGGACAGTCTCAGAGACCTCAGGGACAACATTAAACACACTAACATTTGACTTATAGAGGTCCCAGAAGACGAAGAGATAAAGAGAGGGACTGAGAAAATATTTGAAGAGATTATAGCTGAAAAATTCCCTAATATGGGAAAGGAAATAGTCAGTCAAGTCCAGGAAGTGCAGAGAGTCCCATACAGGATAAATCCAAAGAGAAACACACAAAGACATATATTAATCAAACTATCAAAAATAAAATACAAAGAAAAAATATTGAAAGCAGCAAGGGAAAAGCAACAAATAATATACAAGGGCATCCCCATAAGGTTAACAGCTGATCTTTCAGCAGAAACTCTGCAAGCCAGAAGGGAGTGGCAGGGCATATTTAAAGTGATGAAAGGGAAAAAAAACATAACCAAGATTACTCTACCCAGCAAGGATCTCTTTCAGATTCAACAGAGAAATTAAAACCTTTACAGACACGTAAGAGCTAAGACAATTCAGCACCACCAAACCAGCTTTTCAACAAATGCTAAAGGAAATTCTCTAGGCAGGAAACACAAGAGAAGGAAGAGACCTACAATAACAAACCAGAAAAAATAAGAAAATGGGAAAGGGAACATATATATCGAGAAGTACCTTAAATGTAAATGGATTAAATGCTCCAACCAAAAGGTATAGACTGGCTGAATGGATACAAAAAAAGACCCATATAGATGCTATCTACAAGAGACCCACTTCAGACCTAGGGACACATACAGACTGAAAGTGAGGGGATGGAAAAAGATATTCCATGCAAGTGGAAATCAGAAGAAAGCTGGAGTAGCAATTCTCATGTCAGACAAAATAGACTTTAAAACAAAGACTATTACAAAAGACAAAGAAGGACACTACATAGTGATCAAGGGGTCAATTGAATAAGAAGACATAACAATTGTAAATATGTATGCACCCGACATAGGAGCACCTCAATACATAAGACAAATGCTAACAGCCATAAAAGGGGAAATTGACGGTAAAACAATCAAAGTAGGGGACTTTAACACCCCATTTTCACCAACGGACAGATCATCCAAAATGAAAATAAATAAGGAAACACAAGCTTTCAATGATACATTAAACAAGATGGACTTAATTAATATTTATAGGACATTCCATCCAAAAACAGCAGAATACACTTTCTTCTCAAGTGCTCATGGAACATTCTCCAGGATAGATCATATCTTGAGTCACAAATCAAGCCTTGGTAAATTTAAGAAAATTGAAATCACATCGAGTACCTCTTCCAACCACAATGCTATAAGACTAGATATCAATTACAGGAAAAAATCTGTAAAAAACACAAACACATGGAGGCCAAACAATGCACTACTAAGTAACCAAGAGACCTCTGAAGAAATCAAAGAGGAAATCAAAAAATACCTAGAAACAAATGACAATGAAAACACGATGACCCAAAACCTATGGGATGCAGCAAAAGCAGTTCTAAGTGGGAAGTTTATAGCAATAAAATCCTACCTCAAGAAACAAGAAACATCTCAAAAAAAAAAACACCTAAATTTACACCTAAAGCAATTAGAGAAAGAGGAACAAAAAAACGCCCAAAGGTAGCAGAAAGAAAGCAATCATAAAGATCAGATCAGAAATAAATGAAAAAGAAACGAAGGAAATGATAGCAAAGATCAATAAAACTAAAAGCTGTTTTTTTGAGAAGATAAACAAAATTGATAAGTCATTAGATAGACTCATCAAGAAAAAAAGGGAGAAGACTCAAATCAATAGAATTAGAAATGAAAAAGGAGAACTGACACTGCAGAGATACAAAGGATCATGTGAGATTACTACAAGCAACTATATGCCAATAAAATGGACAACCTGAATGAAATAGACACATTCTGAGAAAAGCACAACCTTCCAAGACTGAACCAGGAAGAAAGAGAAAATATAAACAGACCAATCACAAGCACTGAAATTGAGACTGTGATTAAAAATTTTCCAAAAAACAAAAGCCCAGGACCAGATGGTTTCACAGGTGAATTCTATCAAAGATTTAGAGAAGCACTAACACCTATCCTTCTCAAATTATTTGAAAATATAGCAGAGGGAGGAACACCCCAAAACTCATTCTATGAAGTCACCATCACCCTGATACCAAAACCAGACAAAGATGTCACAAAAAAAGAAAACTACAGGCCAATATCACTGATGAACATAGATGCAAAAATCCTCAACAAAATCCTGGCAAACAGAAGCCAACTGCACTTTTTTTTTAAACATCTTTATTGGAGTATAATTGCTTTACAATGGTGTGTTAGTTTCTGCTTTAAAACAAAGTGAATCAGTTATACATAAACATATGTTCCCATATCTCTTCCCTCTTGTGTCTCCCTCCCTCCCACCCTCCCTATCCCACCCCTCTAGGTGGTCACAAAGCACCAAGCTGATCTTCCTGTGCTATGCAGTTGTTTCCCACTAGCTATCTATTTTACGTTTGGTAGTGTATATATGTCCATGTCACTCTCTCACTTTCTCACAGCTTACCCTTCCCCCTCCCCATATCCTCAAGTCCATTCTCTAGTAGCTCTGTGTCTTTATTCCCATCTTACTCATAGGTTCTTCATGACCTTTTTTTCCCTTGTATTCCATATATATGTGTTAGCATACGGTATTTGTCTTTCTCTTTCTGACTTACTTCACTCTGTATGACAGACTCTAGGTCCATCCACCTCACTACAAATAACTCAATTTCATTTCTTTTTATGGCTGAGTAATATTCCATTGTATATATGTGCCACATCTTCTTTATCCATTCATCTGTTGATGGACACTTAGGTTGCTTCCATGTCCTGGCTACTGTAAATAGAGCTGCAATGAATATTTTGGTACATGACTCTTTTTGAATTATGGTTTTCTCAGGGTATATGCCCAGTAGTGGGGTTGCTGGGTCATATGGTAGTTCTATTTGTAGATTTTTAAGGAACCTCCATACTGTTCTCCATAGTGGCTGTACCAATTCACATTCCCACCAACAGTGCAAGAGTGTTCCCGTTTCTCCACACCCTCTCCAGCATTTATTTTTTCTAGGTTTTTTGATGATGGCCATTCTGACCAGTGTGAGATGATATCTCATTGTAGTTTTGATTTGCATTTCTCTAATGATGGAATCTGAAAAAAAAAGAGAGGTTCTGAAGAACCTAGGGGCAGGACAGGAATAAAGATGCAGACATAGAGAACGGACTTGAGGACACGGGGAGTGGGATGGGTAAGCTGGGACAATGTCAGAGAGTGGCATTAACATATATATATTACCAAATGCAAAATAGATAGCTAGTGGAAAGCAGCCACATAGCACAGGGAGATCAGCTTGGTGCTTTGTGACCACCTAGAAGGGTGGGATAGGGAGGGTGGGAGGGAGATGCAAGAGGGAGGAGATATGGAGTTACATGCATATGTATAGCTGATTCAATTTGTTATAAAGCAGAAACTAACACACCATTGCAAAGCAATTATACTGCAATAAAGATATTTTTAAAAATGCTCTGCAGCCACAACTTTCCCAATTCAAAATATAAATAATCAGAAATATTGACTGAAAACCAATGCAGATGATGAAGTAAAATACTTTCTAAATTTTAGAATTCTAAAGTTCTAGATGCATTTCTCTGAAGCTGGACTTCAGTCAGCTTGAATGTATCATACTGCTAATCACCATCTGAATTTATTTGGTCAGCTTTTCACTTATCTATTGTCTGTTTCTTGCTCCATGCCTCCCTCAAGCCTCCCTGCCAGAATATTAGTGCCATCAAGGTTGAGGCTGCCCTCAACTCTATCTACAGCTGCTCACCTCAAGGGGCCTGATAAATATCTGCTGATGAATGAGGGCATGAAGGAATAAAGAAAGGAAGGGTTATAGGAGGCGTAAGGCCTTGTTTTCCAGACCAGCGGTTTTCTTATCCTCTGTTCTTCCTTCCTAAATTATAAATGTGTTCCCAGGAGCACAATGAGGGAAAAACTAATATACGTAGAGCTTTACTGCCCAAGAGAGGTAGTAGACATTTGCTGCCCATTTGTAAGACTCCCTTGCAGTTAGGTTGGGGCCAAGTGACCAGTCCTGGCCAGTAGAATGTAACTGGAAGTGAGCATATTATGTCTTGACTGTCCTCACTCAGCAAGATAGATATTTAAAGATGAGGCTGCTGAGGGTTAGAGGTTAAGCAAGATGACCAACCTCACCCAACTGATAAAAGGTGAAGCCAGCCTTCTTTCTAAACCTAGTTCAAAAGGTTTGTGATCCTTCTGCGTTTTCATTATTCCAGGCAACCTACATGGGAGTAATTATGTCATTAAGTTATTATAAACAATTAACACCATAAATGGTTCATTGTGAGTTAGGCAGAGAATCAAAAGCCCCATTTCGTTTTCCTTCTACTTCCTTAATATGAGTACACATAATGTTTAGCATCAGTGCGGCCCTGGCTAACTATCAAAATGGTTTTTACGTTGACTTAATTAAAATTTAGGACAGAAGATCTAGTTGAGTGTGGAAATGGTTCATTATAAGATGTTCGAGGTTTAAATTTAAGCCTTGTGTTTGAGCACTTCAAATGCTTTTGTTCGTTCACTTAATCACTCATTCATTTACCCACCAAACATTTTTTTCTGGTTTGATTTCCTCTGACTCCCCTCTAGGGGAGGCAGAGGTGAGGTCACTCAGCCTCTGCCCTGAAGAGCCGAGTCCAGAGGGAGACAGGACAACAGGCTTCTTTACCCCACAAACACCAGCAAATAAACCACCATCTCCTGCCTCTGCACGAATTCCCAGGGCAATGTTCCTGACAGATATTGCCGGGGGCTCACGGGGTGACTGCAGACTTGGAGATGACATCTTTGATTGACAGGATCTTTGCTCTTGGCATAGATGCCTGCATGTCATAAGGTTTGGTTGCCATCCTGCCTGGGGGGGCCATTTGGCTGTGGCCTTCGTGCTATTTTTTTTGCCTCCTGATGACTGCCTCTGTGTGCACCTGTGCAGGGAGCCCCACTGCTCCCGACCGCACTGCATCAACACCTACAAAACCAAGGGCTGGACTAAACCAGCCTTTCCCTCCCCAGGTGCACATCATCTGTGGCATTTAAAAACCACCCATGCTGTTATCCCACCCCCAGACTAACACGATCAAAATATGGAAGTTGGGGGATTGGAATGATGGGGTGGGAGATGGCAGTAGAGGATTGATACTTCTGAAAAAGCTCCCAGGGAACGGTCATGAGCTGCCAGGGTTGGAAACTAGAGTAATAGTAATCTAGAATAATCTCTTGGGTCCCTTCCAGCTTTGTGCAGAGGTGAGAATATGCAAGACATGATCGAAGAAAGGGTCACAGTCTCGAATCATTTCCATGGCTGAAAGGAATTCCTAATGCCTTGTTTTTCATATTGCCTTATGTTTTGCTAAGTGCTTTCATATTCATTAAGGGAATGATCTTTAAATACTAATACTACAGCAAGATAGGTTATTTTAGGCATTTTTCGGTGAAACATTTTATAGATGAAAAATCCCCCTCAAAAGGAGGTTTCCGAGTCTCTCCTAAGGTCACCAACTATTTAGCCACAAACTGGGATCAGAATCCAGCCAGGCTGTGGACCCTCAGCCCAGAGCCCCTTCCAGGAGCTCTCACTGCTCCCTAAAGCCAGGAAGGTTCTGGGAAGTTTTTCCAAGGGGTTGTGGAATGGGGTTGGCCATGTCTCCCTGACACTGCGAGAGACCGGGGAGACAGGCTTCACAGAATTCCCAGCGGAGGAGACCTGTTGATGGGCCATCTCCTGACATACAGCGTGGGGAGCCCCAGCCTGCCCAGCTGGCACTCCGCCAGCCCTCGGTCTGATGGAGGATCAAAGACGTCTTAAGCCTGATGTGGATGCGGGGAAAGCAGCCTCCTCAGTGTCAGCCTGGCCAATGCTAACAGGAAGAGACATTCTCTCTCAGGCACTTCATACTTAACCCCTTGCTATTGGATAATGGGCTATCAGAATCTATAACAAAGTCTGTGTTTCTGCCATACAATCCAGAAATGCATCATACTTAACTCAGTATTGAGTCTCCGTGGCTGGTCAGCTAGGCACTGCATTAAATGGCTCAGATGGAGAAGTCTGAATCCCTGCAGCACCCTGGTGACCCTTGGCCAGGCTGGAAATGATGGCACCCAGATTCCCCCAAACCACAGTCCTCTGTGTCCTGCGTAAAATAATCTGCGTTCCAAATATCTCCTTCCCCGAATCTCATTCTAAAGGCATGTGGAGAAAGCACAGAATGAGGTGGATCCAGAGTCTCCACTGAGCTCTGACCCCTGTAAGGAGCTGCCTCTTCTCTGCCCAGGCTCTGCGTCGCTGTCTGAACTTGCCTCCCTCACATAAAGGGACCTTCTTGGGTCAAGGAGGCAAGTGCCGAGTGGCAACAATAATAAAAATCTCTATGCTAGAGGGGCACATACCCGAGGCACCCAGCCCAGAGTGAGACCTAGAAGGCTTCCTGGAGGAGATGTCCAAGCAGCAGGAGGAACACACGGTGCTCCGTGACCATGGGTGGGGATGGGACCATTGGCATCTGCTTGGTACCCTCCCGGCAAAGCCTCGCCCTGCTCCATGAGGTGCCCATGGACATTCCGTCCGTCTTTAGGAACTGCAGACGAGCCATCTCGTATCACAGCCAGCACCTGGAGGCGGGGGCACAGGCCAGGCCTGTGTGGGACCTGTGATTCTTATACTTGAGGGAGGTAGCGTGATTTGTGCATGGGGTCTTCTGGGCCACTCTCAGGACTGGGCTTCTGGAGTCTCTGGGGCTCTGGGCTCAGACCAGATCTGCTCTCTTTTAGGCTCTTCAGGGTTTTTGCTGGAATCTGCTGAAGGCTGAGATCATCCGGCTGTGTGTGGGAGGGCTGGCAAGGAACTTTCTGGCCGCATTCATTCTTCAGCCAAGGGCTGTCCTGAGTGTAAGCGGCAGGCTCCCCTGGAGGCTGCAGCCATGGTCACTGAGACGCTGGTCCACACACTCCCAAGAGGGTTCCCTGGCTTTCCGTCTACAGCAGGACTCCTGGAAAGCTCCTCTGCTGGGGTGGGAGGAGAGGGGAGCTCTCCAGATTTCGGCAGCCTCTCCTGGCAGGCCTCTGCGGTTGTGTCCTCACATCTGTGTGTCTGGATATGAGAGTAACTGTGTCCATGGGAAAGGGTGTCTAGAGTATGTGCTCACGGAGGTGGCTCTGATGTTGCTGGTCCAGGGCAGCATTCAGACACGTGGGGTCAGTTCATCTTTCTGGTCCCTTCTGGCTCGGCAGCATTTAACTGTCTGATGTTAATATCCCTTCGAGGGTAACCACTGTTGTCACTTTAGAAGATTCATGCGACCGAGTAAATTTAATTGGCAACATTTCAAGCAATTTAACAAAAACTAAGACCTGCTAGACACCTACTATGTTCCTGCCGCTCTGCTAGGAACGTTAACATAAAATATCTCGTTTCATCTCTCTTTTCCAGATGGATGTGTAGGGAGTGACTTGCCCAGGACTGCAGAGAAATGAGCTATTACGTGGTTGATCTGAGCTCCAAGCCTGGATCTGCTTTGCCTCATACTGACCATGTGTCCCGGGGTGTGTTCCTCTGCGAGCCTGTTTCCTCGTGGACGACACCCCATGTAACGTGGCTTACAGAGTAACTGGCGCTCAGTTCGTATTCAATCCCAGTTTCCTTTCTCCTTTTCATAGTGTGAAATGATAATGTAAACATTAGTGCAAAATGTTTTAAAAGTTTTCTTTTTAATGGAGGACAATTGCTTTCCTAGGTATTACTTAGCTCAGGTCCATAGGGAAAAGCCCTTGATCTGGCCTTAGCTCAGGGGGAGTTTTGTCAGTTGCAGGAGCTTTGGGTCCAGAATATCTTCAGGGACCTGCATTGTGGATCCACTCCTGAGCTGTCCATTGGGGGTGATCTCTCACCCTGCCGACTCCCAGCTCACTTTCTGCTCTCCACTCCCTCTAACAAGGGTCTACGCCCATATTTGTCTTCCCTTCAAATTCCCATGCTTACAGAGCTGTGGGTCCAAGGCTCTTTGGGCTGCAGGCCACAGTCTCTTCTCTGGAGGAGCTCACAGTCAGTGGGAGAAACAAATGATCAGAATTCAGTGTGGCAAGTGCTGGAGGACCAGGGACTGACAAGGCTGGGAGGGGCCTTACCTCAGCTTGCAGGACCCAGGAAGGCTTCTGAGAGGACATAATGATGTCTGAGCTGTGTCTTCAGTGACATGCGTTTCATTAGATGCTCAAAAAATATTGATGGTCATCTTTTCATTCATTCTTATTCAAAGATAAAAGCTTACATTCCTTTACAATTTTAGAAGGCGACAAACAGATGTTCACCTACCAGGAAAGAAGTGCAGCCTTGAGTGGAATAAATTTCTCCTTGTCCTGGACCTGGCCCTCCATCCCCACTCCTCCTGGGAGTAGGAGGTGTAGTGAGTGGGAGACAGGAAGCAGGGCCACCTCAGCCTGCCTTCTGTCACTTGCGCCATGCTTGGGGCTGGCCAGGCTACCTCTCATCCCCCCAACTCACAGGGTGCAGACAGCAACTTCCTCCTCCAGGACACTTCCTGGGCTGCACCAACCCACATTGACCCTTCATCCCTGAAACTTGGAAGCACGTCATGGCCACACCAGCGTTGTGTCTGATAAGCCCATATTGTTGACAGTTCTCTACCTACAGATGTATTCACTCAGCACCCTCTTTATTCCAGATGCCGCATTCAATGCTAAGGGCATTTTCTTGTTTTAGCCTCACAACGATCCTCTGTGATTGATATTAATAATCCCATTTTACAGACCAAGAAAGAGAGGCTCAAAGAATCAAAACAAGCATGTGAAGTAGCAGACAAATTCCCTGAGTCAAACTATTTATTCAGGAGAGTGAAGGTTCATATTTAAGTTTAAAGAAAAAAAAATGAGGTGCCACTTTAAAATAAAAAATGCCATTCTAAGAAAGTAATTCTTATATCCACACACAATTTAGTAGCAAAGCCCCTTCTTTCTGTAAAACACCTCAGCCTTACACTTATCTGCTCTTCTGGTAACATAATGGAGTCAGGGGTGTGGCCTCTCCTTACTAATTAACTCTGAATCTTGCAAGGATGGGCTGGGACCAGTCCTGTGCATCCTCAGACACTTCGTAGAGGCGGGGCATAGGCTAGAGCACGTGATGGGGTCTGAAGAGACTCCCACCCTGAAGTGCATCTGCCAGTGAGCAGTACACCTGTGCAGTGGGCAGGGTCCCCCCTCCAGAAGTACAGCCTAGCAAAGGTAAGTGTGAAGATGGTGAGGAAGACGTGCCAGGGGAAGCAGCGAGAAAGCAAAGTCTCTCTTCGAGTCTGTCTCGCAGAAGAAAGTTAAAAAGGGTGACTTTCTGTACTTGATACCCAACAACCACAGGCCACTCCAGATTCACCCCTTCTGTGTTAAAACACGACACGCCTGTAGTCACAACGCAGGCTGGGGCTGCATGGTTTGGAAGTGGACCTTCATGGTGTCTCCGGAGATGCCTGAGGGGCTGGGGTGGGGTGCGGGAGTCAGGGAGGATGTGGAACAGGCAGAAATCCTCTTTCTCTGACAGTGCCACCTACAACGCTAGGACATTGGCCAGTGTGGGCTGATTTGGGGGCAACCACACATGGAGTAACACAGAAGTGAAGTTTACATTTCACAAGGGTGGCAATGTGGTGGGTACCATTGACCGACAAAGGCTGTAAAGTTTCTTGACAATTAAAGTGCACATTTGACCACACAAAGTATGCAATTTACGGCTTCCCTGGTGGCGCAGTGGTTGAGAATCTACCTGCTAATGCAGGGGAGATGGGTTCGAGCCCTGGTCTGGGAGGATCCCACATGCCGCGGAGCACCTGGGCCTGTGAGCCACAGCTGCTGAGCCTGCACGTCCGGAGCCTGTTGCTCCGCAACGGGAGAGGCCACAACAGTGAGAGGCCCGCGCACCGCGATGAAGAGTGGCCTCCGCTTGCCACAACTAGAGAAAGCCCTCGCACAGAAACGAAGACCCAACACAGCAAAAATAAATAAATTAATTAATAAACTCCTACACCCAACATCTTCTTAAAAAAAAAAAAAGGATGCAAGTTAACCACACAAGGTACGTAATCTCACAAAGCTAGGTACACGAACACCCCCAGGTGGGAGTCCAGAGTCCTCCTGTGGCCTAAACTTCTGCCCTGATCCGTGCCACAAGGGTGGCGCCATCTTGCGGAGGCTGGAGGCTGTCGGGTGTGAGATGCTGCGTTGCCATTTTCAGGAGGGTCTTTCCTGTTTCCAGCCTCACTTCCTCCACCTCTCCTCTCTTCTAGATACCAAGGCTATGTGCCCAGCTCCTCTGCAAATACAAGGAGCCACTGTAAAACAAGCCAGCTCACTCCTGAGTGTTAGTGTGGGGTGGATGACTTGTTGCCCAGGCTGACCATTTTCCAGTGGGCTCAGCCTTCAGACCTGCCTTAGGTCCACCCTTGTAGTTCAGAGTCTGTAGTCTGATGCAGACTCAGCACTTGGGGCCGTTCCTCTGCCTTGGATCACCAGACAGCCTGTTAGTTTGAACCCAGGCAAAGATGGACAGCACTGCATGGCATTTGTATAATGACTCCAACAGTAATACTATTTAGAAGTGAAAAAAAAACATAAATGGCCCAAAGTAAGTACTTTTTCATTATCATTTATTATTATTTCATTGTGGCCATCTGAGTAAGCTTTAGAGCTGCGAACAGAGAGTTGATGTTACTAGCAATCTGAGACAGAGGAAGCTCTCTGAAAAGATGGGGCATGGCTGAGGATGCCAGGAGGTTGCGTGGGGAGACATGAATTCCTCTCCTATGAAGGAGATAACTGGACCCAGTTAGGAAAAAAAAAATCTAATAATAGGTACAATTTTAAAAAGTGGCTTTGAGTAAGTGTGGGACTGCTGACAGGGCCATAAGTGAAAGGGGATGCTATATTTCTTAGAGAATCTCTTCGGGGTTTAACGAATGGGTAGGAATCATTCTTTTTTTTTTTTTTTCTTTTAACATCTTTATTGGAGTATAATTGCTTTACAATGGTGCGTTAGTTTCTGCTTTATAACAAACTGAATCAGTTATACATATACATATGTTCCCATATCACTTCCCTCTTGCATCTCCCTCCCTCCCGCCCTTAATTAGCACATCCATTGTCAGAATGCAAATGCAGCTGCTAACCCAGCAGCTCTGCTCAAAGTACACTAACTGTGTCCTTATTTACAAGGTAATTGCCCCCGGAGCCTTGTTGTCTATCACAAGGGGTGGAGGGTATGGGGATTCTTAATAGGAACTCCAGGAAAGCCTGAGTTTCTAAGCCCAGCTGGGTATTGAAGGGAGAGATTGAGTTGGTCTTAGGACAAAGCCTCACACACCAAAGAGCAATAGGACTTTCCATTATGCCTTCATGAACCCAGCACCTACCCTTTCCAACAAACAACTGTGGATTCAACTGTAGCCCTAGGACCTCCCTTTGGCTTTGATTAATAAAACATATTAAAGATCGTTTTATAGTTAAAAGCTATCATTTGTTGAGTCCTGGGACATGCATCATCTCTTTTAACTGTCACGGCAACCCTCTGGTGGGTCCAATATTATCCTTATTTTTGAAGCAGGAAAACTGAGGTTTAGTAAGATTCACTCAACCCTCACAGGTCACTCATTGGGATTAGACCAGGTCTGGTTCACTTTCTTGCCCAGGTGTGTTACTCAGGTACACTTTTTGCTACAGGTTAAACCATGGCTGATTTTCTCCCTAAATTATCCAGCTTTATTCCTCTTCACGTAGCTGATACACCTATATCGGTGCTCCAGGAATTTTAACTTGTTCATAGTCCCCAAATACAATGTGTGAGCTCATGCCCTATGCCTTTGCACTTGCTGTTTCCTTTCCTTGAAACCTGTTAATAAAAAATACCGGGCTTCCCTGGTGGTGTGGCGGTTAAGAGTCCACCTGCCAATGCAGGGAACACGGGTTCGAGACCTGGTCCGGGAAGACCCCACATGCCACGGAGCAACTAAGCTCTCACTCTAGAGCCTGAGAGCCACGACTACTGAGCCTGTGTACCACCCTACTGAAGCCAGTGCACCTAGAGTCTGTGCTCCGCAACAAGAGAAGCCATCGCAATGAGAAGCCCGTGTGCCTCAATGAAGAGTAGCCCCTGCTCGCCACAACTAGAGAAAGCCTGCACACAGCAACGAAGACCCAACACGCCAAAAAATAAAATAATAAATACATAATTTCTAAAAAAAAAGAAAAGAAAAAAATACCAAAACTTGGAAATAAGTTAATCAATGATTATGTGATCCTTTAATGTCATCATGGAGCAGCTTCTACAGCTTGTGGGCCAGATCTAGCTAACCACTTGTTTTTATAAATTAAGTTTTATTGAAACTTAGCCACACCCATTTATTTCACTATTGTCTAGGACAGTTTTTGTGCTGTGATAGCAGAACTGAGTAGTTACAATACTTACGAAGCCTACAGTATTTACTATCTGGGCCTTTATAAGTATAGTTTGCTGACCCCTGCTCTAGGGGGACTTGGCTGTGTTTTTCTTACTGCTTACTATTGATTAGGTCCCAGATATTTCCTATTCTGTAAAGGTTAGAGGTTAACATATAGAAAACATAAGTTTTCTGGTAAAGACGAGATGCTGGTAGAAAAGAATCTCAGAAGTTACAAGTTATAGTTTCATTGCCCTGCAGGAATGACCCAGCTTTGCATCTACTTTATCTATCTCTTCTCAGCATTCCTTTTTCTTTCACAAACTATATAAAATCCCAGTTCTCATATTCTCTTTTGTGCTGATGTTGTCATCTTGCTGGTTTCCTCATTGACAAGTTCAATGAAACTCTGATACATTCCCTCTCTCTCTCCCTCTCTCTCTCTCCCCATATTGAGAAATGTCTTTTGACAAGCTCTTCTACCCTCTTCTAATCGTACGTCAATACTTACCTGAGTTGTCCCCCTCTTTGGGCAATCTTCCCTCATCCCATCCTGGTTACTGGCCCCTCTCTCTGCCCCTGAAGCATCCTGAGTACCCTTCCCCCAGCACTAATTCTCTTAGGTTGGGAGTGATACAAGGGATGCTGGGCCAATAAGGACTAAGCTTTCTGTGGGGTCTGAGAGAAGAAACTGTTCAGGTGTTGGCAGGAAAGGGTGGGTGGGATTGGTGTTGAGGGGTCCAGGGTTTGTGAAACACCTAATCAGCCTTTTGATAACTTTACTCAGTGACTTTCTTCATCTCAAGCAGCTAATCTCTCACTCTCCAGAACTACCGAGAACCTCAAGCTTCAGTAACCTGGAGTCCAAGGCAGAAAAATCACTGATTCCTTGGATGAAGGAAGAAACCAAAATAAGTGCCTGATTCTGTGCATACCATCTGAAAAAGGCTAACATGAACCTGAAAGCATCTTGTGAAGACATCTGGAAGGAGAGAACCCAAGAAGTTTCTAGCAAGCAAGGAGTAAATGGGTGAATGGAACAGAATCACACAGAGCACCCACCGTTAAGACTTTGAGATGGCATTATGTCACTCATAGGCTCATTACTTAATGTGTCCTTCATTGGTTTACTTTTGGAAACCTAGAACATGTAGATGAGTTCTCACAAGTCACACTCCATCCCTGCCCTGCATCCTATTTTCTGCATTAGATCTGGTCCCTCACCACGGGCCTTTAAGGGACCCAACAGCTGTGGCAAAGCTTCCTGTTGAAGGTGGAAATCTGTAGCTGGCCTTTTAGCTTGCACATAATACCTGCATTTGCAAGTTCGTTTTATGTGAGTGAAACTCCTCTAGCTCTTATTATCTTCTGAGATTAGTGTGGATTTCGAGCAGATAGTGTTCTTGGCATCGTTAAAGAAAGATCTGCTTTTCTGGGATGTGCTCCTTTCAGCTTACCAAAGTTATTCTCTTTCTTCCTAAGCTGCCACCAAGCCAAGAGGGAGGACATCATTTGCTGTTGCAGCCAGGTCATTTCCCCTGGGGATGGCAGGGTGCCTGTGTGTAGGAAGAGGTTCATTAGCCCCCAGCTGCTGCCTGACTCTTGGCTCTCCTTCCTAGACTTCTGGCAAAGTTTCAAAAACTGTCATAGAAATGACCCTCTCCGTCTTATGGGAGATGTCAATGAGGTGAGAGGGGGGAGAGTCAGAGAAGCCTTTGGAGAGAGATACTGGGATGCAGAATGCTTGTCCCCGTTTGCAAGCCAGCCTGCTCACTACTCCCTTAACCTGTGTATCTGTAGAGTCTTTTTAGAGACGGAAACGTGTGCACGGAAGGAGAGCTAGCAAAGGGTACATGGATACTTGTTGCTTCAACTTTGGGTCCTGTTGTCTTGCAATCAGACTCAAACACCTGGGCTTTCAAATATTTGAGCAACCATTTCAAAGACATTTCAGTTTCCGAGATTGCGGGTCTGGCCTTTCCTCAGCCCTCACACCACACTCCCTACTGCAGCCATAGATGGGACTCCCACTGGAATGCCATCTACTGTTTTCTTGGCGAATCTACAGGATTATATAAAAAGCAACCAACAGACATTTATTGAAGGAATAAATGGATTATTCCTATGGCGAAAGGATTTTCATTTTACAAAAGGGAACATGGGCTTTTTCCCCCCATGTTACATTCCTTCAGTGCATTCTAAAAAGTAATTGGATTCAGACCCAATGGTAAAGCAGAGCATACATTGATGGGGAGCATACACAGAGTGAGGAAAAAGCAGTCAGCCACAGTAATAACTGATGGCTGGTCTCGGCAAAGCCACTGGGACCCTATTTGTACCATAATAGGGAGGAGGAAGAGGGGACACAGGGGAGCACACTGGGAGAACAGGCAGAGAGACTGGCTGGACTTCTGCTCTCTAGAGAATTCACCTGTATGCACATGCATGTGTGTGTGATTGACACAGTGGGATCTTTTTTTAAAAAAATTAATTAATTTATTTACTTTTGGCTGTGTTGGGACTTCGCTGCTGTGCGCAGGCTTTCTCTAGTTGCAGTGAGCAGGGGAAAATCTTTGTTGCGGTGCACAGGCTTCTCACTGCGATGGCTTCTCTCGTTGTAGAGCATGGGCTCTAGGCACACGGGCTTCAGTAGTTGTGGCCCGCAAGCTCTAGCATGCAGGCTCAGTAGTTGTGTTGCATGGGCTTAGTTGCTCCGCAGCATGTGGGATCTTCCCGGACCAGGGCTCGAACCTGTGTCCCCTGCATTGGCAGGCGGATTCTCAACCACTGTGCCACCAGGGAAGCCCGACACAGTGGAATCTTTAGAGAAGGAGTTCCCTCTAGTACAGGTCAAACGGCAGCAAGGCTGGCCTCCTGTATTAGGCAGATTGGGCCATTCTATATGTGGTGTGACTCAGAGCATAATATAAAGGCCTTCCTGTATGAAATTATGCCCGTATCTGTTACTGTGGCCTACCTTCCTGTAAGAGGGGTCTTTCATTCCTCAGAGAAATTTCAAACTTGAATTCTCTGAGAGAAAGAAAAATAGTGAGATTCATGCTGAGATGGAAATGACTAATAGCACATCCTTTCTTGAGAGCAGACTGGTGCTGATGCCTGGTTGGCAGGAAAAGTGCCCTGGCTGATAGGGACACAGGGACAGAGGAGGGAGAACGCAAGGCAATTGTAGACGGACTTTGCTGATTGACCCTCAGTGGGGGAATGAATATAACGGTGATCAGAGAAAGAAAAAGCCCTTCTAACTTGAAAGAGATGTTTTAAAATTCAAAAAACTTGGTTTTAGGCACCAGTGCTCCAGAAATGAAACCACAGAATTCAGTTCAGCCTATGCAAGCCTGTGAGATTAGACTGAATGATTTAGTTTCTATCTGAGAGTTTGAAGCCAAAGAACTATAGCTACATCCCCTTTTGGTAACTCTACCATTTCAAGAGGAACTTTTCCAAGGGCCAAAGCTTGATTGGTTAACTTTGCAAGTCTAGGAGACAGACCCAATACCCAACACCTGTACCATGACTCTCCCTTTCTACCCAAGTGACAGTCAATGTGAATTCATCACAGCATCCTCTGTACTGAGTCACTATTAAGCATCAGATCCTTCTCAACTCAGCTCTCCAAGCTGCCAGAATTAGTTGATTGGACTTGGCTCTTGGGTCAAAATCTAATTTTTTTTTCTCGGCCAAAAGTAATGAAGAGGTTACACATATAAATTCGTCAAAGGTTCCATCTCTATGCTTTTTTTTCCCTGAAAAAGCAATTCAGGGTAGATCATCCTAGTAGGTATGTAGTAGGTCTATGAGCTATTTTATGAAAACTCATGTGAAAACAAGCACACACAATTGACTCCTTTAATAATAATTCCTGAGAGGCAGGCTGAAGGAAGCATTACCTGGAGATCATAAAAGTATATTTGCTATGACTGTTAACTCTCTGTTGCTTTGAGAGGAGAAATGATTCATGGAGTTCTTATCTACACAGAGCTCCAGCCATGCCCAGCAAGAATGAAGGGTTGTAGTCTGTGTTTTAGTGATTAATCAGATGTTTGTTTCACCAAAAAAACAGAGGAACCACGATGAGATAATAAGTCCATTCCAGGTCCATTCCACCTTTGTTCACTCTCTGGTTTAGTACTCCAGGAAAATGACTGGAGCTCACCAGTATGGTGGACTATCTTATAAATATCCACTGAAGAAAACCACAGCAGACTCAAGATTAAGCAAAACTTCCTTGGGATCTCCAACTCCCTCAGATTGCACGTCATTGGAATGATTTAATCTCTCCTGTTCAACAAGGAAAAGTTCAATAGAAAAATATTTTTGTGTTTATTTTGGTTTTTGATCTATTAGGAGACTCCAAATAACACATTTTACTCGGTGGTGTTTTGTGAGAAAAGCATCAAGAAAATGACTCTGTTCAAAATGTGTGAACAGCGTTTTTTCAGGAGAAAACAGAATCTGGGCCCCTTGAAAGAAAATAAAACAAAACTTTAGTAGAGCTGTGAAATCTCTCTCAGGAGAGAACAGTTGTAAAAAAGTAAGATTAGATAAGATATTCTTTCAGTGTTTACTATCTATGTATTAGAAGAAAATAAAAATATGGTGACCTAGGGACTAGTACAGGGAAGTCTATGATACTAGCTTAAGCAGGTTAAGTGGATTGGTAGATGGAGGGTCCCAATTTTAACCATTATTTCAGATTCTGGATCATCTAGTGAGGGCCACGTGCATTTCACTCTCTACCCATTACCCATAATGCTCACAGCCGCATTCAAGGTTGTCATTATCTCATTTTTACAGGTGAGCACCATAAGATGCTGAAGGATAAAGTCATTGACTAGGAGTTATTAGGGAAAGTGAGAGGCTGACTGTACAGAGAGACTCAAAGAAAGTTTTCAGCCCCAATTTCAGATAAGTAGGGATTGAAAATGGCTCACTTCAGGGTTTCTGCATATTTGACTCTCGCTACTAAACGTACTTAATTCTCATAATTCAATCCTACAAGCTTATCGACTAACTCCTACACTGTGCAATGCCCTTGTGCTAGCAGGGGATGCTGCCCAGAAGATCTGAATGGGCAGAACTGGGAAGGTGGGCAGGCAAAGCACAGCCCAGGGCTGTGGATACATCGATTGGTCAAATGAGAGCAACAAGCAGAGTGGGTCACTGAAGACAAGACAGAGGTGCCAGGCACACCCTGTACCTGTCCCATAAGTTCTTATAATAGCTCCCTGTAGTCCGTCTCTAAATGAGGATACCCAAAAGAACTTGTTTGGGCTATTATATGCAGGCTGCATGGACTTGGCTCCCATGAAATTCTAAATTTGCATAAACAATGTGGTATCTTGCCTGATGAATTTTAAGGCCAGTTCAGCTGGCATGGAGAAAACACCACTGAGTTGGTGAGACTCATCTGAATGCTTGCATGCTTAGGGGTATTAGAAATGACACAAGAAGGGGTAAAGGGTTTGGGGCTCTGCCATTCCCTGTCATCTCTCATATTCTGTGTATTGATTTGGAAGAGCCTTTTGAATGTCTCCACTCACTTCTTTGGATGAAGACCCAGCCTGAGAAGATATGCGTGGTTTCAGAAAGCCTAGATGATGGGTTATTATATCTAACAGCACCACACTGAACAGGCAAACACAGATAATTGAGTTACCTTCCAATTGGTCATTCACCGTGAAAGGCTTTGGAAGAAGCTGAAGTGGGTTGAAAGCAGCCTGTAAGTCTGTCCCGTCCACCCTCCTTATCGCTTCTAGAATTTTCCAGAGATGAGTGGCAGCCACACATGTTACTGCCTTTAACCACATGCACGGCCTTCTGCTCCACATTCCCAGCCCCACCCCCTTTACCAAAAAAATCAACACAGGAACACCAATGACAAACTGATGACAGATCCTGCATAAAACAGCCCATATCTACCCAATGCCTCCTGGCCTCGAATCCTCCAAGCCTACTCCTTGGGGAACAAACTGGCAGCTGATCAGACCTACTGCCTATCTAAATCAGGATAGGAGGAACAAAATTCAAAATGGGCAAGTGAGGATCTGATGGCCTCCAGTACAGAACCTAAGCCACATGATCTACACTGATTTCCCAGTCTCCACATGCCTCCAAAGCAGATGGCATTTGTTGGACGCAGTCAGATGTGCCCAGACAGCTCGGATGGTTCATTCCAAATGGTCCTGACACTTGGAAATGTTGACATCCCATTTCTATCTGTGCTTCCTCAGAGCTGTCAGTGTGGAGAGATCTCAACCCCCTCACCCAATGCCACAAACACAGCATGCATTTGCTTTTCAAAACCTTTGAGCTTGTGCTGTATGCCGGGAAAAGAATGGTGACTCAGATGTGGTTCAACACTCATGGATGGAATGGTGGGGGTGATAGAGACCAACAGATACATCCACTTGGTGCAGGATATGCAGAATGTTATGGGAACCTGGAGAATGGTCCAGGTACCTAAGTGTGTTATCAGGAAAGGTGTCCCAGAGGAAGAAGCACCTGCCTGGACTCTTAAAAGATGAGTCAGGGAGTGGGATATTTTGACCTCCAAAGGAAGAGAATTTCAGGTCCAGGGGATGGCATATGAAGGTCCAGAGGCCAGAAAGAGTATGACACTTGTAGAAGAAGTACTGGGCGTGATAGATTAGATCACCACTCAGTAAATATTCAAGCACTGTCCCCTGACTCCTAGGAGGAGTCTATTGGCATGCAACTTGACTTTGGGCTGACAACATGACTCATTTTGGCCATTGGTATATTAGTGGACACAATGTGAGCAGAGGCTTAAAATATGCTTGCGCAATCAGATTTGCTCTCTGTGTCCTTGCCTTTTGCCATGAGAACATGTCTCAGAACACTTCAGGCCCAGCCATGAGATATGTGTAGAGCAAACTTAAACCCTATCTTAACTGAACTCAGCTTAAATCAGCCAGACTCCAGATGATGACAGACAAGTAAGTAGTAAATAAATGTTTATTTTTGTATACCAACAAAAAGTGGGGTGGCTTGTTATGCAGCATTACCAAAAATATAGTGGACTGATACACCAGGCAAGGCAAAGAATGGGAAGAGAGAAGGCTGGAGAAGGAAGAATATCTAATCATAACCAACTGGAAATAAACACAGCAGACAAACAAAGGAAGCAAGAAGCAGCCCTGAGACTTGAGGGCAGGGTCTGCCTTCTTTTGGATGGTCACCCATGCCTGACACTTAGCGTAAGCCTGAGCACACAGCAATTAGTAAAGACAGTTGAATGATCAAACCAGTGAGTCCTCAGCCAGGAACAAACAACAGCCTATACATACATCAGCAATACCAGACTACTTGCAGCACTGCAAGTGCAAAACTATCCCAGGCAAAAATTTAGCTATGGCCACAGCCTGGAAACTCAAGTTAACAGAAGAATCATACGAACTTACTCAAGGTAACCAGGATTTACATGAGGATTAAAGAGGAGTAAAACTTCATATTCTATTTCTATTTTGTCTAGATCTTCCAGGTTTAAGGAAAATCTCACAAGCTTCTAGTATAGACAATACTGAGTATAATAAAATGCTTGGTGACTGAGGTCAGAAACACGTATTCAGTAAACACTTGTTAAGAACCTAATGTGTGCACTGCACATTGGTAGACTCTGGAAGACACAAGTTTACTCTTTAAGACAGTCTCTTAAATGCAAAGATTTGTGTGCAATCTTATTTCAAGTACATCAGTCCCAAAATTCTTTCTTGAGCTAACCTCACAGTAACCAATGCTGTGGTTTTGCCTTACAATTAGCTTTTTCAAGGTGAAATGGAGTTAGCTACTCTTAGGACCTCTAGAATTGAGAATCAAAAGGTTCTCAGAGCCACTGGAGATACCGAGAGGGAACAAACCAAACAAAACACGAGTATCATCCTTTCTAGCCGACCTAGAGGGTAATTTCAACTCAACCTCTGTGATTATGGGGGAGCCTCTGTGGTGAAATAAAGGAGAGCAGAGAGCCTGAGAGAAGAGAGTCAGGCATCAGGGTCCAGGGATGGGGTGAGGGAAGCACTATTACAGAAAGATAAAGTCAGGGAGGGAACTGAGACAGAGGCTACAATGCCCCGCCCATGTGTTCTTCATACGGTGTGACTGACGCTCCTCCCATCTGGGAGTGGTTCTGACCACCGTGGAAGCTATGCCATGTGAGTTCCAAAGCCTGGTCATAAAAGGCAAGAGAGTTTCCACCTGGCTGTCTTTTGACGGTCACCTTTGGAACCCCAAGACATCATGTAAGCATCTGAGTGCCCTGAGGCCACCATGTTGCGAGGAAGCCCAGACCACATTGAGAGGCCACAAGTAGATGATCTGTCCACAGTCCCAGCTTAGTTCCAGATGACAGCCAGCATCAACGGCCAGGCATATGAGTGAAGACAGCTTTGGATGATTCTAGGTCCCAGGTGTCAAGTCCCTCCCAGCCTTCAAATCTTCCTACTGAGGCAGGCACATTGAGAACAGGGACAAAAAAGTTCCCCCCTAAAGTCCACAGCAACCAGAAATTGTTGCTGCTTTATTGCACTAAGTTTGGGGTGCTTTGATACACAGCAATAGATAACTAGAACAAGAATCTTGAAGAGGACTGCTTCCCTGGTTTTAAACCTCTGCAGTTAACGGTTAGCAACTCATGTGCCCTACACAGGCAGGAACTGCCTGTATCTCCCAGCCCTAAAGCAGAAAAACAAGCATACCTAAGGGTTGTAAATGTGTTCCTCTGTACGGGGCCTAGGCAGGTACCTATCCCTTTACAATAGTGGTTCTCAACGGAGGGTGATTTCCCCTCAGGCGACATTTGGCAATGTCTGAAGACTTTTTTTTTTTTTTTTTTCTTTTGCGGTACGCGGGCCTCTCACTGTTGTGGCCTCTCCCATTGCGGAGCACAGGCTCCGGACGCGCAGGCTCAGCGGCCATGGCTCACGGGCCCAGCCGCTCTGTGGCATGTGGGATCCTCCCGGACCGGGGCACAAACCTGCGTCCCCTGCATCAGCAGGCGGACTCTCAACCACTGCGCCACCAGGGAAGCCCTCTGAAGACACTTTTGATTGTCACAACTTGGGGGGAGTGGTGCTACTGTCCTCTTGTAGGTAGGAACTAGGAATACTGCTACGTCCTAAATGCACAAGACAGTCCTCCACAGCAAAGAATTATTCTGTCCACAATATCAGTAGTGCCAAGGCTGAGAACCTCTGCATGAGAAGACAGCAAGCACCCAGACCTGCGAAATTTGCTGAGAATGTTCCATATTCACAGGGGAATGCTACCTGGGCCAGGAAGACAGGCCACAACAAGGTATGACTGAAGGCTCTTTTCTCCTCTTCTAGGTGTTAAATAAACCAAGTGCAGTCCACAGGCCATCCATCCGGTGCACCCAGACCCCACAATATCCTTTCTGAATCTCGCCTTCTGCACCAGGCTCCCTTTAAAGCAGAGCAATTAGACACCTGCTCTCAGACTCACTCTGGAAAACTGTTTCTTTGGCCAAAAAAACAAACAAACAAAAAAAGAAGGATAGTGAATTTTAGGACAGTGTGGCTGCCACAGGTGACCAGGAAAGTGGTACCCTATGAAAAGCTGTCCATTTTCAATGCGTCACTCTCACTTGCTTCTTTGACAAAAAGCCAGGGATGAGAGAAGGGAGGAAACCGCTATAATTCACTCATTCATCCCACTGAGAATTGGACACAATGTGCCCGGCCTGGGGCTGGGGGGCTGGGTGTTTTGAGTGCACAGAGGTGTGGAGAGCAGATTGTCTTCCAAGCTGCTGGGGTGTTTTCAGGTGGATGGATATGAACTTCTCCTTCAGCAAGATTTACACCCTGTTTACCTTGGGCAGCAAGAAGAAAGTGCAGCTGAAAATCCCTTTCACTTTTACAGTGAGGGCAAGGCTCCTGGCTGATTTATGGAGCCGCTCAGGCGGCTCCATCGGAAGTTACGCTGCAAGATGCACGCTCCACGAGGCCAGCAGCAGGGGCCAAGGTCAGGGTCACACTCAGCAGGAACTGAGGCTGTAGCCAGACCACTCCCTGCAGGGACTTCTGGAGGAGCCGTGTGCAACAGTGTGAAAATCAAGCCACAACAACACAGGAAGAAAGGATGAAGGTCTGATGAGGCTCCGTCATTTTTTTTTTTTCCAAAATGAAACTACCTCTATTCTCCCCGATTATCAAAGTAATTATGTTCATTGGAAAAAAAAAAACTTCAGAGAATATGGAACAATAAACAAAAGAGTATAGTATGGAAAAGGGGGGTGGGATACAACTACATTTACGGTGGAGAAACCTGATAAACATGACCTCAGCCAGGTGACTAAGGTCAAATTTAACAGTGGCAAATCAGGTTGACAGTATGTATCTTTGATATGATGTGATGAAAATGGCCCTGGACCTCTGTGATCTTCCTCTCCAAAACTTAGAGCCCCAGTCAAATCACGAGAAAAACATGATACAAATCCCAATCAAGGGGCATTCTTTAAGATATCTGATCAGTCTACCTCAAAACTGTCAAGGTCATCAAAACCAAGGACAGTCAGAGAAACCGTTTCAGCCAAGAGTAGCCTGAGGAGACAGGATGACTGAATGTAATGTGGCGTGCTGGATGGGATCCTAGAACAAAACAAGGACATTAGTAAAAAGTAAGAAAATCTGAATAAGTGTGGACTTTAGTTAATAAGAATCTATCAATACCAGTTCATTAATTGTAACAAATGTACCATAGTAATGTGCAATGTTAATAATAAGGCAAACGGAGAGTGGGGTTTATGGGAATTCTCTGTACTATCATTTGAAAAGTTTCTGTAAATCTAAAGCTACTCTAGAAAATTAAGTTTATGAAAAAACAAAAAGGAAATGGGAATGCTCTATAATTCCACCCTCCAGGCAAAATACTGTTAATACTATGCTGTAAAGCCTTCTCTTTGCATATACAATCATTCTGTATGTATACATATTTTTAAATTTTCATTTAATTTTTTTTTTACAAAAAATAAGACTATTCTATACATTTTTAACACTTTTTATTCATTCTCTGGCAATCATTTGCAAATCTAGTCAGCGTAGATTATTACAATGTTCCATATGCAGGGGAAGGTGAAATTCGCGTAAGAAGTACATTAGAACGCCTGAAAGTCAGGTCTACTTTACAAGGTAGCCTGGACCAATATGCAATGCATGCTTTAGGAAGCCATCTGCTAGGCAAGTACTGGTTTCAACAAGATCATAAAGGGACACGTCTGAGCTATAGCCAGGGGAGTGGGGGAAGAACCCTGATGTTTCACACAGCACTCACTTCACAACCACCATCTCTTTGAAGTCTCACAGAAATCCTGCAAGGTCAACCTGTTTGTACTCATTTTCAGGAAAGAAGACCGGGGGACACTTGTACCTTGCTCAAGGCCAGACAATTAGTCAGTCGTGGAGCCAGTGTCTGAACCAAGTCCAACCCCAAAACTTGGGCTCTTTCTCCCGCATAAGGCAGTGCTGTTGCTTGGACCAGGTCTGACTTTCAGAGACGAGGAAACCATGGCCAGATGGGTATAGATCAACTGCAGTGCAGCTGCTGGAATAACGACCATTCAGTAACATAGGCCCCAAGCACTTGTCTTGCATAGTTTGAATACCTGAGAGGTCTAGGGGTTCTATTCTACGTGTGGGAACCACAGAGCATGTGCAGTTCAGCTAAGGATGAAAACTTCCAAACTCCATTTCAAGGCCCCCATGGCTCTGAGGAAGCACAATGCCAAGCTGAATGCAAAGATTTGTGGGTCCTGGTCCCAGAGATGTCATTTAGTAGGTCTAGTTTGTGACCTCGGAGCTGGCATCTTTTTCAAGTTCCCCAGGTGATGCTCATGCACAGCCGGATTTGGAAACCACTGAGCTGGATGGTCCCTTCTAGCTTTAAGATTCTAAGAGCAATTGATTAGCAAACTAAATGCCTGTAATGACTCTTCTCAAATCTCACTGTAATTCCAAAGGGTCTCTTCTGGTCTTCTCAATACATTTTCCTCGGACAATGGGGTGGTGGTGGGGGAGAGAGAGAGAGAAGGAAGCAGAGAGAGAAGCATAGCAGGTCAGCACAGAACACTGGTCATGGGGCCAGGCCTCTTCTTGGGATTTTAAAAAAGCACAAATAATCCAAACGGAAAAAAACACTCTTGAAATGCTTCAGTCCAGCCCGTTATGGTTCAGGTAAGGTATCAACGTTCTGAGGGCCACATTCAAACCTCGACTGCCCTCCTCAAACCAACAAACCGCTGTCCGAGAAGCAGATGGTATGGTACCGCTGGTCATGGCCGCTGACACAGGGCAGCTTTGCCGAGAGGAAACACCGCATAGCAGGACACACATCCCCATTCCCTCCTAATGGAGCAGCATATGCGGGTCTGTGTCAGGCGGCCAGAACCCTCATCTCTGCTCCGACCTCATTAGTTAAGCCCACAGCGCCCCACTGTCTGCTCGGAAACAGCAGACAAGACAAGCGCCGCGCCTGGCAGATTAAGAGAGCAGCTGGCCAGGCTGGGGAAGGTGAGGGCCTGGCATCTGTACACTGAGAAACTTCAGGCCTGGAGGAAGGATGGTCTACACTTTCCCCTGTCTTTTCTACAAGGCGCACGCTCTCCTGGGTCTCGGGCTGGAAAAGCCCCCGAAGAACTAGTGCCAGACCTGTGCAGTAAAGGGCCCTAGCCTTTGCACAATCATTACACATCTTTCTAGGGCCCAGCAAATAAGAGCTCTCCGATGAGGTCAGGGTCACACAGTGCTGGAAATTCCGAGGGTGCGCTTACCATGAAAGCTGCCTCTGACTGCGCGCCCCCTAGAGGCCACGAGTGGAACTGGACATGTTCTGTGCATTGCCATGTTCCATCTTGGCTGCCACCCTTGTGGAAGTGATGTTATTATTTCTGCTTTATAGACGAGGCTCAGGGGGCTTAAAATATTTGCTCCATTGGCACAGCTGGGACTTAAACCCAGGCATGAGCACGAATGGCTCCCGGAAGGCCTGTGGCAGTGTTATGGACGCAGGTTTTATTCTAGGAGCTACGGGGTGACAGACAGATATGTGGCCTCAGGTTTGTATTGCAAATAGATTCCTTTGGCTAATGTGTGGAGAAGAGAGTGGAGTGGGTGTGTATGGAGACCCATCACTACGTGCCTGAGAGGAGAGAGACCGCAGTCAGAGAAGTGGGAGGAAAACCGAGGGGGATGCTCTGGCTACCCGGAGGCCTGAACCTTATCTGACAAAGTCATTTCCATGGAAACAGAAGGACACTGTTTATCCACGTGTGGACCGTGGACTCTGCATCAGAATCACTACAGGAGCTCTTACAATTCAGATTCCTGGGCTCTATCTCAGATTTTCTAAATCAGAAGCTCTGGGTGGGTTTGGGGGGCGGGGTGTTAAAATCTGCATTATCAAGAATTTAGAATTAAGGGCTTGGGCCCTGGAGTCAGAGTGCCTGAGTTTCCATCCCAATTCTGTCACTTCAGTGAGCCCAGGAAAGTTATTTGCTGTCTGTAGAACAGGTCTCATGCTAGTATCCACCCACTATGGACATTATGAGGGTTCAATCAGCTAATATTATTAAAGCCCTTAAACCAGTTCTAGGCCAAGAGTAAGAGCTCAATTAGTGTTCAGCTACCTCTGAAAAGGATAATGCAAATGGAATGAAAGCTGGTAGAGGCTCAGGCACTGTTCCTCCCTCCCCCCGCAAACAGAGACGCTTCCTCTGTGGGCTGGTCCAGAGCTCAAGATCTCAGAGTGAGGAAGATTGTATTCTCCATCTGAAATGAAGCTGTCTCACACCCTGAGTGTATCTCCATCAGCTGTGGCAGCCAACGTATCCATAGCTCCAGCGCAGATTCAGACGCAAAGACAGCATCTCGGCTGTTACGGGTTGATTGTGTCCCCTACTTCCACCAAGATGTTAAAGTCCTAACCCCCGGTACCTGTGAATGTGACCTGATTTGGAAAGAGAGTCTTTGCCCATGATCAAGTTAAAATGATGTCATTAGGGTGGTCCCCAATCCAACATGACCGTGTCCTTAATAAAAGGGGAAATTTGGACACAGAGTGAGACACATACAGAGGGAAGGTGATGTGAAGATACAGGAGAATGCCATCTATAAACCAAGGAACGCCTGAGCCCACCAGAAACCGGGAGAAAGACAGATTCTCCCACACAGCCCTCAGGAGGAACCGACATGTCATTCCCCTCGATTTCAGGCTTCCAGCCTCCAGATCTGTGAGACAATACATTTCTGTTGTTTATGCCATTTGCTTTGTGTTTGTTACAGCAGCCCTTGGACATTGATACATCTGCCAACACAGAATGGGCAGTAACTGAGCCCTAGAGTAGAGAGAGAGAGAAATGTCGGCTCCCAGGAAGGAAGCCCTACATCCCTGAATTTGGAGCCTGGATCTGGCCAGCTGAGCCCCAGTGGGCAACAGCCCTTTTGGAGACAGTCACATTGCTGCTGATTGGGAAGAGGTGGGTGCTGCATGCTTCTTCCCTCAACTGTTCATCTCCAGGGAGCTGGTGGAGGGTGAGTATTGCAAGGACCACTAGCCCCTTCCTCGCTTGTGAAGCTGTGTGATTTGGTTTACGATGATGGGGTGTACTCAGCAGACGCATCAGCCCATTGTCCAGTGAATGCTGCCAGTTGAAGTCTCTGGTGGCTGATTTTCTGTGGCACAGTTCACACAGTGGCAAACGGCTCCATAAAGAAAACACAGAAGACCTCCTTCTCTTCCACCCGCTCACCTCCCGCCCCCAGGACTTCAGCTTTTAATACACTGAGAGCAGCTGGCTTTCAGCGAAGTCTTGGCATGCCTACACTGGCTCTGACAGGCTGATGAAAGCTGGGGGCTGCGTACTTGGCAGAGGGTCAGTTCCCAGCCCCACCTTGTTACGTGGGGCCTGGGTCAGAGACCTCTGTGCCCCAAATCCGAGTCCTGAGCAGTGAGAGAGCTCTGCCATTCCACAGCCTTGTCCATACTTCAGGGGATGGCCGGTGGAGGCCAGTCCACAGGCAGAGCCCAGAAACTAGAAAGAAGGAAGGTCGAGCCCCCTAGAATGACACTCAAGACCCTTCATACTCGTCTCCAACGGCAGGCCCGCCTCGTCTTCTTCCTCCCGTCACCACCAGGCTCCAGAAAGGCTGAACAAGGGATCGTTCCTGAATTCAAATCCGGTCTCCATCGTGTACCTGCTTTGCGAGCTCGAATATGGTCCTGAGCCTCTGTTTCTACCTCTGTAAAATGGGGAGACAAATATCTATTCTTTCTGGTTATTATGAGGATTATATGAAGTAAAATGTTCAAAGGGCCTTCACGGTGTCCAACGCACAGTCAGCACACGGGAGAAGCTATTACTGATCGTCAGTAACTCATGCATCGGTAACCTAATTGGACAGTATTCAACCTACAGATAACTCTGCTGATTGACAACAGAATCACCAGAATCAAAAAAAGCAGTGATTGACGCATTGAACCTCGCTCCCCTGCTGCTTCCAAAGGCCCAACCGTGACACTGGAAAGGACCAAAGAGCACTTTTCTGGTTTAACTAATTTAACTAGTTTAATCTAGTTTAATTTAGATTCCGGTGTGGCGTGGAGCCTCAGTTCTCAGGGAGGGGGAGGGGTTCTGAGAACCGTAAAGGTCAGAGAAGAGAAAGCCATTCTGGGCCTCCTGCCTCTCACTTACCCATGCACACACACACACACAGACACAGAGACACACACACACACACAGACACACACAGACACAGAGACACACACTGACATACATACACAGACACACAAGACACACACAGACACACACACAGAAACATACACAGACACACACAGACACACACTGACATACATACACAGACACACACAGACACACACACAGACACATACACACAGACACACACTGACATACATAGACACACACTGACATACACACACAGACACACACAGACACATACTGACATACAAAGCAGACACACACAGACACACACAGACACACAGAGACACACACAGACACACACACATAGACACCCACACGGACACTCACACACAGACACACACACACATACACACACAGATACATCACACACACAGCACAAAGACACACACACAGACACACACACAGATGCATCACACACACATACACAGCGCAAAGACACACACACACAGACACACACCACACATGACACAAAGACACACACAGTGCCATATTCAAGTCTTTTGTAAGTTCATTTTCCCCTTCCTCTTGGAAGAACTGACTTCCCAAAGCTCATGGCCTCCAAATTTTAGGTGTATGATTGAATTAATATCAGCATGGCGGAATCAGCAGCCATCTGAAGAGATCTTTTTACATAACCGTATTCTCCCTTCTGTCTTTATTACAAATAATGGTAACCTGTTAGAAATGCAATCTCGAAGGCTTCTGATCTGATTTTATCCTGTCTTTAACTCTCTGAGACTCTGGCTGTCTCAATCAGGGGCAACCAGACTGCAGGCTTCTGTCTTAGAGCATGGTGGACCCGGGCGTGCAGAGGAAGAGAGGGCCTCGGAACTGGAGGATGCACAGAGCCCTCTGACTCATGGCAGAAAAAAAGCCACTTCAAGTCTCAATGGGGCTTTCTTTGCCTTCATCTTCTGAGCAAGGACACATGGCTCTGAGTTCCCTTGACAACTTCTCCCCCTGCCATAATTGATCTTTTTTAAGAATTAGAAGCTTGCACTGAAGTGTGTATCTCTTTAACTACTACCATTCTCATAGTATACGATCCTTTGCGTTCTTAACGCGCCTTGCTCCATTTCCTGCCATAGCCACCAAGTAAGTCACCAGGTCCAAAGGTCCTGGGTGGCCAGAGGCAGGCTTCCTATCCCACACTTGGATTTTAATCAAGACCAGGATGTCAATTACTATCCACAGGGCAGGACACTCAACAAGAGTCCCATCTAGAGGGGGAAGGTGCCCCAGCCTTCGAGTCTCTACAAGGCAACCTGCAGCCAGAGAAATGTCTGGTCAGGGTCAGATGCCAGTCACTGCTTCCAGAAGCCCCCATGGCCACTCCTCTACTGACGTTTATACCCTCCTGGACATGAGCAGCTCCCCTGGACACTCAGGCTCTGTGCCTGCCTGCCCATGAGTAGCACCAAGTGCTAACAATGATGGCACATCCCTGGGGCTCCGGGGTGAAGGGAAGGTTGACTTCCAGGGTCCTCAGCCAGGCTGCTGGCTTGGCTTTACACCTGCTTGCCGGCCGATTCCCACGCTTTCTCTCCAACTTTTGTTGTTGATGTTCAGCCCAAACTCAAGGCTCATCTCCCCTGCCACCTGCTGGCTCCCCTTCCGCTTCCGCAAACGCCTTACCCACCCATCCTGTAAGACTCCTTTTTTTTTTTTTTTTTTTTTTGCGGTACACGGGCCTCTCACTGTTGTGGCCTCTCCCGTTGCAGAGCACAGGCTCCGGACGCGCAGGCTCAGCGGCCGTGACTCACGGGCCCAGCCGCTCCGCGGCATGTGGGATCTTCCCGGACCGGGGCACGAACCCGCGTCCCCTGCATCGGCAGGTGGACTCTCAAGCACTGTGTCACCAGGGAAGCCCAAGACTCCTCTTAAATTCTACAACCTCTGTGAACATTTCCAGATTCCCTGATGATTTAGTGACCCTTCTCTTGGCCTCCCATGGACTATCCCTTCTTTCTGTCACCGAGCAGAACTTATTGCAATTGCTTTTTGTGGGCCTCCCCACGTGGCTTGGAGGTGCTCTAAGGCAGGACCCTGGCCTTCCATTCATACCTCCACAGCCTAGCCCGGGGCCTGGCACAGAGCAGGGTTTCAGCAAATGTTGTTGTGCACTCACTGAATGAACATGGGATACTAAATGCACGAGTAACACAGAGCAGAAAGTTGCAGTCGGGCAGTGATGAATGAGGCCATCAGGCTGTTCTTGCATTTTAATATTTTAGGACTGCTATACTTCCTCCACTTATTCGGGTCACATCCATGAGAATGAGTCATTTCTCCGCGCTGGGGGTGCATGA
Source organism: Mesoplodon densirostris (assembly GCF_025265405.1). NCBI lineage: Eukaryota > Metazoa > Chordata > Mammalia > Artiodactyla > Ziphiidae > Mesoplodon > Mesoplodon densirostris. The sequence continues at coordinate 146,498,733 of NC_082665.1, forward strand.
CTGGGTTTGCTCATTCTACAGAGCCTTATTGTAATGGGTGATAAGCAATGACTTCAGATACTGCTTGCTACCTTTGGGGTAGCACTTGGATGTTTTTCCCAATGGACCTTTGTATGCAATGTCTCAATCAGGTTGGGACACCCTCCAGAGATACGGGCACCGTCATTTTGCAGATGAGGAAACTGAGGCCCAAGAAGTTAAGCAGCTGGACTCCAGGGCACGTGGCAAGCTAAGATAAAGCTGAAATGAGGCTTAACCCCGCCTTCTTCTGTTACACTATCCACAACTCCAGTCTGCCCATCCTTGATCAAAGTGACATATCCAGACATAAAATCCATGTGTAATTTTTATCTCATCTGCTCATAACAGTCTCACCAACAGGCTGAATGTGGAGTTGCAGGTACTTCTGGGGCCAGTGTTTTGGCCCTAACAACTGTGTAGATGGCCTGGTCTAGTGAACTCACCAACCATATCTCTGGTTATAAGCTCAGGCCTTCTCTGTCTTCCCCTCAGTAATACTCATAATCAAATTTCAAATTAACTCAGAAAAAAATAATCATTGTACATCTCCTCTCTGCCCAATACTGTTAGTTGCTGTGATGAAACAGAATGAGTGAGGGAAAGATAGGTGATGAAACAGAATGAGTGAGGGAAAGATAGATAGTGTGATATGGTTCCTAAGTGGTAGCAGAGAATTCCACTGGGGTGAGAAGGCAAGGGACTGGATAGTGGAAAAGAGAAAACCAAGGATGATGTGAGTAAAACTGTAGTCAGACCATGGGGCGGGGACCCTGGGGAGAGCTTCATGCCATGCTAAGGCGTTTGGGCTTTATTTCCTAGACAGTATATAGCCATGAATCATATAATGTTAGAGCTGGGAGGATTCTCAGAAATGACCTGGTCCACTCATCCGTTCCACAGATGGACATGCGGAGGCCCAGGCAGGAAACATGACTTGCTAACAGTCACATGGTGAATTACTGGCAAATTAAGCGCACAATCAGAGCTCTGATTCAAGAACTCCTCACTGGTGGCAACACAGAAGTGGATTAACTTGTAGAGAGATGGATGAGTTGGACAATGCCGACACACCTTGGCAGAGAGCTCATGTATTTACAGAAAGGGAGGCCGAGAGAAGTGGAAAGAGATCCCTAAAGGAGGGGAAGGTGGAGGGAGGAACAAGATGACATGGAATGAACTCCATCTGCGGTCACCCTCAGAGTCAGGCTCTGGGCTAGGCACTCTGTATTGTCTCTTAAGTTGTCTGAACAGCCCAGGAAAGGACCGTGAACTCCCTTGAGAAGGAGGTCTGATGTTCAGAGAAGATTGATAACTTGCCTGAGCTTGAACCTGGCTTTGAATAAAGGTCAGTAAGACACAAAGACCTCAAGCTTTTTCTTCCCTCCCTGAATTTTACAAGGTCACGCTAAGATCTTGAGCAAATGAACAGGGATTGGACTCCTCCCAGCCCACTGCCAACCCCCTGCCTGCCTCTCTTCTTGCTCCTGTCTTATGACTCTGTCCAGAATAAGGGGAAGGAGACCCTGCCTATAGAATTTCTCACCAGAAAAGACAATGAAATTCACCTAGGAGATGTGTAGACCAGAAAACCCAGTTTCCACTCTATGAAAGGCATGGGGATCAACAGAGGTAATCAGAGTCTCTTATCTTCATGACTCAGCACCTTCCAAGTTGAGAAGACCAAGTCCAAATCCACAACATTTCTCATCCATTCATTACAGCCAAGTGTTCATCCCAGCCCAATGAAGCCCTACTCCACATGGCTTCCCATCCAGGAACACAGGTAGATTTTGGGGGGAAATCAACTGAATTTCTACTATTTGCAAAATATAAGCAAGAGTGAAGCCATTGCCGAGCACCTGGAGTGTCTCCCTGTTTCTTACAGGGTTGATTACTATCAGCACCTTACTGGGCTTATCCTGCAGGACAGGGCCTTGCTCACCTCCCCACCCCCACCCCAGCCAAGCCTCATCTCTCTCTTTTCTCTACCTCCAAGTTTATATTCCAACAAAACTGAACAGTTAGAGCCCCTGTGGACATTCTTGTCTCATTGTCCTTGAACTTGCTGTTCTCTCTTGGAATGTCCTCCACATCTCCCACCCTCCACCTTTACCTTGTGTGAAGCTATCTGTCACTGTCTCTTCCCCAGCCTGGGAGAGGGACCCCTCATTCTCACAGAGCCCCTGTGCATTCCTCTGTCACTGTACTGATCACTGGTCTATCTCTGTCTGCTTGTCCCTCCCCAGGACAGGGGCTGGATTGTTTCATGTCTGCAGACACAGAGCCAAGCACATTATCAGAAAACACTGAATACCTTCTTGAAGAATAAACATATGAGTAAATGAACAAATAGGTGAATCCCAATAAGCACTACAGTGATCCAAGCGAGCTTGGAAGCTTATTAGAATGAGCAGAGACTTGAAGACAAACACTGGAGAACATGGGAGTACATTTTGGGAGAAGAGTGAGGGAGAAAGTCAGCATTAGCCAAGGGTAGATGCAGAAATAAAATGTCATATAGGGTATGGGAGAGAGACTGCCTTGGTTACAGTGTTAGCCTTGTGGATAAAAGTAGTCAGACATAGGGCAGAACCCCATGTGACTGAGGACCACAGCTGGCCTATAAGATGCCTTTGTGCAAAGTGGAGAAAGGTACCTTCTTGGTACAGATGCCAACTTGAAGCCACATGGCCTGGAGAATGAGTGGTCAGTATCCTGTTAAGAAACAGAAATCTTTTATTCTGCTGGATGCAGCCTAGCACTTGAGGGTGTGGCCTGGTGAGCAAAACAAATATCAAATTTCAAACTCCTGTGTTAGGTGCCCTTGTGCAATACCTGATCTGCACAACGGTGGCCTGACCTTGACGGTCTGGGTAAGATGTATAGAGAACAAGAAGCACAACTGAAGCCTAATTCTTTTCATAGACACTGACTTTTAGAGCTAGTTGGTCTTTTTGTCAGCTTCCAAGCCTCAAAGTTCACTTCTCCTTCCAGAAATCCTCCCCATATTTTGAGCCCATGTCTTGAAATGCACCCCCCCGAAAGCAGAGCCTGAGACAAAGACTTGGACAAGGTAATTTCCTTGGGAGGTGTCTCAGGCAGGCAAAGTGAGGGGGCAAGGAAAACAAGACAAGGAAACTTGGAAAGGTGCAGAATTGAGCTAGTTATTGCTGTGGGCAAAATGGGGTTCGATCCTTCTGGGAAGCCATTGAGAATCATGTAGAATGCACATGGAGATTTTCCCTCTAAAGAACAAGCAGCTGAGATATTTATTAACCATCCCCATCCTCCACCTCCCATTTGTGGGGAGTTGTTACTGGGAGCATGAACTTTCCCACACTTCTGGGCAGTGCCTGAGTGTGAAGTGGGTGCTCCGAGTGGATGTGGAGGTTCTGAGAGCATGCACTGACCTGTCCATCGTGATTGCACTGAGACCAGAGGGGCTGAGGGGGCAGGATTTGGGACACAAAAAGTAACTGACACAGTATATCCTTAGGTCAAATAAGACATTGGGAATCTTCTTTTTACTTGAAGAAGTCAGGGAGAGGAGCAGCCCCTCTTGTCCTCTCTCTCCCAGGAGAAGCCAAAAATGTTGGTTGCAGACCTGGCTCTCTGCCATTCATTCCCTGCAGCAACCAGCATCATGGGACCCTAAGAAAGGCAGCCTCTAGCCATGAATGATAAAGGTGCAGGCACCCACCAGTTCTTGGGGGCCAGGTGGGGTACTCAGAGCCATTCCTCCCTGAAGGGGGGAAGGAAAAGGCACCAGCTTAGCTCTGGCCCTTGGGTAACATTGAATTACTTACATTTAATATTTTATGTCAGGCGTAATGATATAAGCTTCATTCTTTAGCATCTATTAGAAATGAAGGAACATTTATATTTTAGTGGCACCCAGCCATAGATTTCCCCATGCCTGCTTTTCTGGGGCCTTGCCATGAATACAGGAAGCAGATGAGAAGCCATCGATCAGAGCTTGCATCTTAACCCTGTAAATATGACCTGAAGTGCTTATGCCTATAACATCAAAGGAAGAGGCTGATTTTTTATGAGGTTGGGCTGAATTTCTTTTTTAATTCAAGGTACGTCACATGTATTTATAAGCCCAAATCACCATCCTTTCAGGGAAGGTTTGGAGATTGTTCTGTGAATACCAAGTACCTAACACAGAAAACAGACATGGGAAAGAGGACCCGAGCAGGGTCCTGGGCAGCAGACCCTTGGACGAACCATTTCTGCCACATCAAGCAGAAAGTCACAAAGTCAAAAGAAGACATCTCACACACTCATTAGGATAGCCACTTTTAAAAACCCAAACCCAGAAAATAACAAATGCTATGAGGATGTGGAGAAATTGAAACCCTCGTGTAATGTTGGTGGGAATGCAAAGTGGTACAGCTGCTAGTGAAAACAGTGGGTTCTCAAAAAACTAAAAATAGAAATACCATATGACCCATCAATTCCACTTCTGGGTATATACCAGAAATAATTGAAAACTGGGAATCAAAGGGACATTTGTATATTAATGTTCATGGCAGCATTATTCACAACAGTCGAAAGGTGGAAGTAACCCAAATGTTCATCAATGGATGAATGGATAAACAAAATGTGGTAGATACACACAATGTAATATTATTCAGCCTTAAACAAGAAGGAAATTTTGACATGTGATATGATGTGGATAAACCTTAGGAATGTTATACTAAGTAAAATAGCCAGTCACAAAAGGACAAATATTTGTATTATGACACTTATATGAGGTATTTAGAGTATTCAAAATCCTAGAGTCAGAAAGTAGAATGGTGTTTGCTCAGGACTTGGAGAAGGAGGGAATGAGAAGTAATTGTTTAATGGGCACAGAGTTTCAGTTTTGCAAGATTAAGAGTTTTGGAGATGGATGGTGTGATGGTTGCACAATGATGTGAAAGTACTTAATGCCATTGAACTGTGCACTTAAAAATTGTTAAGATGGTAAATATTATGTTATGTATATTTTACCATAGTTAAAAATTTGAAAAACATAGATACAAGAGGGGAGATCAAGATGGCCAAGTAGGAGGTTGCAGAGGTCACCTCTCTGCATGAACACATCCAAAATACATATACATGTGGAGCAATTCTTGCTGAAAAAAAACTGGAAACTGGAAGAAAGTCTCTTCTACAACTAAGGCTGTAGCGAAAGATCTACAGGGAGTTGGGTAGTAAGGGAGGATAAGTGATCAGGTCAGGACCCAGGGCCCCTATCAGGGGACACAGAGGAGAAGGGGGGTATCACAGGCTTGGAGATCCTCCTTGAGGAGTGAGTATATTGGGCACCCCAGCCCTGGGGTCTGACACTAGGAAGATGAGTCCCCTTTGCTGGTGTGAAAACCAGTGGGTCTTACTGGACACCCGTACGAAGCTAGGACTCTGCTCATAAAGAATGTGCACTTTGGCTTATTCCTGGAAATAAGGTGGAGGAAGCAGATTGGAAATGGCTTGGGGTTCTGGCCAGATTCCTGAGACTGTCCCAGCATGCACCCCAGCCAGCACTGGGTGCCTGCTCCAGCCCCTCTTCCTTTGGTTCAGCTCTATACTAGAGAGAAGACTGCCATTGCCAAGGAGAGTGTACACATTGGGGGTCAGAACTGGCTTGGACCTCGCCCTACATCTGAACGGAGTGAGGGCAGCTGTTGCTGGCAAGCGTGTGAAGGCAGAGAATTGGAAACAGCCTAGGGCTCTGACTGGCTTGCTGGGACCTTAGCAGCCAACACCTCAGCCTGCACTGGATGCCCACTCCAGCTCCTCTTGCTCTGGCACTGCTCTTCACTACGGTGACGGTGCCATTGCTGGGGGTGGAGGGAGAGCACATAATTAGAGGGAATGGAACCGACTTGGATCTGACCCTCAGGGCTTCTGCTCCAGCACTTTGGATGCTGCCCCTGCCCCCGATAGGGTAGTGACAGTCATTGAGCCTAGGAGAAGCCCCGACTCACACCTTGCACTGGTTCTAGACCCTCCATTTCCAGCCCTAACTTCCACCAAGGTAGTAGCTGCCAGCACACCCAGAGGAAGATCCAGGTCTCCCACCAAAACCACTGGGCATGCACAGACTGCATAGGGATGACCCCACATAAAGACACAACTTCAAGACCTAGATAGGTAACTGTTTCACCTAATTTCATAAAGACAGAGAAAGGTAAACAAAATGAGAAGACAAGAATTTGTTTCAAATGAAAGAACAAGAAAAAACCTGAAAAAACAACTAATGAAACAGAGATAAGTAATTTACCAGATAAAGAATTCAAAGCATTAGTAATAAGAATGTTAACTGAACTTGGGAAAAGAATAGATGAACATAGCAAAAATTTTTACAAGGAACTAGAAAATATAAAAAAGGACCCATCAGAACTGAAGAATACAATAACTGAAATGAAAACACACTAGAAGGAATTATCAGCAGACTGGCTGATAAAGCAGAATGCATAGGAAACCTTCAAGATAGAATAATGGAAATCACCCACTAAGAACAGCAAAAAAAAAAAAAATTAAAAAAGAAAGAATAGTTTAAGGGACTTCCAGGACAACATCAAGCATAATAACATTTTCATTGTAGGGGTCCCAGAAGAAGAGAGAGAAAGGGATAGAAAATGTATTTGATGAAATTATGGCTGAAAACTTCCTGAACCTGAAGAAGAAAACAGATTTCCAGATTCAGGAAGCACAGAAACTCTCAAACAAGATGAATCCAAGAGACTCACACCAAGACCTATCATAATTAAAACGGTAAAAATTAAAGACAATGAGAGAATTTTAAAGCAGTAAGAGAAAAACAAAGAGTGACATACAAAGGACCCCAATAAGGTTATCAGCTGATTCTTCTGGAGAAACTCTGAAGGCCAGAAAGGAGTGGAATATATATCTAAAGTGCTGAAAGGGAAAAACCTACAACCTAGGATACTCTACCCAGCAAGGTTAGCATTCAGAATTGAAGAGGAAAAAAAGAACTTCTCAGACAAGCAAAAACTAAAAGAGTCCATCAATACTACACCAACCTTAAATGTTAAAGGGTATTCTCTAAGTGGTAAAGAAAAAGCTACAACAGGAAGTAAGAATTTACAAGAATTTTCCACTAGTAAAGGCAATATATATAGAAAAGGCTATGGGTCAACCACTTAAATAGGCAAGTACAATGACTAAAACGCAAAAATTGTAAAGTCAATTATAACTACAATAAACATTAAAGGACAGACAAGAAGATGTAAAATATGACATCAAAAACAGAAAATGAGGAGGGGAATAAAAATTTATATCTTATGTATATCTTTTAGAATGTGTTTGAACTTAAATGACTATCAGTTTAAAACAAGTAGAGACAGTTATAGGTCAACATATATGAACACCATGGTAACCACAAATCAAAAACCTACAATACATACACAAACTAGACAGAAAGGAACACAAGCATACTGCTAAAGAAAATCATCAAACCACAAGAGAAGAAAATAAAAGAAGAAGAAAAGAATAGAGAAGAACTATAAAAACAACCAGGAAATAAGTAACAAAATGCAATAAGTACATACCTATCCATAATCACTTTAAATGTCAATGGACTAAATGCTCCAACCAAAAGACATAGGGTGACTGATTGGATTTAAAAAAACCAAGACCAATGTATATGCTGCCTACAACAGATTCATTTCAGATCTAAAGACACACACAGACTGAAAGTGAGGGGATAGAAAGATATTTCATGCAAATGGAAATGAAAAGAAAGCTGAAGTGGCAATACTCATGTCAGATAAAGTAGACTTTAAAACAAAGTCTATAACAAAAGACAAAGAAGTGCATTATATAATGATAAAGGGATCACGACAAGGAGAGGATGTAACACTCATTAACATATATGCATCCAATATTGGAACACCTAAATATATAAAGCAAACATTAACAGACATAAAGGGAGAAATTCACAATAATACAATAATAGTAGGCAACTTTAACACTTACATCGATGGAAAAATGATCCATACAGAAAATCAATAAGGAAAAAGCGGTTTTAAAAGACATTTTAGAACAGAAGGACTTAATAGATATCTACAGGACATTCCATCGCAGAACAGCAGAACACACATTCTTTTCAAGTGCAAATGGAAAGTTCTCCAGGACTGATCAGATGCTAGGCCACAAAGCAAGTCTCAACATAATTAAGAGGATAGAAATTATATGGAGCATTTTTTCTGACCACAACAATGTGAAACTAGAAATCAATTGCAAGAAGAAAAATTGGAAAAACACAAACACTGGAGACTAAACAATATGCTACTAAAAAAAAAAGAAAAAGGGTCAATGAGTAAATCAAAGGGGAATCAGAAAATAACATGAGACAAATGAAAATAAAAACACAACTTTCCAAGGTCTATGGGACACAGCAAAAGCAGTTTTAAGAGGAAAGTTTATAGTGATACAGGTCTACTTCAAGAAATAAGAAAAATCTCAAATAACAACCTAACTTACCATCTAAAGGATTTAGAAAAAGAAGAACAAATACTGTATGTTGACACATATATATGGAATTTAAGAAAAAAAATGTCATGAAGAACATAGGCGTAAGACAGGAATAAAGACACAGACCTACTAGAGAATGGACTTGAAGATATGGGGAGGGGGAAGGGTAAGCTGTGACAAAGCGAAAGAGCGGCATGGACATATATACACTACCAAACGTAAGGTAGATAGCTAGTGGGAAGCAGCCGCATAGCACAGGGAGATCAGCTCGGTGCTTTGTGACCGCCTGGAGGGGTGGGATAGGGAGGGTGGGAGGGAGATACAAAAGGGAGGGGATATGGGAACATATGTATATGTATAACTGATTAAATTTGTTATAAAGCAGAAAAAAAATAAAAAATAAAAAAAAATAAAAAGCCCAAAATCAGCAGAAGGAAGGAAATAAAGACCAGAGAGGAGATAAATAAGAGACCAAAAAAACAATAGAAAATTTCAATGAAACCAAGATCTATCAAGATATCCCATGTTCATGGATTGGAAGAATTAATATTGTTAAAATGTCCATGCTACCCAAAGCAATCTATTACATATTTAATGCACTCTCTACCAAAATACTCATGACAAAGGACCCTAAAATTTGCATGGAAACACGAAAGACCTGAATAGCCAAAGCCATCCTGAGGAAAAAGAACAAAGCTGGAGTTATCATGCTCCCTGACTTCAGACTACACTACAAAGCTACAGTCATCAAACCAGTATGGTACTGGCACAGAAACAGGCACATAGATCAATGGAACAGAATAGAAAGCTCAGAAATAAACCCACAAACATATGTTCAATTAATGTATGACAAAGAAGGCAGGAATATACAATGGGGAAAAGACAGTCTCTTCAATAAGTGGTACTGGGAAAACAGGACAGTTACATGTGAAAGAATTAAGTTAGAATATTTTCTCACACTATATACAAAAATAACCTCAAAGTGGATTAAAAGCCTCAACATAAGACTGGAAACCAGGGCCTCCCCGGTGGCGCAAGTGGTTGAGAGTCCGCCTGCCGATGCAGGGGATACGGGTTCGTGCCCCGGTCTGGGAGGATCCCATATGCCGCGGAGCGGCTGGGCCCGTGAGCCATGGCCGCTGAGCCTGCGCGTCCGGAGCCTGTGCTCCGCAACGGGAGAGGCCACAACAGTGAGAGGCCCGCATACCGCAAAAAAAAAAAAAAAAAAAAAGACTGGAAACCATACAACTCCTAGAAGAGAACATAGGCAGAACACTCTTTCACATAAGTTTGTAGCAATATTTTTTTTTAGATCAGTCTCCTCAGACAAAGGAAACAAAAGCAAAAATAAACAAATGGGAGCTAATTAAACTTAAAATCTTTTGCACAGCAAAGGAAACCACTGAAAAATTGGAAAGACAACCTACTGAAGAGGAGAAAATATTTGCAAATGATATGTCCTATGAATCCAAAAATTATAAACAGCTCATACAATTCAGTCTCAAAAATATCCAAACAACCCAATTAAAAAATAGGCAGAAGACCTGAATAGACATGTTTCCAAAGAAGACATACAGATGGTCAACAGGCACATGAACAGATGCTCAACATTACTAATTGTCAGAGAAATGAAAATCAAAACCACAATGAGCTATCTTCTCACATCTCTCAGAATGGCTATCATCAAAATTACACAAATAACAAATGTTGCCAAGGATATGGAGAAATGGAACCCTAGTACATTATTGGTGAGAATGTATACTGGTGTAACCATTATGGAAAATGGTATGGAGTTTCCTCAAAAAGCAAAAATAGAATTACCATATGATCCAGGAATTCTACTCCTGGGTTTGTATCTAAAGAAAAAAAACCCACTAACTCATAAAGATATATGTACCCCAATGTTCATAGCAGCATTATTTACAATAGCCAAGGTATGGAAGCAACCTAAGTGTCCATAAACAGAAGAATGGATCAAGAGGATGTGGTGTACATATATACATGTATATACACAATGGAATATTACTCAGCCATGAAAAAGAATCAAATTTTGCTATTTGCAGCAACATCGATGGACCTGGAGGATATTATCCTTAGTGAAATAAGTCAGACAGAGAAGACAAATACTGTATGATATCACTTATATGTGGAATCTAAAAAATAAAAGAAATGAATAAATATAACAAACAGAAACAGACTCACAGATATAGAGAACAAACTAGTGGTTACCAGTGGGGAGAGGGAAGGGGGAAAGGGAAAGACAGGGATATGAGGTTAAGAGGTAAAAACTACTATGTATAAAATAAATGATACAAGGCTATATTGTATAGCATAGGGAAAATAGCCAATGTTTTAGAATAACTTTAAATGGAGTATAATCTATAAAAATATTCAATCACTATGTTGTACTCCTGAAACCAATATAATATTATAAATCAATTGTACTTTAATAAAAAATACATAAATAAATACAAGATATAGATAATAGGAGGCCTTATGGATGATCTACTTCAACCCACTGATGAAACAATTGCGAGAGACAGGTCCAAAGAGCAAAGGTAACTTGATTAAAATCACACATCAAGTGGATGGAGGACCCAAAATTAGAATGTAGATCCTGACTCAGTCCAGTGCTCTTTCGACAATCCCATACTAACTCATTTCATTATTAAGCACTGTGCAAAGGGTCAATAAGAAGTTTATGGAACAACATGCCAGGCACTGTTCTGAGGTCTTTACATGTACTAGCTTACTGAATGCTCACAATGACCCTGTGAGTAAAGAACTACTATTATTTTCATTTTAAAAATGAGAAAACTGAGGCAGGGAGAAGTTAGATAACTTGTCCCAAGTCACCCAGTGACAGAGCCAGAGTTTGAACCTAGAGTATTAGACTCCAGAGTCCACTGTCTTAATCACTCTACTGTCCCACTTTCTCATCAGAACTCCTATTATCTCATGTTTCAAGGGAGCCTTCCCAAATACAAACAATATAATGAACCGTACTGTGAGGATATGTCTCAGTTCTCTTCTATCCATTGTATATATGCTGAGCTCCCTAGGGCTTATAGCTTAGGCAAAATTAGGAAAAAGAGAGGAGCTGAGAACTGTGGGAAAACAGCCAAAGATATGATTCCCCCTCAAATCTCAGATGTTTTACAATCCAATGAGAAGGTCACTGAAAGAAGAGTCTGTGTGGACTGGGAAGCTCAGTGAAACTTCTCTGTTGAGTTTCCATCTGCCCTGAGTTTTGAAGAATGAACAGGACTTGGCTTAAAGCTATGGCCTATGTGCTGAATATGTGGTGTGCAGTCCCATCCTGGGAACTGTGGGGGAAGATCAAAACACAAATGTCATTTATTTACTTTGCAGGATGCCAGGAAATGTCTGTCTGCACTCATTTGGTTGGAAACAGGGTCCCTCTCCTGGAACTTTCTAGTTTAGGGCTAGAGAAGACGCCTCGTTTCTTTCTGAAGAAGTTAAAATAGTCACAAGGCCAGTGTAGGTGAAAAGAAGACTCAGTGAGTACCCAGAGCAACTGATAAACCATCCTCGAGAAACCTGTGGTTCCCACAGACTTCTGGGACCATCTCGGGGTACTGGGATTGAAGTACGACTGGCCTGAGGTGCTGGAACCCCAGGTCTTCCACCCGCACAATTTCACTCAACAAATGGGCCTGTGACTAAATATGTCTGAAAATTATAGTAAGAAATTAACATGCTACACTGGGTTCTCAGCTCCCACAGCATTCTGTGGCTTGGCAAGTAAACCAACATTTATTGAGTACATGGCACTAATTTCAGTTAATCCCCACAGAAACACTAGGGGGTAGGATTTACAGTCATGTCCGCTTTACAGATTAGAAATTGAGGTGAATGAAGGTAAAGTGACTTGCCCAAGATTGCACAGCTCTTTGTCAGTAGAGTCAGTACATGAACAGAAAGCCGTCTGACTCCAAAACCCATATTCTCTTGAGTACACCAAGCAGCATGTCCAGAGTTTTTGCTGACTCCATCTTCTAAAAATGGGGAGAAGTATGAGGGAGGTTTGGCTATGGAAGATCTATACCCAAAATTTGAGACCAGCTGTGCACTGATCCTACATGAGTTCAAGGAGGCTTTCAGGTCTTCTCCTGCATGAAGGCACTTCATAAGTTGCACCTGTTGCCCCAGCTACAGTGGCAGGTGGTGAGTGTCTGGGGTTATCCTCCCTGTTATTGTCCCTCTGGAGGGCAGAATAATGGCTATGCTGTGAGGAGTAATAAGAGCGTTTGTTACCATAGTGAATGGTAGAAAATCAGATTTTGATTGGGTACCAGTAAGCCTAGTTTCAATTCTAACGATTCTCAGTTTTCCTGAGCCCTGGCTCATTCAGGGATGAGGCAAGATAATCTCATCCTCTTTGTCTGCTGTGTGCTTTTCTGGCATTGCTTTAATGATACTGACCTCTTTGCCAAGAGCTATATACACAGTCTCTTTAATGAGGTGTTATTTTTTTTTCTGTGCAATAGATAATCTTGTTTGACTGCATTTTTAGTTATTCTTCAGGGCAAACACTTTGTGTTAATCTTAGCAATGACAGATAAAATGTCATGTATAAAATATTTCACATCCAGAAAGTCGACCTTTCGCTCTTAAAATTGATGTCTAAAGCAAATACTGTTTTAGAGAGCACTTTGGGAAAATGTCACACCAAATTGCAGAGGTCAATGAGAGAGCTTTGTCTGAAGGTGCCAAGGCGAAAAGAAAGCTGCAGATTCTAATGAGGACCTAAGCTTTGATTCCTTTGGTCCTTCATAATTGGCATAGTCATGGCGTTCAGTACCACGGACAGCACCATGACACGTCTTGCCTGGCTAAAACTGGCAGCTGGTCAGAAAGAGTAGTAGCTTTTGGAGAATTCTGTCTCTCAGCCTCTCGAGGCCTTGCCAAAATCTGCCATGTATTAACATGCAAACTTCTAAGTTTCTTAACTAATCAGAGCTGACTTTATTCTGAAAAGGAAGAAAAGCTGGGATTATGAATTGATATCATGTATGGGAAATGCTCAACACATTCTAGGTTCCCTGCTCCTCAGTTCCACGGAAGATTTAGGTAATTCACAGAACAACCAATGAGAACATGATCTCTGGAAGCTTCAGGCACAAGACATGCAATGTTGAGAAGATCTTGCCTTTCGAGGCCTACTTCCTCTTCGTGTCTTGCCTCTCCAACTAGATGCTTTCCTTATTGATGGTCAACTACTAATCTATGAGATGCTCTGACAGTCACATAAAGCTTTATCTCCTAGAGGGAAAGCACTGTTTGGGGAATCTTAAGAAATGAGGGACTATTCAAGGGTCAAAGAGTAAAGCAATAATGGTGGCACGTCAGGTATGATGCCAAGCAGCAGGGGAGAGTTTGGATATGAAACATGGAGGGTGGAATTCTGACACACCCAGTGTTTGTTAATGCATTAAAATGGTACTTCTTTCTGTGGCTAACACTTCATTGTGGGGTAGGACTGTATGGAGGAAAAGTATACATTTGACTTCTTAAAGGCTTTGATCCAGTAATAAGTTATGGACGAGGCATTTGGAGAAGGTGGAGGTCTTCATGAGCAATTCACCCACCATGCAGTGACCTGCACTGTCCACTTAGACATTAAACTTGTTGTCTGGAAACCTCATCTCATGCTTTCTGATCCATTTCATCAAGCTTCTTGTCTTGGAGGCAGCTTCAGCTCTTTAATCTCTTTGTAATCAAAATAAATGTCTTAATAAAGATGCATGCCAATCCTCTTTAATTTGTCACAGGTATTAACTGTGGCTTCCCAAGTTTTCAGCATTTTCATGACATGTTTGCAGTCTCAGAAGCGTCTCCTAACCTGCATTTCTCTGGTCACCATCACCACAATATCACTTCTAGTTTACATAACATGTTTTCAGGGCAAAGAGGTCCTCTCTCTCATCTCTTGCTTATTTCAACAAATCTGTTAAAAATGCATGAGATGCAGAGATTTTCCCACATAGTCTGGTCTGCCTTTTCACATTGATTTTGACAGAATAGAAAGATATAAATATACATGCAGATCCATGCCAAGAAGGCATTCTCTGTGGTCAGGCTAAGCACCATTATTTTTCTTAAATTGTTTTTCTCCCTGTTAAAAGAGTAAACAGGTGAATTATAGAAAAATTCTTTTTTCATATCACAATTACTTTATTATTATTTTTTATTAGTTTCTGCTTTATAACAAAGTGAATCAGTCATACGAATTATAGAAATTTTGAACATTGTAGGGAAAAAAAGAAAACCAATCAATCAGGGTCCTATACCCTAGAAAAATCACTGTCAATATTTTGGTGTGATGTCTTCTAGTGGATTTTTTCCTATACATACTTTTATTTTATAGATATGTTTGCTTTCCTTAGTGGAAACAATGTGGTGTATATGCATTTTTATTTTACTCACTATACATTATAGAGAATTTTTATATGTCATCTAAAATCATTTTTAATACTTCAGAATTAGGGGGGTACATTATTGATTATTAAACCATTCCTCTGTTGTTAAACAATTAACTTCTTTCTTTTTCTTTCTTTTTCTTTCTTTTTCTTTTTAAAAAATATTTAATTTAATTTTTACTTTTTTGGCTGCATTGGGCCTTTGTTGCTGTGTGCCACCTTTCTCTAATTGTGGCAAGTGGGGCCTACTCTTCCTGGCAGTGCGCGGGCTTCTCATTGCGGTGGCTTCTCTTGTTATGGAGCACGGGCTCTAGGCATGCAGGCTTCCGTAGTTGTGGCACACGGGCTCTAGGACGCAGGCTCGGTAGTTGTGGCCCACGGGCTTAGTTGCTCTGCGGCATGTGGGATCTTCCCGGACCAGGGCTGGAACTGTGTCCCCAGCATTGGCAGGCAGATTCTTATCCACTGCACCACCAGGGAAGTCCCTCCTTTTATTTCTTGCTTTTAGAAATTATACCACAGTTGACAGCTTTCTACATAAAGGATAAATATTGTAACATGATAGTTTTTTAATAACCGGGTGCTCCATTAACTGTTTTAAATTAGTAGCAACACTTTAGTGAAGGCCTAATGTGTGCACAGTCCTTTTCAAGGTAGTATGGAGAGATTTGACAGTATGAGATCATGTCCCAAGCCTTGAGTCTTATTCAAGGGGGTATGGCAGAGGCTCTTATCTTGCTGTTCTTCAGAGATCTACTCATTTTCCTTATTGGTAGATTTCCTAGTCTATTGATATCAGGAGGACATCCACTTCTGGGTATGACCTGTGAACACTGTTGAGTGGGGATGTGATGCTGGGAACTGTTGCAGCCATATTTGACGAAAAGCAAGGGACCAGTCTTGGGACAGAAGCCAACATTGGAATTTGGATCTTCAGTGATATCACAGAGTTGATACTCAATTCCACCTGGTGATATCCTGACCCCCTGACTTATTACATGAGAAATAAAATTTTCTCCTTCCAGTTTTTTTTTCTAGTTGAGTTGGAGCTTTTATTAACCGCTGAAAGCATCCTAACTAATAGAGTAAAATCAACACACGTCATAATAATGGCTACCATTTATAAAATTATTGTACAGACTTCATCTTTCATTGAACAGTAATTCTCTTCATTGAACAGATAAAGAGACTGAATATCAGAGAAGCTAAGCAACTTGCCCCAAATCACGGACCTGGGATTTGAATACATATTGGCTGAGTCTGGAGACTTGTTGACGGGGAGATCAGAGAAGTGAAGAGTGTCAAGCATGTTGTTTGTGAAGGTGAAGAGGAAGCAGGTAGCTTCCTTAGCACCTGTGCTCTTCATTGAAATGTGCGTGCGTGGAACTTACAGCTTTATAAAATCGTTTTTGCCTCTATGAATCTATTTTAGTATCCCCCAGATACCTTGTGGAAGAGGAGACAGGTCCACAGAGGTTTAAGTGCTCTTGTCCCCAGGCACAATGCTAGCAGGCATCAGAACTGGAAGCTAAGTTCCCCGACCAGTGGTCCAGACCTCCCTCCACTAGAGCCCACTGCTGGGGAAGCCTGCTCAAGGGAAGAATCCCATCCTCCTTCCTGGTTTTCCCTCTTCAGTCCCCACCATCCAACATTCTTATTTTTTCAAGCACAGCATCTACCCTGTGGCGATGCTAACAAATATAATACATCAGAGAAAGAATTACAAATATTTATGGCTGTAATAACTTCCCACCCAAAGAGGGGGCAGGGATCAGATCATTAGAGAGAATCAACCCAGCATGAAGTGTGATTTTTATTTCTCCCTTCAGTTTTAATTCAGATAATGTACGTGATTTTCTGGAAGTGAGAAACTTTGGCTCAGGGAAACAGGACTTTGCATGACAGAGATGTTGGTTTGCAAATAGGGGACTGTTTGTTTTTTTAATTAATTAATTAATTTTATTTATTTATTTCTGGCTGTGTTGGGTCTGTTGCTGCACATGGGCTTTCTCTAGTTGTGGTGAGCGGGGGCTACTCTTTGTGGCGGTGAGTGGGCTTCTCATTGCGGTGGCTTCTCTTGTTGCGGAGCACAGGCTCTAGGCGTGTGGGCTTCAGTAGTTGTGGCTCGCGGGCTCTAGAGCGCAGGCTCAGTAGTTGTGGTGCACAGGCTTTGTTGCTCTGCGGCATGTGGGATCTTCCCAGACCAGGGATCGAACCTGTGTCTCCTGCATTGGCAGGCGGATTCTTAACCACTGTGCCACCAGGGAAGTCCTGGGGACTTAGTTTTTGATTCACTGATTCCATCAGAACTTTGTAACCCAGACATCCCTTAGAGGTTGTCCACCCGGGACTTAGAGATACCAAGAGTGCTGATAGCAGTCCAGGGGATGTGTGTCTGAGACACACCTCGTCTTCTCTCTCACTCACTCTGTGTCTTTCAAAACCTGCATTTCGGCAAATTGTTTGTTTACTTTTAAGGTTCAACCAGAAATAATAGAAAGGTTCATTTCAAAAGAACCATTTGCTCTAGAAAATTTCCCTGACTCCCTCCACCCTCAGGCTGGCTTGGGGTTCCTCCTCTACATTCCTGCAGTCCCTGGAGATGATCCCCACTTGGCATCTGTCACTCTCCATCCCACTGGCTGTTTTCTCCTCCATCTCCCCCACTAGAATCTGAAGTTCTTTAAGCGGAAACTCTATCAGGCTTGTGTCTGCATTGCCAGCCCTCAGCGTGGAGCTCGCCACTGAGATAAGCTCTCAACACATTCTTCATTCCATCACTCCTAAATGGCACCCAGAACATGACTCAGTGTGGGTTCACATCTCAGTGTTCAGGATGGGAATTTGTAGCCAGGTTATCTCAGCCTGATGGGGACCAGCAACGTAAAACGCAGTCCAGGGGAAGCCCGGTCTCTCCCCAGCATTGAATTTCTGTCCCTTTGTCTTTACTGACAAAGTCCTTGTGCTGGGAGCTTACTTACGACTAAGACTCTGCCCTGCCAACAGTCCCTGCCACCGAGCTTCCCTTCTCCTGTGCAGGGGGCTCTGCAGCCTGGAGACATAGATCCACAGAGGGTGGTAGGAGGTGCCGGTGAGGGGCCTGGGGTCTACCCTAGAGTTAGACACTAGTTGAGCCGGTCTACTCCAGGTGCTGGTCCTGTGCTGGACAAGCCTGCAGCCCTGCTCCCCTGGGACTCTGGATTCCCCAGGAAGCTGGGAGCACGGGTGGCCCCTTGACAGCCACTTTGAATTAGACACTCAAGTAGCAGAAGCGGGAAAAAATACGTATTTCTCAGGACTCTTTCCGAGGAGAACAATCTGATCACCTCTGGGGGTGGCGTGGGGCTGAAGGACCACTGGAGTCTCCTAACTATCTTCTCAGAGGGAAGTTCTGGTTATCTGAAGGCTCTGGTTATTTGAGGGTTTCGGTTTCTCTGTGGGGTGCACACCCCACCCCCCACCCTCAGCCTCACTCCTAAATAAAAGTGTGGCAGCATTTTAAGGACTATCAGCTTGAAGGGGTGCTACATCATTAGCTTCTGGGTCCCCAACGGTCTCTCTATCCCTGCTGAAGGAGGGTGGTGGACCTAAGGGGCATCCACACCTGAGCATGTAGGAAGCAAGTGCAGAGGAGGTGGTACAGACTGAACAACGCAGGCCACAGGCGGGAGCTGTGAAGATCCAAAGAGAAGAGCGGGGAGGCAGGTTTGCTGCTGAGGGGGGCACATGCTCACCCTCTGGCTGGGCCAGACCCCTCCTCACAGGTAATTATGTAGGAGATTGATTTCACTGGGCAGGAAGTGTTGAAGGTATGGGCAGAGAGGAGAGAGGTGGGCCGAGGAGGCTTGAGCATGAGTCTGGGCTGACCCTGGGTCCAAGGCTATGGAGGGTCCTGGGACACGTCCTTTCTAACCTCATCTTCAAGACCCGAGGCCCCCATTCCAGAAACAAGCTGTGCTCTGCCCAAGGTATACCCATACAGCCAGGAAAGCCACGCTTTTCCATAATCACTCACCATCTGTCACCTAGACATGTTTGCCCTTTACCCTTTGTAACCAAGCCCACTGATTTCAGCTTCACGCCCCCCAAAGACAAGGGAGCACCCTGCATTCTCCCAGCATAACCTTTGTATGGGTCCATTGGGTGGAGCGTTGCTCTTGGCACTCAGTAGAAATGACTTCAGATACTTTTCTCTGTTGCCTCTGCTCACCTCCCATCAAACAAATGAGCAGGTGTAAGCAACCCAGTTTCTTAGGGACCGCATTTACCTTCTGTTCCTGTCTTCTCGCACATTTTCCATCTATTCTTGCATTTCTGGAGAGGCTTAAGGTTACAATCCCGTTACCCCAAATGGCCTCTTCCTACTTGACACAGTTCAGAGCTCCAGCTAATAAGGTGATGCCCTTGATCCTGGTATAATCCAGAAGATACATAAAAATTGAGCCCCCCTCAAATAAAAAGGAAGCATGGGCATTACCTATCTGAAGGTAGGGTCTGGTTGGCACCCAGCTCTCAGGAACTCTGCCAGCCTGACTTTGTGTGGCCAGGCCTGAGGTGTCCACTCAATGCCAACAGTGTACCCTGGAGCATGTGACATCTGCAACTAAATTCACCAAATCAGGACCATGTCTTTTATCACTCCACCATTTTCCAGCAACCCTATCACACCCTCTTTCTCTCCTTTGAGAGAAGGTGATAGAGCTGTCACTTTTAGTTTTGGACCCGTGGCTGGGACTCCCTTTTCTGTGTTTCCTCTCACCTGGTTTCCCCATCCCCTACCTGGAAACTAAAAATGGGGGTGAGTTCTGACAAGGTCCCCCAGTACCAGATCTGTGATGCTCTCCAAGTGGGAGGTTGTCCCAGCAACCTTATTCCTCCGCCCATCCTCGGGATCTCCTGGCCACCTTGCACCGTGCAGGGCCCCTGCAGGGAACCCAATAACAAGCGCTGTCAGAGCAGCTGGGCTGAGGGAAGATGCAACACGTGGCTGCCTGTGGTCAGACCCTGGATGTACA
This sequence comes from Mesoplodon densirostris, assembly GCF_025265405.1. Lineage (NCBI taxonomy): Eukaryota > Metazoa > Chordata > Mammalia > Artiodactyla > Ziphiidae > Mesoplodon > Mesoplodon densirostris. The sequence continues at coordinate 146,518,699 of NC_082665.1, forward strand.
TCACACCCTGAGATGACACTTCAGATGAGAATGCATCTCACGGCAGGACAAGGACTTTTTTTTAGGACACTAGAACACAGCGTTCAGAGACCACTGGGAATGCACTTGCAATAAAGTATAAATGCCATAAAGCAGCAGCAAAGTGTTGGCAGCGAGAGTGGCCTTTTCTCTGAGGGGAAGTGGCTCAGATGTCACTTCTCCAAAGCATCAGCGTAGTGCTGTGCCTGGGGCGTGTTTCAAAAGAACAAAATGATTATTATTTGAAGCAGAGACAGAAATGCCTAGAAGGGCATTTGCACCTTTGCTTATTATTAAAGTGATCTACAATCGCGCTAAGGTGCAAGCTCAGAACTTTCCACGTGATCTCTTTAGCCTTCGTGACAAATCTCGGTCATGGTACTTGTGCTGGACACTGTTGTTGGCTGCCTTCCCAGTCTCCATGTTCTCACCCCCTTTCCTAATTAGATCCTGATGTGACGTGCAGTCAGCCCGGCCCCAGCCTCACAGGGGCAGCCTGATGACTTAAGAAGCAAATCAGTGCATGGCGTTTCTCTGGCCATCATAGCTTGACTTGCAGGGGACTCACGACCATGGCCCAGACAGACTGTGGATAAGAACACGTGTGGTGTGGTTGGGGAACTGCTTCTTTTTCTCATTCTCCCCTGGGATGAGAAGAGAGTGGCACACAGACCCAAGTGCCACTGGTGGCCGCCTTGTGAACCGCGCTTAGCATGGTACCCATGCTGAGGACAGCAGAGCAGAGGGACAGGAGACCTGGGTCCCTGATACCGTCACTGAGCTTCTGGATCTATTCCCCATGCCTCTGGGCTTCCGGTAGTAGGAAACAAGACAGTTCCTTAATTCCTGATTCAGGGGAAGGTGGAATTACTCTTGCACTTGGAAAAGTCCTAACTGATCGAGGACTATTATTTTTTTCACTTTACTGATGAAGAAACTGAGGCTTAATTAGCTTTCCTAAGGTTCTACAGCTAGTAAACAGTGTAAAGTCCAAGAATAATTTTACTCCAAACTCTTAATTACTGTTACATATAGGCTCTTATAATAATATGCAAAATTTTCACAGTTCACCTTTATTGAAAGGAAGAAAAATACGTTAAATCAATATTGTCCCCCAAGAACTCAGAGCATAAATTGTTTTGCAGGGAGGGTTGATTTTAAAAATTATTTTAAACTTCAAATCTTCCACTTTACTTTGTCTTCCATTTCCTCTCTGGCTAGGTACAGAGCAGGCCCTCCATCTGTGTTTTTTAAATGACACGCCTCAGCTCCCCCAGGAGGGAACGGTGGCTCCGAGGAGAGGCCTTGGGTCCCTGGACTCTTTCTTGCATCACAGTAATTCCCTGGAACTCTAGCATGTGGAACTCATGCCAGCGTGAAGAAAATAATCAGCATTCAGTAACAGCAAAGTTTTCACAATTAATCACTAATGTTTAGGTCACAGCCTGAGACTTGAGGGGCCCTTGTTACCCTCCTAGGAACAGGTGTTCCAGAGGGGCTCTGCTGGGTACCGTGAGTTGGCTTCTTCAGAAACCCAGCATCCTGACATCATTCTTTGCTGGAAAACAGGGATTCCTGATCCACCTGCTCCGTCTCTGCTAACGCGACTCCGCCCTCTGCCCTCCCCAACACCCTTGGAATTCATCTCATTACCTAGCCCCCCAAGCCCTTTCTTTGCCCCTTTTTCCTGTCGAATGGCGTTGGGCGGTCCCTGGCCCACCTGTCTGCCTCTGCCCAAGGCACCTGGGCTTTGCCTGGAGAGCACCCTTCCTGCGAGACTTCCCAAGGGATGACGTAGCACAGGTGTTAAGAGCATGGCCTCTGGAACCAGGCCACGCGGCTCTGTCGCTCACGAAGTGAGTGACTTTGGAGAGGTCACTTCACTTCCCTGGGCCTTGCTGTCCTCACCTAACACAGGAGTTGAACCAGTCCCTGCCCCACGTGGCCAATATGCACTGCCCCGCAGTCACACTACAATGAGCTGCACAGCTCTGGGGGCTCTGTCGTGTGCACAGCCTGCACATCAGCACAAGGTGGCCCTGACTTGCACGTAACAAGCAATTAATACATGCTTCATCTTAGGTATTTATTGTTATTATTATTACTTTTATTGACTAAATTCCCTGGGATCCTCCCTGCCATCCACGCCATCCCAGCTGGCCCCGAGCTGCTATGTCCTTACAGAAGGGGACAGAGTGGGTGAGAGTCTCTCAGGGCTATGTGCGGCATGGATCTTTTGTAACGGTGGGTGGGGGCTTGCAGTCTCTAGAAGCCTTGATTACAAGAGGAACAAAACTAGTGAGGCTTCCTAGGGAACTAACAAGCCTGGCATTAAATGTGAGAGAGGGCACAGCTGCATCTTTAATGTGAATTTTGGTATTTCTCTAACAATTGGACATTGAGTCAGGTATCCTTAACAAGTCCTTATTTATTTATTTATTTGAAGTATAGTTGAGTTATAATATTGTGTTAGTTTCGGGTGTACAGCAAAGTGACTCTGATATATATATATATATATATATATATATATATATATATATATATATATATATATATATATATATATATATATATATATATTCCATATTCATTTCATTTATAGCTTATGATAGGATATTGGCTATTTCTCTGTGCTATACAGTAGGTCCGTGTTGTTTGTCTCTTTTATATATAGTAGTTTTATCTGCTAATCCCAAACTCCTAATTTATCCTTCTCCCACCCCCTTTCCCTTTTGGTAACCATACGTTTGTTTTCTATGTCTGTGAATCTGTTTCCGCTTTGTAAGTAAGTTCATTCTTAACAAGCCCTTTGAGTATTGGGAGAGTAAATTAGTACCCAAGTTGTCACCTACACTGTCTCAGTTGAGCCTCCTCGTGTCTCTGAGAGAAAATCAAAGCAGAGAGATTTCCTATTTTGCATGTGAGGAAAAGAAAATATCTGAAAAAGTGGTGACTCCTGACAAAGCTGGGCACTGCTGAGTCTGATACTAGAACTGGGGGCTGGAGGCCACCGGGCTGCAGGGCAGGCCTGGCTGGGAGGTTGCCAGCAGAGGTCTCTGGCCTCTGAAGCCACACCCCTTAGTTCTGGTTGCTTCAGAAAGCCATAAAGCTGCAGCTTCCATCCACTGAGGTGACTTATTAGATGTGCCCTCCCAGGAGACTCCTTAAACTTTACCACCTGCACTTTCCAAGGATGATGAAAAAGCAACAATCCTGTTGATAATTGAGCCATCTGGTCCACTCAACACTTCTTGGGTATAATTCATGGAGATTGTTTTCTTTGTTTGTTTGTTTATTTTTTAAAGGCTCAGCTTCATTACAAAGAAGTATTGTTCTCAGAGGATCCACTAATCGGGTAAATCACCAAAACTCTCAGACGGAAATGCCTCTAATAATTCACTTTATTATGACTCCAACTAGCACTAAGAACTTATTTTCTTGATCCCCTCGAGTTATCCCTAAAGTGAGACAATTTTCCCGTCAACATGCTAACAGCCTACTCCGCATTACTCCATGGCAAGCTTTATTTGCATTCGCAGTGAGTTTAAAACTTGGAGTAGTTTGATGAGATTAATATGAGGTGTCTCTTCAAAAGTTGAGTGGTATAACAATTTTGCAATGCCTCCACTAACTATGTGCAATGAAATATTAACTTCACAAATGCAGTGACAGATTAGAATATCATTTGCCTCCAAGGCAATTACAGCTTCTGATCACATATCACCACCACCCCTGGGAAATGTGTGATCTCCCCTGTCAATCACTCCCCAGCCTGCATTCAGTGAGCACCTGCTTTTGTCCCATGCAGCTCTGGAAGACACGAGACACAGTCCCTGGCATCAGGGAGCTGACATACCAGCAGAACAAACCGATGATTAAAATGCCATGTGATCGAGAGGCAAAATGGGTAACACAGACACCAAGAGATGTTGAGAAAAGAAGACAGTGTGGGTTGAAGAAGCGGATCCACAGAAATGACATTAAATAATTGTAAGAGTACAGGCACCATTTAGCAAATGCTACTTGCACTAACACCATGCTAAGCATCTGACATAGGCCATTAAATTCAGACTTGATCAAAACTCCATAGGTCTGGGGCTCACCCAAGCTCAAACATCTATCATAGTTGCAACTGGCATGGCCACGGTTCTCCTTTAGGATCTAGGACCTAAGATCTGGGGTCATGAATAAGGCTAGGTGAGATCGCATTCCCGTGCTGCCCTCTAGAAAGGGCTTCTCTCCTTGACACCACTGCTTATACCGAATGGTAATCATATATAAATCTGCCTGTCCCCAGACCAGGCTGTGAAGCTCATAGCTGGGTTTGATTTATCATCACACCCGTGGCACCTCAACAGAGCACGACACACAGCTGGAACTCAGCAAATGCCCATGGAATGAGTGAGTGAGTCTAAACATTTCCAGTTCCTTCAGAGCTGGGGCAGGTAGATGAACGCTCCTTTGCAAGCCCATCCTGCCTCTTTCTCCCTTAGCTCGTCTCTCCTCCTCCCTCGCCCATTGCCTCAGTGAGACAGAAATCAACTTGGAGGCAGTGATCAAACATCCTTCACTTTTTATTCCCAGTACTCTCTACTCCAGACCCCGTACCCCACTAAGCCCAGAGTGCAGCCTCCAGATACTGACTTAGGTTGTAACCTTGATGAAAGACATCAGCTCTGACTTGGGACTTTTGCTCAGACAGATGCGGCAGCTGGGTGCCCTTGAAGGCAAGTTGCTAGGAGGAGTCCCCATATTCAGGGGCTCCTCCTCAGGACACTGGAACCTTTTAATTGCCCTTTACTCATTGAAAACCAGTTTGATAACTAAAGGACTGGAGCAAGGGAACAATGGAAGGTCACACACTGGGCACATGGGGAAGGCAAAAAAAGCCACAGTAGTGAGTGGATAAGAGCATCCACTCATTTGTTATGAAGAAATAAACATTTTCATAATTCGCCTACTAATTAAAATAGCAAATACAATCAAATCCAATTAATGTGGATTGGTCTGTGGGGCTTTAAATCAGAGGAGCCTGGTTGATTGCTCTGGAGACATTAATTAAGTCTGATGTGATTTCTTCCAAGCAAATCTTCTTGGTGTACAGCCTTTCCCAATTACAGTATTTATGATCAGCTGGGAAATCACAGGTGTCATTCAGACCTGGACTTTGGCAAGGGCCTGTTTCAAGGCTTTCACTCAGTTCTGGGAAGGCTTTCCATGTTTCTGAACCTGGCTGGTGCAGGTGGCAGTTCTGGGGTCCAAGGCAGGATCAGGGAGGTGAGTGAAGGCTGACCCTCTGGGTCTTCACCCCTCCCCATATCAGCAGTGCTTTTCACTGTCCATGTCCTGCCCTCACCAGGAAGCCCCCACAACCTTCTGGGCCACTGTACTATTTCCTTGGCCTAGGCTGGAATGTGATGAAATGCTCTCACGTAACTGAGATAAATGGAAGCTTAGTTCAAGCTTGTGTTCCCTGAAGGATATTTTTCAGTGCTCGCTTTGTGCTAGAAGGTGGCCATGAGTGAGCAGAGGCCCTGCCCTAAGGAACACAGGTGTGTTTTCTCTGGGGAGACAGATATTTACAGAGACAGTTACTCCAATGCCCCCAGGGGCCAGGCCTGGCACAAAACCAGGAAGTGGTCCTCATGTAAGAAAAACAGGGAGGGATGGAACTAAATGGGAGACTGTAACCTCCTTCCTAATGGGGTGACCACTACTGACTCACAATGATGGTTTCATGTCAGGGATCCATGCCCCAGTTCCTGAATGTTCTAGGTTTACTCAATGGTTAGAAATCTAGATTTTTATGCAAAAATCCCTGTTTTTGTTATTGTTTGTTTAATTTTTCTAAATTGGCTTATTAAACACACACACACACACACACACACACACACACACGCTGGAACATTGAAACGTGGGCCCCTGCAGGGTATTACGGAGATAAAAAGAAGAGCATCCAACTCCCCCATATGGGTAGTCCTGTGAGATCTCCAGGAGAACAGCCACATAGATTAGGCTTAACAATGAGCAGCTCTTACCCAGATTAAGGAGGTGAGGACAGGTAGGGGGCATAAGAAAGTATACGTGCGAAGTCATGGTTCAAAGGGATAATCTGATCCCTTCCCCATCCCAGGGGTCTTTCAAGTGAACAGCCATCCCAGGAGCAATGCCAGGGCAGCAGCTAAGGGAAGCACCATGTCAGGAAGCCTAGGGTTTTTTGTATATCATGAAAAAGTTCTGGGCTTTGAGTTAAACTCATGAGATTTCCTTTCTACCCAAATCCCTCCCTAAGAGCTTGGCTTTGAGGATAGCTATTTAATTTCTCAAACTGAAGATGGAAGCGAGAAAAAAAAAAAAACATTTCATGGCATAATTGTAGGGATCCCATGAGACCATACTCGGGAAATGTCCAGGACCTGTCACTTGCCAGTGTGTGCCCTACAGGTGATGGCGTGGTCCAAAGCATTTCCTTTCCTTGAACCAGGCTGTCTGTACTGCATACTCTAGTCCCTTGGCCCTGTGGCCACCCAAGGACTGGGATGGAGGTGGGTCAAAAGTCAAAGGGGGAAACCCCAGAAGGTAGGCCCTGTTTCTGTTCCCACTTTGAGCTTCCCTTGACATTCCCAAACTGGCAGAGCTAACTTCCTAAAGGCCTGAGGACCAACGGCAGAGAAAGTTGCCAGTGCATCTGCTGTGATTTGGAGATGGGGGCATTGTGCTTCGTGTTGCAAAGCCATTATGATGTCTAGACTCTCTATCAATGACACACTTCACATTGTGAGTACAGGAAGAGTCCCTGAGTAGCTGATACTGATGCACTTGAAAGCTGTAAAAGCTTCCCTGTCAATCTCTGAGTCGTCCCACTCCTGGAATCATTATGCCCCTTTGCTACAACTCTATAGCCCATTTGTGCTTCTTCTAAAGCGCTGACTGCAGTGGCCACCTCTTCCAGGTGTTCTTGGCTTGCCTCTGCTCTCAGCCTCTCTCAGCGGTAATTTGTCATATAATTCAAAATGACACGAGGCTCCACTGCACTGCCACCTCTTCTATGGAGTTTTCTGGAGGCCCCTCCCCCGGCAGAGAGGATTTGGCCTCCACTTAGGGCACGGAGGCTACACTGAAGAGAAAAGGGAGCAGTGGACTACGGAGTTAGAGAGCCCTGCATCTAGTAACCCAGGCCGGCCTCTCTGAGTCTCCGTCTCCTTAGCTGTAAAAAGATCTAATAGTCCTTCATTTGCAATGAGAAATGCACAACGCACGGCATCTGACATATAACGGGATTCAATGAAGAGCCATAAAATGATCTGTTGTGTTTGTTTTTCTGTCTCTTCTGCTAGAGGACGAGTTTCCAGATGGTGGTGACAGCTCCTGATTCATCCACCTTTATAACCCCAGCACCTAGCACCACGATCGGCACATTATTTGATTCACTCAATGTAATTGCCCCAACTTTTCCCCCCAGAGGCCTTGCATTGCTTCTTTCAAATGTTTTCTGTATGTTAAAGAAAAAAATTAACAAATATACCAATAACATAAAATAGAAATTGCCCAGGATTAGGGTGGAGACCTTTGGAGGCAAGCTAACAAAGAATCCAATTGCCAGAAATGTCAACCCTTAAGAGTTTTTGCTCTCGATTTTTAAAACAAATGCAAATTCCCAGCGCTATTTCTCCCATGTCCCCGTTGTCAGGCTCTAAAACCAAGCCAACCAAATCGTGTTCCTCTGAAACCCCCCCGTGTTTTTCCCTTGACCCCAATTAATTACAATTTCATTGTGGTTTTACAGAGGTCACTTGACTGCTGACTGCAACTCGCTGACTTGTCCTAGCTCTTGACAAGGCTCGTGTGAGAGAAGGAAGGACCCAGAAGATGTTCAGTTTCCATAGTTCTCATTATTTTATTTTAATTAATTTATTTCTTTAGGCCTCGCCGTGGGGCATGTGGCCTCTTAGTTCCCCAACCAGGGGTTGAATCGGTGCCCCCTGAATTGGGAGGGTGGAGTCTTAACCACTGGACCTCCAGGGAAGTCTCAACTCTCATTATTCCAAAAGAGAGCTTAGAATTGTCTTGCATACCCCCAAGACAAAGGGATGACTTCAAACCAGCTCACAGTTCAAAGCCAAACAAGAGTTGCAGGCTGAAGGGGATAGGCTGTCAAAACAGTTTGCCTATTTCCCTGGGGGAAACGGAAGACAAATAAAGAGAAGGAAAGTCAAACTCCTCCTGTGCAATGATGAAGGAGCAGGTGGGGGGCCCAGCGTTGGAGAGAATCACTCTGAGAATCGCTCCCCAGCCAGCCCGACGGAGGAAGGTCACAGTGCACAGAACACATGTCCCCGCCGGAAGGGAGGAAACCATTTATTTCTGTGTAGCTGGGGTCCCAAGTTTTAAAGTCATGCCCACCTAGCGATCTGAAACCAACTACTTGTTAGCAAAACTAGCACAGAGCAAACAGCTGCCAGGAGGAGATCTCAGATTCACGTCATAATGAAACTCTTGGCCGTCTCACTAAAAATAAATGTCTCCCATGCTTCTAAGCATTTGGAGAAGACAGACACAGACTGCAGGGGAGAAAGGAAAGCCCTGTGGGTCTGGATGAACCACAGAAAGCAGAACCAGGCTTAAGGGGATTACCTCTAATTAGGCGCCTCAGATGAAAATGGAGAACATTGGATGCATGTGTAAAGAAGTAACCGGAATAATCTTCATAATTAGAGATGTAACGTTAGATAAGGCTTTTCATTCCTGGATGGTTTGTTAGTACAGTCTCACTCCTCCATCTTCCCATCCACAGGGCCCAGGAAACGGGGCCCGTGCCTGGGTAGAAATCCTGGCCCACACTCACTAGCTGTGGGACTTGGGCAAGTTACTTTTTTTGTGTGTGTGTGTGGTACGCGGGCCTCTCACTGCTGTGGCCTCTCCCATTGTGGGGCACAGGCCCCGGATGCGCAGGCCCAGCGGCCATGGCTCACTGGTCCAGCTGCTCCGCGGCATGTGGGATCTTCCCGGACTGGGGCACGAACCCGCGTCCCCTGCATCGGCAGGCGGTCTCCCAACCACTGCGCCACCAGGGAAGCCCAAGGGCAAGTTACTTTTACTTAACTCTTTGTGTCTCTCTTTCCTCATCAGCTGGATGCAAATGATTAAAATAACACTTACTCTATAGGGTTCTAGTGGGGATTATAGGGGTTATTACATATAAAGCCCTTAGGATAGTGTCTAGAACATAGTAAGTATTCATAAGCCTTAGTTGTTGCTATTATTAATGCACATGCCCACCCATCATCTATTTATTCAAACAGTATTCATTAGGTATTTTCAATGTCCCCAGTGCTGGGCTAGTCAGGTCTGGTCACACCGGCCCTAGTTCAATGGCTTCCCACTAATCTTTTATTTTTATTGAAGTATAGTTGATTTGCAATGTTGTATTAGTTTCAGGTATACAGCAAAATGATTCATATACATATGTATATATAACTAAATATATATATATATATATTCTTTTTCTGATTATTTTCCATTATAGGCTATTATAAGATATTGAATATAGTTCCCTGTGCTATACAGTAGGACCTTGTTGGTTATCTATCTTATATATAGTAATGTGCATCTGTTAATCCCAAACTCCTAATTTATCCCTCCCCCCTTACCTTTCCCCTTTGGTAACCATAAATTTGTTTTCTATGTCTGTGAGTCTATTTCTGTTTTGTATATAAGTTCATTTGTATTGTTATTCTAGATTCCACATATAAGTGATATCATATATTTGTCTTTATCTTTATGACTTACTTCACTTGGTATGATAATCTCTAGGTTCATCCATGTTGCTGCAAATGGCATTATTTCATTTTTTTGTGACTAAGTAGTATTCCACTGTGTGTGTGTTTGTGTGTGTATGTATATACCATGTCTTGGCTATTGTGAATAGTGCTGCTATGAACATTAGGGTACCTACATCTTCTTGAATTAGAGTTTGCATCTTTTCCAAATATATGCCTAGGAGTGGGATTGCTGGATCATATGGTAACTCTATTTTTTTTTTTTTTTTTTTTTTTTTTTCCGTACGCGGGCCTCTCACTGTTGTGGCCTCTCCCGTCGCGGAGCACAGGCTCCGGATGCGCAGGCTCAGCGGCCATGGCTCACGGGCCCAGCCGCTCCGCGGCATATGGGATCCTCCCAGACCGGGGCACGAACCCGTATCCCCTGCATCGGCAGGCGGACTCTCAACCACTGCGCCACCAGGGAGGCCCAGTAACTCTATTTTTAAAATGAAGATTCTGTTGACCTCCCAGCCACATCTTGCTCACCTGTTCCTTCCCATCTCTGCTCTGGCAATTCTCCTAATGAGTAGGGTTTCTGATCACCATTTCAAAGATAAAGAAGACGAGGCTCAGAGAAAGTAGTAACTCACTTCAACTTGAAGAGAAAGAGTGGCAGGCACTGTGGTGGTCCTCATTTTCCCCAAGATTCTGGATTCTCATGGTGCCAAGGCCACATGCCCTGCCTTGTGAAGGTGACCCTGTGTAAGGCCAGAGTGGGGTTCTGGGTCACGGCTGTATGTGTTCTTGGTCACACATCCAGCCAGAGAGGGTTGACACCTCCTAGGACACAGGGCAGTGTTCCCTCCTTTAGAACGTCCAAGTTAATGGAGCCAAGTTACAGTGGCCAAGGGCCAAGCTGGGACACTAAACAGTCCCTCAGGCTCCAATTTGCTCTGACACCCTTTGTAGACATCTCTAGAGACCTACTTCGTCTGCCCCACTTGACTTTCAACTGGATTCATTTTAAAATTTGGAAGTAAACGTGTTTTGTAAATTGTAGAAAGCTCTATGCTGAGAGGATGTTATTATAAGTACAACTGAAAAAAATCCTGGAAGAATTATTTAGAGATTGTCCCTCTTTTATAAATGAAAAATTGTCCAAAGGAGCTAAATGACTTGTCAAAGATGGCGAGGTTGGGAAATGGCAGAGCTGAGACCAGAGCCTGACCTTTCGTTTGGATCCAAGTCAGTGAAACACTAATTGAGCACCTACGGTGTATTCAACATCTTACCAGGCACACGGGAGAAAAAGATGCCAGTCTCTGAATGAACGGGAGCACAGCTAATCCCCTCTCGTTCCCCAAGCCTAGTGGTAGGCTTGGCACCAAATACGCACTTATGAAATACCTGCTGAATGAATGGCTGAACTCATACATGCTCACACTCTTGTTCCTCTTGTAAACATTTAGAACCTAAACTGCCTACCTGAGACCTGAACTTTCCAAGAAGGCCCCAGGCTTTCCTGCCATCTTCCCCCTGCCCCCGCCGCCGTGTCCATCTGCATCCCCAACAAGATCACATACCCTTCAATGGTGGAGACCTTGCTCTTGCTCTAGCCTCCCCTGCTGTGTGCATTTCAGGGCTGGACAGAGTCTGGGGATTCAGTAGTGGCTGAGGAATCACAGTCCTGCCCCATTTCTGGGACTGACAGCCTCACTAAGGCAGGCACGCCCCTTGTTCACGCCAGAATGCCGGCATCCTCATTTGGAAACCTAGCCCACCTGGTTCCACACTGGGCTCACAGCATACCCCCATAAGCCACCATTTCCCCCCCACCCCACCACCCGGCCTCCCATAGGGAAACACTCCCCTGGCTGCTCTATGTACCTGCCTTGCCCCCCATTGGACGGTGGGCCACACTAGGCACTGCCCCCCATTGAACGGTGCACTAGGCACTGCCCCCCACCGGATGGTGGGTCGCACTAGGTACGCTCTTTCTATACCTCCAACCTCCGTAACATCTAGATCAGGGTTTTCCACATGCCAGGTACTTGGTAAGCTTGTGGTAAACAAAGAAAACATTTTAGCCACATGTGTTCGGTTTGTTTTCAGTGATGGTTTGCTGGCCTTTGAGGGTAACTGCTTTGAAGATGATGTTTTTCAAAGAGCTCCTATGCAAAGCCAGAATTAATAAGCATCTAAATTACAAATCTCACCATGTAGAACAAATTGGATTTCTTTTCATTAATAGCAAGGAAGCAGAAAACAAGCCCAATCCCAAGGGAGCCACATGAATACAGTTATTCACCGTTTTCACTGGCACTCTTTTTTTCCATCTCTAAACCCATCTTTATTCAATTATGTAGCTCATAAATATGGCCCCTGTATGTCAGCACAGCTAACAAGCGGTCTCCAAGGTCAGGGGCCTTCTGACAGCTCACCCAGCCTTGCAATAACAGTCATGGCTCTGAGTATGGGATTCTTTTTCTCTTTTTGCTTTTGGAGGAAAAAAAAAAACTACGAAAGCTAGCAAAAACCAACCAAGCCTTAAATGATCACAATGTCCCAAATATTAAGATGTGGGCCTAGTGGCTTTTTAATCAAATAAATGTTAATGTTCTTCTCTATAATAGCATAGAAACTCTGTTATTGATGGAAAACAAAGGCCAGTCCATGCACAGAATTTTTTTTTTTTTTTTTTTTTTTGCGGTACGCGGGCCTCTCACTGTTGTGGCCTCTCCCGTTGTGGAGCACAGGCTCCGGACGTGCAGGCTCAGCGGCCATGGCTCACGGGCCCAGCCGCTCCGCGGCATGTGGGATCTTCCCGGACCAGGGCACGAATCCGTGTCCCCTGCATCGGCAGGCGGACTCTCAACCACTGCACCACCAGGGAAACCCACACAGAATATTTTTACATATGCCTTCTTAAAAATATATTTGCTTTAAAAACAGGCCTCTTTTGCAGAAGTCTGAGTACCATAATAGCAAAGGCTCTTCTCCAAAACAATTTCTGTAAGAGTTGGAGGAAAAGTACGTTGAGTACGTTCCCCATTTGCCCTGCTGAGCAGGGGTTGGGGGGTAGCCTCCAGGAAAAGCACTTGGTGCCCTGCTTGTAGAGCAGAAGCCTAATGCCTAGCAAGTTAGCCAGTCATACATCCTTGACCTTCTTGTCTCCCAAACAGAGATTCTCCAAGGGCAATCCAGGGACCCCTGGGGTTCCCTGTGACCCTTTGGAGGAAAAGCCCATGAACTCAAAACTATTTTCATAATTTCATGAAGATGTTTTTGTCTTTTTCACTTCTAGTAACTCATGAATATACAGCCAAGTTTTACAAAAGCTACGAGGTATAATATTACAAGAGATCAAATGAAAAAGCAGCCATGAGAATTCTGCTGTCTTCTATTAAGCCAGATCTTAAAAGAAATTCACCATCAGGTAAAGCAGTGCCACTCTTCTCACTGCATTCACTTTGTTTTGAACAATATAGAACATAAAATCTTCAGCAAAGATGTTATTTATGTTCACATCTAACAGGTTGATCATTGTTGAATGAATAAATATTTCTAAAATAGGTCAGTTTTCATTCTAATTAGATAAGTGTTGATAGATAGAACCTACATAAATAAATTCTTTGTGGTCCTCAATAATTTTTAAAGAGTGTAAAGAGGTCCCAAGACCAAAGAACATGAGTGGTCCTGTCCAAGGATCCCCCTCAGCTCTGCATGGACCTACCCTGCTTCTACTCATCCTGCAGACCCATCTCCAGCACCCCTTCTCTGGAAAGCCACTTCAGAGGCCCCATTCCCCGGGTGAGCCCAGGCTGGTCTCTATAACTGCACTGATTACCTAGTATTGCATACACAGGTTTCCTTGTCTGTACTGCCCAATGTCAACTCTGTAAGATAGAGCTGGGGAGTTTTCATTCCTGCATTCTTGGTACCCAGGAAGAATTTAGTAAATGCTAAAAGAAGGAAAAAAGGCAGAAGGAAGGGAGGCAGGCGAGGCAGTCCTTACAGGGATTTGGGTCTGAAGGTTGTTAATTAGCATCAAAGATCCAGTAAAGCCCATAAAATCCTCAACTACAATATTTCACCCAGGGCCTAATATTGGCTCAGTCTTGTGTCAAGTTCTTCGGTTTCTATATATTATACATAAAGCTACCTTGATGTATTTACTAAACTGTAGATTTGGGGACCCTACCTCCAGAGATAAACAGCAAATCATATATAGCTGATGAAAGGTGGAGGGCTAGAGGGGGAAGCCTGCTTTCTGGGCAACAGCTCCCAGTGAGGAAGCCAAAACTGTAGTTTCATGGGCAACCAGAGGAAACACCTGGAAGTTGTTCACAATTTGGAAGTTTTATCAAAAGGCAAGGCTATACACAGAACCATCATCCCATGTGGCATTCTTCCAACCACGAATAGACACCTTATTATCACAGGAGAGAGAAAACTTTCCATGAGAGCTTCAGCACGCAAGTTTGCATAACTCATGCCAAACTCTAGAACGGCACATGTCCATGCAAACCAAATTACAAGGAAATCACTGGTGTGATAGAACACAGCCGTGATCAACAGAGACAGACGTCTCTGCAGCCCCGTCATGACACAGCGAGGTGGGATGGAGGGCCGCTTGGGGTGTAGACAAAGCTCAGTGGCTGACACAAAAGACACAGTAAGAGAAGACAAAGAAGAGGATCTGGACAGGGTGTGGACTGACACATACCTGGCTCTACCTAGCTAAGGACCTCGCCACTTCTCTGATGAGAAAGGACTGCAGGTAATACGCGTCCAACATGATAGTTGGACTTAAACATGGATTCTTTCTGCGAAGTTGTTATGCAGATAAATGCATACATGCATGCTACGATTATAATAACGGTTTAGTAAACAGAATTTATTACACAATGTAGTTTCCTTCTCAACTAATCCTTCAAACAAACTTCTTGATTAAGGACTCCCAGAGGTTTGGTTAAGGAAGAGAGATGGGAACAGGGGGTGCCCATGTAATCACTCAAGTCAGGATCTGGGGGGTGGGTGGCTGCCCAGGAGCACAACCCCTTCCTGGAACGTGGCTGCCAGAACAGGGCCTGCTCCCATTCCGTTGGGTCATGTACTACAATTGTTGGAACCTTTGTCCTGGAGTAGTTTGGGAGAACTTCCTGCAGGAGGAAGCATTAGGCACGGGGCTGTTAGGAACCAGAAGTGTGAGGCCGAGTTGAGGGGAAAAAGTGAGCAGCTCAGCCTATGCAGAGTCCAGGTGAGTGTGAGGGGCTGAGGCCAAGGAGAAGGGGGAGGGTTGGAGGCCAGCCTTGAACTGGGTGCTCACTGTGTCCACCACCTGGCAGGGCGCTCTTCTGAGAGTTTCTTTCTCGTACAGGGGCTGCAGATATTTCTCTTCAGCCCATGCCCAGACCTTGCATCCCCCAGCCCAGCTTTTGCTCAGGCCTGAAGTACCTTCCTCGCCTCTTCAAATCGCTTCATCCTCTTAGCCCGGCTCTGATGCCCCTAACGCTCCCCATTCTGCCCAGTTGGGTCTCTGCCCTCCTGCCTCCTCACTCCAGCAGCAGGTCACCTGCATTTCCCTTTAGGTCATACCTTACTGTGTGGTTCCTTGTGTGCTCACCCCTCCTTGAACCCCTCCCACTGCTGCCCCACTGGACAGTGCACATACAGGAAGGACATTTCCCTTTGCCTGCCTGATAAAGATTTTATGAATAAATGAATGAACAGCTGAATGAGTCTCCCTGTGTGATCCCGGGCAAGTGACCTCCCCACCCTGGGCTCCGTCTTCCCCATCTATGGAAACTGGCCATTGACTGTGGCCTCCCCAGTGTGAGGTAGGTGGGCGGCCAGTCAGAGCTTGATTTCTCAGTGTTTCCTACTCCCTCTGCACAGTCTGTTCCTGGCACAAACCCTCTTCACCCCACCAGACACAGCACAAGCAGCTTCTCCCTGCTGACCTCTTGGCAGCCCCTCTGTGTCCTCAGCATTTCTTATCACATATGCTGGGCAGCTATGAGTTTCTATGCTTGTCTCTTTCTCTAGACAGTGAGCTCCTTGAAGGTTCATATAAATTACATGAAGGTTCAATGTAAATTACAGTTATTGGTATAATTACTATTGTTATTAGCTTCCATGTAATGGACACCATATTCGAGACATTTTTTTAAAGATTTTACATAGATGATTTTCTTAAATATTTACAACAGTCCAGTGACCTAATATCTGTATGTTACAGGTGAATTAATTGTGCCCATTTTACAGATGAGAAAAACCGAGGCTCAGAGATGTTAAGTGAACTCCAAGGTCACACAGCATGTACGTGGCAGGTCTGAGTGCACGCCTGTTTAAATCAAAGCCAGAACTTTTTGTTTTTTTAATTTAATGTTATTTTTATACAGCATGTACTTATTAGTTATCTATTTTATACATACTGGTGTATATATGTCAATCCCAATCTCCCAATTCATCCCACCATCACCCCCCCCAACCCTGCGTTCGCCCCTTGGTACAAAGCCAGAACTTTAAATGACTATTCTTCACATCACCCCACTTCTTACCATGAGGCCTAGCACACAGTAAATGCTTAGTAAATTGTTGGTAATGGATAAATGAATGAATGACTATTAGATTGAGCCATCATTACTAAGCTTGAAAGCCCTACATATTATCCTCTATGCTCACAAAAAAATGATTCATCCAGAGTCACATTGCTTCTTTGGGCCTCAGTTTCATTGTCTAGTCACCAGTTATAACACTGTATGTTGGGGGTCAGCAAACTGTGGCCCCCAGGCCAAGCTCAGCCCTATGCCCATTTTTGTACAGCTTGCAAGTTAAGAATGATTACTGTATTTTTAAATGTAAAATGTAAAAAAGACAAAAACATTTAAAAAAAATGGTAGCTCAGTTTTGCTCCTTGGCTTACAAAGCCTAAAATATTTACTGGCCCTTTACTGAAAAAAAGTTTGCCGACCGCTGTTCTCTGTAGTAATTACTTCACAAGATTTTTGTGAGAATCGAGTAAATGTTTTTGGAGGAAATGTTCTGAAAAGGAAGACGTAGTAGCAAAGGCATTCCTATGAATAATAACTATTAATATTAGTTATAGTGTCGATGCCAGAGGTGGGCGTCTTTCCCAAAGTCCTTGGCATCTGTTTAAAAACAGTGGGTGTGAGACTTCATCTCCTTCAACCCTCCGAGTGGCTGTGTGATTTCTGTGCAAGATTGATTCTCAGAGTCAATGCAGAGATCACTTCAAGGACTGAGCCTGGCTGACTGAATGCCAAACTGGCCAAAATACTTGGCGAACAAACAACTCAAACTGAGTCCAAATGTTTCCTAATTAGTCAAAATATTAGTAAGAAGTTAATTACTCTAAATAATGCCCAGAGAGCTCTGCATAGAGGAGCAGCTGGAGGGTCTGAATTTCACCTGAAGAAGTTGGGTACACCCTGGAGATGGCTCCAGTGGTCCTGCCCTTGTCTGTCCATCCATCTGTCCGTCTGGCAGACTGGCCACTCCTGCTGGCTCCATGCCAGCTTGCTGCTGCTTCTCTCCTGAGCCTCAGGTTCTAAATGTGAACATGAACTCAAGTTACCCCTCTCCCCTCTACCTAACAGGGCAGTTATGAGGAACGAATGGAAAAATGGATTTGACAGTACAGCCTTTGCTATGATCAGAAAGAATAAAACACAGTCCTCACGGGAGAGATGGTCAGAGCCGGAAGCCATAAGGAAAATATTGGTAGATTTGACTTTATGAATTCGACATTCAACTAACATTTAGTAAGCTCCTCTTATGTGCCAGGCACACATAAGAATTCACAAACTTCTATGGGGAAAACACACCTAAATGTCAAGTAAATTTTTAAAATGTGCACATTGTATATGACAGACAAAGGGTTGGTATCCTTAGCTTATAAAGAGCTCTTACGTACCAGTGAGAAAATGATGAGCATCCCAATTAGATTACAAAAGGGTGTGAATGAGACAATCCATAAAAAATAAACCAAGTGAGCCGTAAACATCTGAAAAGATGTTCAGCCTTAATAGCAATCAAAGAAATGCAAATTGAAATGACAGTGGGATGTCACATTCCATTATAGCAGTGAGGTAGGGAGTTAAAGTGCCTGATGTGGGCAGACCTGTGAGAGGATGTTGAGAATGCAGATGAGTTCAAACCTCCCAGAGGGCAACTTACCAGTACATATCAATATCTTCAATCAACATACCCTGTCTCTACCAACTTTCCGACAGGATGGTTTTTAGGGAACTGATACAGTGGTTCTAAAGATTCTAAAGGTCACCTTCAAGAATAAATATGTAAGGACTGACAGGGAGCTTCAGAACAGAAGATCTTTCTGGATACTAAGACAGTTAAAGGTAGAAAGCTGTGGGTTTTAGGTACAAGAAAAGACAAATGGATCAGGAGAGGAGCATGGAAAATTCATAAACAAATCCAAATATAAAGGCTGCATTGGAAATCAGGGAGGGAGGGTGGCAGAGATGACTGTTCATCAGGGAAGGGTTGGGACATTTGTATAACTCTTCAGGGAAAAAAATAAAGCTAGATCTTTACATCACGTTTTAACCCAAAATAAATTTCAGATAGATCAAAGATTTATATGTAAATAACACAAGTACCTAAATATTGAACAAAAACGTGGGTAAATCCTTTTATAATTTTTTCCAAGCCTTTCTATAAAGGAAAAGCTATGATAAACATAGTTAAAAGACAAATTAAAAAGCTAGGGTAAATATTTTAACGTATATGATGGATAAAAGGCTAAAATCCCTAAAACACAAACTGATTCCAAAGTCATAAGGAAAAGTTCAATACCCTTCCCCCCTAAATGGACAGAGAAAACAAATAGGCGATTTACGGTAGAAATATAAATAGTCAATAAACATATGCTCATCCTTGCTTATGATAAAATAAATATAAAGAAAAACAAGGTATCATTTTTTCCTAGAAAACTGGCAAAACAATATATTGGGTTGGCCAAAAAGTTTGTTCGGAGTTTTCCATAACATCTTAACAGACAAACCCAAATGAACTTTTTGGCTAACCCAATATATAAAGCTATGTATTGATATAAAGTTTCAGAGAGACAGAGGGAAGGAGAGAGAAAATGAGTGCTCATTGATGGCAGGGTTTGATACACTCACACATCGTGGGTGGGGATGAAAATTGGTCCCCAGCCTCATGGAGTCCCTGCTTCCCCATTGGCTAAAAATGAAAATGACAATAGCTGCCTGCAAACACTATTTCTAGTTGAAATATATGGTATTGAAAGTCCTGTATAATTTTATAAAGCACAATCGCACGCCTTATTGTGTGCAGTTCTCCCAGCAACCCCGTGAGTGATATATCGTTATTCTCACCCTCATTTGGCAGATGATGAAATTGAACCTGAGAGAGGTTAAGTAACTTGCTTAATATTACTTGACTAATAAAGGTTAGAAAATGGACTTACACCCATGTAGAGTCTTTGGACTCTGCACCTTGCAGGGTTCTCTTCTCTGTGTAGCACTTATTCTAATAGGTACTCAGGAATGCTGGGATAAGTGGAGATGGATGCCGTAGCAGGTGGGTAGGGGTGTCAAAGGGTTCATTCTTCAACAAAGATTTGTGAAGGAGTTAGCGCATGGCCAGCACAATGTGAGATGCTTGGAACACAGCTGTATTCTAGGCAGATAATGTTCTTGCACATTGTGGGACTCTATTATAGTGGGGCAGATAGAAAAGAAACTAATATCAATGGCATAGCTAACTGCATCAGAGAAGGCTCAATTGAGGAGGAGATATTTGGGCTAAGATGCTTGTAATGGGATGGAAGCAGCTGAGAGCCATGGGATGGACAGACAACAGCATCCCAGGGAGGGATGAGTGAAAGCTCATCCCGGGCCCCTTCTGTGTGCTTCACACGGATTCACTGATTTAATGTTTCAACAAGCCTATGGGATGATTATTAATGATAGCCCCTTTTTACAGATGAGGAAACCGGGGTGCAGACAAATAAGCAGTGCGTTGCTAAGAAGGGTAGCAGAGATCTTTGGATGCAGCTGAAGGTGAAGAAAAAAGAGGGATTTACGTTTTCCCTTTAATATCAGGTACTTGAGCCTGTTGGCATGCTGATGGGAGCAGTCCCTTAGTTGAGGGTATGAAAAAGGGTATCACTGCAGGTCAGGTGACACATCGGCCCTGAGAGGAGCAAGGACTTGCCTCCACTGATGGGTGGGGAGGTTAGGGAGCTGTCTTCTGATGGCTTCTATTTTCACAATAAATTATGGGGTGGGGTCCTCAGCTAGAGGAGTAGACGCTAAAGGTGGTTTGAAGACAGAAGACAAAGTGTGGATCGGATTCCTTATGCCTACACATTGCATTATCCATGCCACACTCTCAAGTGGAGGGTGAACCAGGACCCCACCAGGATCTCAACCAGGGAAGAGCCTTCCCTGTGTCCCCCACTGGCGGGGTTGGGTGTGTTTGGGGGGTCTGTTTCCCCTGATGGACCAGGAGCTTCTCAGAAGACATGGGGATGCCCCTTTCTTCCCTTCTTCTCTTGATTTGTAACAATCTCTTGACCTGTCCCTCAACCTCACCTCAAAGGCCCCCCGCCAAGAGGACTGAACTGGTCTTCTGTAGTCCAAATCAAAGAACTCCTTCCAGATAGACGTTCTTTAGCACCTTGCACCTTGCAGGCTCCTCCTGCTGGATTAGCGCTCCCAGTGACAGGAAGCTCCCTGAGGGCAGGACTCTCTTAGTGCCCTCTAAAGCTCCCTCTATTACCAGTCCCCTAAATCCCCACACAGGGCCAACTGCAGTGCCTGACTCATGGGAATGGCTCAGTAAATGAGTGCAAGATGAACTCAATCCCATGTCAGACCAGGCTCAAAAAAATTCATAACATGGGAATTCTGAGACAATTTCAGAATACATCATTATCTTAAACATGCAGAAAGACAGTGAAAGTCTTTTCCTAAGCCTATTAGCAAAATTAGAGCACTAAAGGGATTTTGATCTTTATTTCTCCACCTTTTACATAAAGTCTGGTTTTAAAAGCCTTAAAAATGTCTGTTCAGCATCTAGTAGTCTGGTCAAAGAGGCTTCAGAGACTGTTTTACATGCCTCTCAAGCCCTGTTTCTAACCTGAAAACGCAATTTCACCTGACACAGTATGAAAATTTGTCATCATTTAGCATATATGAAATTCTGATAAAATCCTGTGTTTTGGGTTCTTCAATCTTGTCTGATGTGTAAGAAACTCATATATGAGACTATTGACAGGGTTATACTTTTAGTTCATGAGCAAGTTAGCAGGGATGTGATTTTAGAAAGGCAAAAATTGCTGAATTCTGTCCTCATACAGGTGTAGCTTTTGGTGCATGCATGTGCTCATTTCTTCATTCATTCATTTATTCATTCAACAAATGTTAATCAAGTCATCTATGATGTGCCAGCCATTGTCTGTTGAAGAAGGAAGGGAGTAAAGGTTTACTCAAGTGTTTGGCCTTGACTCTGAAGGAAGTGAGGAGAAGTGTTTGAAATAGGACAGAGGCCTGGTTGGCACGGTGCCACAGCTGGAATTGTGCTATGGAATTAGGCTATGGTCCCCATAGGTGCTGTTCCTTCAGCTTAAGTTTTTGGCCTGTTGCAAACAGATATTAACTAGGTACCTGAAAAAAGACCTCAACTTCTAAAAATACAACTCAGTGTACGCCAACAAACTTTGAAATTGGATTCTGAGCCAGTCTCTCCAGGTTTGAATCCCAGCACCTCTGTTTCCTAGCTGTATGACCCTGGACAAGTAACTGAACTGCTCTGTGCCTCAGTTTCCCCATCTATGTAACCGGCATGATACCACAACTCATCTCATAGAGTTCTGAAGATTAAGGGATTGAATACAAGTAAAGTCCTTGGTACCATGCCTGGCACACAGTAAACACTTATACTGGTTTTCTTGGGGCTACTTTGTGTTGGGTCCTGTGGATACAAAGGGAATAACTATGGTTCCTCTCCTTAGGGAGCAACCAGTGGAGATCCCACAGAGCTTTAGCACAGTGTGCTCAGGATAGTACTGCAATAGCAGCAGCATTGACCCAGGTGAGGAAGAACAGGGTAGGGGAGGAGAGGTGTCTGGAGAGGCTGCCGGGGTCGAGGTAGGTGGGTATGAAGGTTGACTAGAAGGAATCCAGTTCATTCAGGGGGCTGTGGAGAATGCCTGGCCTGCTCAGAAGCAACTGGATTTTCCCCACGAATATCAATAGATTAATTCATTAGTGTCCAAGCCCAGTTCACAGTCATTTTCCTATAAATCCCTTGGAAGGTGCTAATGGGACCTTCTGCAGCATCGATGATGGCATTGCAAGTGATAATTAGTCAGTAATGTTGGTGGAAGCAGGAGCTGCTAACTGGAGCATAGTGAGAAGGAAAACCAAAACAAATCGATCAGCATTTCCTCAATCCAATATTACAAACCTCAGAAATTATGTCCTGGGCTGGGGAGGCTGAATGCCGTAAAAAAAAACTCGGAGGATCAAAGTATCCCAATCAACTGCGCTTTTTCTCAGCCAGCACTGAAGACTCTTCCCAAAACATCCAGGAAATTGTGTTCAGTGATGGCAATAGAATCTTTTTCCAAAGACCTGGGTCTCTGAGAGGATCCTAGGGAGTTGGAGTGATCATCATTTCTTACTGACAAGGGTCTTGGGTGAGAGCGCAAGGGCCAGGAGAATGAGTTGGCCGTGCACTGATCTCGACATATGTCCCGAAGTAGAGACCTTTCCCTCCATCTCTTCCTCCCTTTTTATCTCCCTCCTTCCTTCTTCCTTCCTTCTGCCTTTCTTTCCACTTTCCTTTCTCACTTTCCTCAAATTTTCTATTTCCATGTGATATGTATTCATAATCAAACATTCAAAGATTACAGAGGGATATATCTGAAACTTAAGTCGCCCACACCCATCTCTGACCCTCCTGTTTCCTGTTCTACTGATTGCTTTTCACACGAAGGTTATGCCTTGTCTATTGAGAAGAGGAAGTGATTAGCAATCAGTGGTTGAGTTCAAAATTTGAGCTAAAATCACCTTGATAATCATAAGGTAAGATCCTCCCCCATCCAAAGCCATTCTGAAAAATGAGAGGACGAGTCCTCGGAGGTTTTGGAAGTGCTTTTTTTTTTTGCGGTATGCAGGCCTCTCACTGTTGTGGCCTCTCCCGCTGCGGAGCACAGGCTCCAGACGCGCAGGCTCAGCGGCCATGGCTCACGGGCCCAGCCGCTCTGCGGCATGTGGGATCTTCCTGGACCGGGGCATGAACCCACGTCGCATCGGCAGGCAGACTCTCAACCACTGCGCCACCAGGGAAGCCCTAAAGTGTACATTTTGATCCGTTTTGTTATGTGTATATACTATGAAACCATCACTGTAATGAAGATAACAGGCATTTTCATCAGCTCTCCACATTTCTTCATGTCCCTTTACAATTCACCCATCTCTCTGCTGCCATCCCAGGCAACCACTGATCTGCTTTCTGTCTTCAGAGATTAGCTTTCATTTTCTAGAATTTTATATAAATGGAATCATACAGAATGTCCTCCTCTTTTTTTTTTTTGGCCTAGCTTCTTTGACTCAATCTATCAATGATTTTGAGATTCATCCATGTTGTCGGATCTATCAATAATTCACCGCTTTGTATTGCTGAGTAATATTTCACTAACTGCACTCTTTTAGCTGTTAAGGCCACCTTAACAAATCACACATCATCCTGGAAAAATCAAGAAGCCAGAAAATGTGATTGTCTCTAATTCTCAGAAACCTTTGCTTACTATTATATTCTACTTTGATACATGATACCTACTCCTCAGCTGGGCTGTTAAGGCCCTTCATTATCCGCCCCTTGGATTGAGCCAATCTCTTTCCCCTCTGCTGACCTGTCTGATCCCTCACTCCAGCCAGGCTGGACCCCTCCCTGTCACCCACACTTTCCAGGGTCTCTCCAGTGTCTGTGCCCTGGCTATGCTGTTCCACAGCCAAGAACAGTCTCTTATCCCCTCTCCTCTAAAAAGCCTACCTATCCTGATGGTCCAGGGCCTGCCTTACCTCCTCCAGGACCTTGCTGCTTCCCTGGCTACCATTCAGCCCCTCTTCCTGGCTGAACTCAGCACGTACAGAGGAGCAGGTTCCTCCCTCCTCCAGCAAACAGCCTCCCATTGGAAGCTCCCTGCCCAGCTCTGAGCTGAGCCTAGGAATAGGGAGACTGGCAAGATGGTAATTGCCCTCAAGGTGCTCACAGTCTAAGGCCGGACAGGGAGGCAGACAAACGCATTGTCAGGCCCAAGGGTAGACAGAATGTAGGGTAAGAGGGAGAGGTCATGCATACGTCTGTCTGTCTGCGATGGGGAATGGGCATCATCAAACCATTCTCTCCTCCCCAATTTGTCAGGGACCTCCTAGAGCAGGGAGCAAGCTTTGTGCCCCTCCTCTTTGCCCCTGCCAAGCATAGCTATACAGGGCTGAACAGAGATGATATTCATATTTAATTGATTGTGAAGGAGAAATGGTGCAAAGAGTCTCTCCTTGAAAACATCACACCTAACATGGAAAGGAACCCACTACCAGGTGGGAATCAAAGACTCCATGAAGAGCTCACCACTAAGGTTCATTCCATAGGCCATCAGGATTGCCCCAGGAGAATCGGGACCTGCACAGGGAGGCTTGTTTCTTTACCGGGGCTGCACTTCCAGATGCTGCTCAGAAGCTGGGGATGAGATCAAACCTCTCGCTCCAGAGGCCACCTGCACCCTCTACTGTTGGAGAAGCAGCTCATCTTAAAGCCCAACAATAACATTTCCCAGGCTTCACACACCACCCTGCTTCTCACAGGCACCCTGAGGGGCGAGCAGGACTGGGCCTAAACTTCCCACTTGGCAAAGTCCCTGAAGCCCAGGTGGCCAAAAGATGCCTCCAGAGAGGGTGATCAACCTGTCCCAGTTTTTCTGGGACTGTTCTGGTTTGAACACTGAAAGTCTCATGTTCTCAGTGCTGGGTGAACCGGTATGGTTGGTCACCTCCGCTCCAACACACATCCTCTGGCTCACCTTTAACTTGAGCCCAGGGAAGCTGGAAATGTGGTCACCTGACCACCGGCATGGGCATCCAAAGCCCTCAGGCTGGCCATCACCAATCTGTTTCAACAAGCCTTCCTGGACCTCCTGATGCTCGCTCCGATTTGAGAACTACTGCTGTAGGCACATCTGTTGTAAATAGTCTCACGCAGGAGTATACGTCAGCTCCTGCCTCAGCTACAAGCGCCAGAGCCCCTACTTTGCACCTGTGCTGCTCTGATGCAGCAGTGGTTGGTGCGCAGGGAGGGTACCCGCAGGAAACTCCTGCAGCCACACAGGCTGATGGATGGGTCCTGTGAGGTATAACACCCCCTGAGGTGACAGGAGATAGAGCCACTGGATAAATGACACCCTCTTCCATCCCCTGGGTCAGCAACTTGAAAGCACAGTCTGTACACAATCAATAATAAAAATTAATCAAAAGGAAATAAATGTAAAAAATCAGTTCTCAATCTCACGGGCCACATTTCAGATGCCCACCGGTCACATGTGGCTAGTGGATGCAATAGTGGACAATACGAGAAGCTTCTTAGCATCAGGCATCACAGGAAGTATCCCTGGGCCCCAGTTTGCCCACAGTGGTGACCACGTGGAGGGTGTTCCTTTGTATGGGCTTTTCTCCCCTTCCGTCTCGCACTCCACTCAGCCCCCTGTCTTGTCACCTGGAATCAGCAAGCCTTTGTCTCGCTCAGCTTTCTCCAGGCAGGGTGGGAGGTGGGGGCTGGTCCCCGGCTCTGTCCACCCCCGTGTCCCCAAAGTCAGGCTGAGTCAGATGAACTGGTGGAGGATCTGCCACCAGCCCAGCAAACACAGGCTGTTGACAGAGGGGGTCTTTACACTGAGAAATGTGACCTGAAACTTAGCAGAGAGCAAAGCCTCTGGCCTGAACCATTTCAGACAGAGGTTTGCGTTGACTTTAAGAGGATGTGTGCTGCTAAAGTCTTTCTTTCCACAGAAAGTGGGCACCTGAGGCAGGCGCATCCAGGTGGGGCAGCTCGTGAGGTAGGAAACCCACAGTGGCAACACGCACTCCTGATTTGAGAACTTGATGCCCCCAATCCCCTGCAGTGTGTGAATAATGTGATTTTCTTAGAAAAAAAAAAACACTTGTTTTCTTTAGGACTCCATCAATATTATATATGTGGCACAGCCCTACAATTCCTGTTACCTTCAAGACTGGTTAAGTGTAATGGCATCTTGACGTCCTTTCAATTCAGTTCGATTTGACAAGCATTTACTGAGTAATTATGGTGGGCCTAGAATGGTGCTTTTTAGCCTGACAATAACTTAGAAGCCCAATGTATTCTTTCACTTAAAAATAAAATCTAATAGCATTTAATTTAAAATATATGTAATTCTTCATTTTGACAAAAACCTACCCAGTTTTCATATGTCATTATTGCATCTTTGGTAAAGGCTCGATTTTAATAATAAATATCTTGCTGCGTTCTTTGAAAGAAAAAAAGATGTTCTTTTGGCTGACAATTTTATTTGATCAATAATTGCATCAACTCCTGCCAAAAGCACACATGAGCTGCCCAAGGTGAAATTTACCAGCTTCCAATTTTTAATTAACCTGTAGCTCCTTTTCATGCAGAAAATGCCAATATCAAGTTCCTATATAAGTCATAACTTAAATGCAACCCATCCAGCTCCTGGCCCTAAGCTTTAAAGAAGGAAGCAATCAAAGAAACTGATTGGGCAGAGAACATTATCAATTAATGAGAGAAGTTAAAAGGGAAAAAGGCTGTATTACATTAATTGGAAAGACAAATTTCAACTGAGGCTTGCTATTTTCAGTCTGTGGAGGAATGACTTTTTTGTTTGGACTCATCCACCTTTGCCTGTGACTGAGTGACCCAGAGCAAAGCAGAGACCCTGCCGTGGCTGGGAGGGGAGGGTACCCTAGAGCAAGGCAGAGGAAGCCCAGGTGCAAGTCAGGCTCTGCCATCTGGGAGACTGGTATCCATCTCCTACCCCCTCTTGAAGTCCTTATTCCTCCTCCAAAAAGTGAGGGTAACGCAATCAGCCCACTAACCCCAAAGGCTCACTGAAGAGACCAGATAAGGTCTGGGGAAGAAAGTGAAGCATGAATCACCTGCAAGGAAAAGTGGTATACATGTGTGTATATATATGGTGCACATGTGTGATTGTACGTGTGTATCAGTATCTGGGTATGCATGCGTGTAACCTAAAAAGTACATAGACTTTGGCTCTCAGAAAAATAGGAGGATGCATGGAAATGATAAACACCAACTGCCTGCTGATGAAATCTGGAAGATTTGGTCAGAGAGGGGCACATAGGTCTTCACCTGAACTGATGATATTTTATTTAAGCCGGGTAGTAGGGAAACAGGGTTTAGCTATATTAGTCTTTAGAAACTTCTGTATTATGAAATCTATCTATCTATCTATCTATGTATCATCTATCTATCCATCTCTCTCTCCATCTCCCCATCTCCCTCTCTCCCCCTCTATCCGTCTCTCTGTCCATCTATCTAGCTATCATCTATCATCTATTTATCTAAAGAACAAAGGGATAAGCCTCCCCTTGCAATAGGGAAATCGGAGGTCTGACACCATATCTTAGGGATTGTATCTCATCCTCAGCTGAGCATCCCTGTATGTCATCTCTGGGGAAGGCAGCAGCTCCATTTTAGGGGAGAAAGTCATTCTGAGGAGTGATCATCACTTTTCCTCTGGAAACAGTAGCCCAGAGACTCTTTTGCAGTGGAACCCATCCTCAGCATGGTGAGGATGGGTTGCAAATGATAAAAGTCAAGAGGCCTGAAACTTTAAAGCAATACATACACTGTACAACAGCACAGTGAGAGAAGCGTGAATCCCTTTTAATTCAGACCTAGTTGCAGAATTCAGTTCCTCTGTCCACCAGCTCTGGGAACTTCAGCAAATCACGCCACCACTCTATAAGGTGGTTTCCTTGGTGTACACAGGATAATAATAACCCTCCAAGCAGATGGAGATCACACATGGGGAAGGAAATAGGGGAGAAGAAGGAATTTGTGGGGTTGTTTTAAACTTTGAATTAGTTGCCAATGTTTTAAACTTGGGAGATTTCATAAGAAGCCCAATTTCCAGCTTCTTGGAGAATCAGAAGTTCTTCCTCACCCAGCCCTCTTTCCCATGCCCTAGAAGGCTGCTGTTCTGTGGGCACCACACACTCCCCAGCCCACCCAGCCTCTGCAGGCCCACGGCAGCCATTGTGCCACCTGTCTGCACCCGCACACTTGACGGTAAGGCTCTCTCTGTGATGCTCAGGGGGATGTGTGTACAGGACCTAGCTCAGCAGTACAGGTGTTACCCTTTGCCAACAAGGATATACAGTTTCTGGCTGGTATGCTTACTGCCTGAATGATCCCGCTGTTGAGCTTTATTTCTCTGTGGTTGGCACGACCAGTCGCCTGCCTCCTCAAGCAAACAAGCATCCCTGCCCCCACACCCCTGTCCTCTCTGGACCAGTTAGCTAATCGGATGCAGCAGTGTGTGTCTGGAGGGCCGGTGCTTGAGAAAGGTGGGTAGTTCCCCTAAGGCTGGGCTTTCATTGGTTTCATGTCCTCTTTCCTGATTGTGGTTCCCAAGCTTGTCACTGGCTGTCTCTTTGATAGTTTCTTTTCCAATTATTTTTTTAATTAATTAATTTATTTTTGGCTGCGTTGGGTCTTCGTTGTTGTGCGCAGGCTTTCTCTAGTTGCGGCGAGCGGGGGCTACTCTTTGTTGCGGTGCGTGGGCTTCTCATTGCGGTGGCTTCTCTTGTTGCAGAGCACGGGCTCTAGGCGTGTGGGCTTCAGTAGTTGTGGCTCGTGGGCTCTAGAGCGCAGGCTCAGTCGTTGTGGCACACGGGCTTAGCTGCTCTGTGGCATGTGGGATCTTCCCGGACCAGGGCTCGAACCCGTGTCCTCTGCATTGGCAGGCGGATTCTTAACCACTGCGCCACAAGGGAAGCCCCTCTTTTCCATTCTTAATCAGAGGGCTCTCTCTGGAATCCTCCACTACTCACCCCCAACCTCAAAACTTGTGCTTCTAATCAGTTGTAGGTTGAGGAATCAGACTGCCGAGCTTTTAAAACCAAAGACCTTTTCCCCATAAAATCTCAACGAGTGGACTGTGAATGGGGGCCTGGGAACATTTCTCAGAGTAAACTAATCAGGTAACTGGAAGTGCCCCGCCCCATGTTTCTGGATTAAGAGATATGGGCAAAAAACGGCTGATCACAGAACCCCAGACCAGCTCTGCCCATAGTGAGTAGCTATTGAGATACTCAGGTGAGATACTCAAAGTGAACTTAATGTTTTGTGTTTGTTTGTTTTATTTTTTCATTTTTGAAAGTTCCTCAAAGTCCAGGAGCTCACTGAGGGCAGGAACAACTCTCCTTCCTGGTATCTTTCACTGTACCTGACACCTTATAGGCACCAAATCCATATTTGTTAAAATGAAAAGAATTTGTTCCTATTATGTTCCAGTATTCGAGGCACCCATATGCATTTATATAAGAATTCACTCAAAAGCATTTACAAACTTCCTACTCTATATGAAATGCTCTTTGAATGAGATTTTAAATATTTAATGACACCACCTCCCAAACCCTTGTGAGGCTATATCCACCACACACAGGGACTCACACTCACACTTTGACCTTGAGTTTTAAAAGAGGCCTTAGGGAAACTCTAAACCATGGCCAGTGTGCTCTCCATGGCATCCAGGACGGATACTGCTAGTCAATTACATCAATCATGTCACCCTTTCTTACTGAGCTCAGATTCTACCTCAAAATCCTTCTCCCTACACCCCCCTGGAAGACTCTACCAATGAAGTCTAACTGGCTTTTGAATGAATAACAGTTATTTACCATCACAGATCAAGTTTAGTGTACCAAAGCCCTTGTTTTACCAAGACTGGGGCTGACCCCAGACGTGTGAGGTCACTGGCACCGATTCTCAAACTCCCCCGGACGCAGCCCTGGCTCTCCCGGCCCCCAGCGCACCTCACCTATGACCCCCAGGTGTGTCACGTCTACGTAAAGCTGCCTGCCCCCCCAGACCACACTGCATCATGGCGCACTGGGAGATGCCAAGTCTTTCCTCGGCTGTCTCAGAAGGCGTCCAAGGAGACTTCCTCCACGACGCACAGCAAAACATTCTGAACATTCTCTCCCTTTCTCAGTTCCTCACAGGCATGGCAGCTGCCTTCCAGTTACTTTCCTCAGCCTTCTAACTCAAAAATTCTCCTCTCTCCGGCCCCCTGCCTCTGGCCGTCCCTTGTCCCTCTACCTTGCGGATATCTCCTACTCTTTCCACCAGTCACTTTATGCCTTTTTCAATGCAAATCAATCCAGCCCCTCAATTTTCCCGCTTGCCTATTACCATGATTCTGCACAAAAACGTCCAGGACTTGATGTGGCAGTCAGCATCCCACTTATGGGCAGGGGACGGGGACAGAACATGGGTATTGAAATGGTAATATTTCATTCTTTTCGCACACATATTATTACATAAGATTCAGGAATCTCAGGATGTCACCAACTTTGGGCATTCCTTCTTCCTTGCTAAAATGTCCCTTTATTTAAGAGAGGACATGAGTATTTTTGTTGGATGCCCACACAGTTCCCTGAACTCCCTTCTCTGACCCAGCCCTGTGCTGGGGCTACAGGCACAGAGGTGAATAGAGCAGGGCCCTGGCTCTGGGAGCAAACAGACTGCCTGTTTGCTCCCAGACAAGCCCAAACAGGCAAGCCCAGGGCTGGGTTCACTGCCACGGGATGGCCTGCATTGCTCCAGTAAGGCCTATTCACCTTTGAAACAGGTTAAGAGGGCACCGATGGGTATGGATCCCCCAGGGCAGTGTGAGGAAGGAGGCCTGATCATCACCTCAAGGTGGGACTCTTTGCCCATCTTTCCCCCTCCTTTGGTCATTTGGCAGCGACTTAACTGAGCACATACTGTGTAGCAGGTATCTGCCAGGTGCTGGGGACCCAGGAGCAAATAAGGCAGGCTGCTGGCCTTGAGAGGCTCATGTCCACTTTAGTCAAGCAGATGTCATCTGCTTTCCCGAATTCACCCCGCTGGGTCTGAGCAGAGACCAAGCTGCATTGCTACAGTGGTCAGGAAGGTGGGTCACTTCAGAGTCGGTGACCTGATTGGCAGAGCCAACCAGGGGTTTCCTGAGAGCACAGCCACCTGCCCATATCCATCATGCAGGTTCCATCCTCCTCTGTTTATCTCTCTGCCCATCTCCTTTGAGGATGCCCTGAGCCGCCTCTTCTCAGAGAACCAGGGCCTGTGGCAGCTTCAGCCCACGGGCTGGTCACCCAGCAGTGACCTGGCCACCTTCCCCGTGCCCTGAGCTCTGGTGCTGAGCCTGCAGCAGCCAGTGGGAGCTCTGTCTGCAGCCCTGGGCTCGTCTCTGTCTTCTGCGGTCAGGGGTCCCCTATGGGCATCGAACAGGGAAGCCCTGCAGGGGACGGGCACATAAAATGCCATCAAGATGAGCCTCACAGACGTCACGTTGAGGGAAAGAAGGCAGACACAAGTGTCCCTGTTGCGCGATTCTATTTGTATAAAGACTGCGACAGGCAAAGCTGATCAATGGTGATAAAAATCACAAGCGTGGTTATACCCTGAGGGTGGAAGGCAAGAGGCGGGCTTTCCGGGGTGCTGGAAATGTTCCGTACCTTTGTCCGTACAGTAGCTTGTGTAGATATGGAAAACATAATCCTTCTGTGCCTGCAAGATTAGTGAACTTTATATAAATTATACCGCAATTGGAAAAAACAAAAACCCGCCTTTGGGGGCATTGGCAAAGAGGTCATTGTAAATATGCACAGATAAGCTCCCTGGCGCTGCTCTGTGCCATGCTCTGCTGGGGCCAGGGCAGCAATGAAGAGGGACAGGGCGGATCCTCGCAGAGTTCAGGGACTGGCCGGGAGAGAGCCGAGTGCTTCTGGGAGAGGAGACAGGTGCGGGCCAGTCCTGGAGGGTGAGCAGCCACTGGCCTGTAAGCAGGAGCGGCAGGCTTCCTGGGCGAGGGGCGGCTGAGAGAAGCCCCGGCGAGTGGCGGGGGCCTGGAGTGTGGCATGAAGGCAAGGAGTGCAGGGAGGACAGGGAGAGCAGGGCCGGACCTCAGGGTAACACCTGTGGGTGCCTGGGTCCAGCACCACTTATCTCATCTCATTATTCAGGCCGAGACCCTCCAGGGGTCTAGAGGATGACTTATTATGATCCAATTTAGAGCCGCCAGTCTTGAAGAGCAAGTAGAGGCAGGAGCTCAGGGAAGGGCCATCTCAGACCACCCAGATCAGGCCCGCCACCTTATTTCAGCCTCCGCCTTATTTCAGTGGGCCACAGACAGGTGGCGGTGAGAGGGGGTTTCCCATGGGGCGGGCCTCAGACCTGACACCTCCCAGCACCAGGAGGGACAGCCTCAGCTGCTCCTTAAAGAGGCAGGTTACTCCTTCCTCTGAAAGCACCTTTGTCACAACCAACAAAGAATTATTCCTTGTCTCCATGTATTGTTCATTTCCTCTTTCAATAAGGCCTCATGGAACACGAATATTCCTTCCTTTCCATTCCTATTAATTGCCATGTCTCTGAGGTGAATAACAAGGCTGGGCAATCAATAGTAATGATGGAACCACTAAACACAAACAACATCTCCTCCACCATCTCTCCCCCGGCATCTATCTGCTTTATTAAGTGGCAAAGTATATTATTTAAAAAAAAATGCACTAGTAAGGGAAACAAATCTACAAATAATTATTTTAAAAAGTTAATCAGTGGTATAATTCAATTATGCAGCATGCAACGCAGAAAAGTTCTCTTAATTACAACGGAATTGAATAGAACATTCTTCAGCCTTAACCTTGTTATTTTTCAAGGTGAGCTATTACTAACTCACTTCTCGGATGGCTTTCAATAGCCTCTCTTTGCAGCAGCTGTCTGCAGGACTATTCAGAAGGGATGTGTCTCAGGCTGGATGCAGCTGGAGATGGATGGGGGATAAACAGATGACTGGAGACTGCAGGTGAAAGCAAGGCGCGTGGGCTCTGAGGCTGGACACCCCTTGCCACTGGAACAAAGCCAGTGACCTTGGGGAAAGCAACTTAGTGCCTCAGACCTGCAACTAACCTCACCGCCCCTACCTTGTGGAGTTCCATACCTGAGATCACAGGTACTGGTAGCTGACCTTACTGATGATTCTACCCACATCCTCCTGGCCCACATCTGAGTTCACCTGCAGCTCCACGACTGTTCGCTGTATGCTGATGGCCTCTTACCTCAAGAGCCTGCATCTTCCAGCTTCTCTGCCCGAGGACTTTCCCAGGGTCATATAGCTTGCTCAGCTGCTTATGAGGGGCAGTCCAGGAGAGCTGATCCCCAGAGGCAACGCTCAACCAATGAGGGACTTGTGTTGACAAACACAACTTCCCCGCCCTTAGGTGCATGTTCTTATGTTATCAGTGGCCATCGTGGTCTTCAAGGGGCTGAGGGGATTCTCAGGATGCAGGACTTTCAATGCTAACACTGGGTCAGTCTGGCAGACTGTGATGGTTCATCATCCTAATTATATGTTCGAGGGTCCCCAGGGGGGTAGAACCCGGCTGCCTGCAGCAGGAGTCTGTGCGTTTATGCTCCATTCACTGGCTTTTCTCCCTTCCATCCCATGTCCCCCACTCTTGTACCTGAGCTTTCTGGGGTCACCAGTAAACCACCTCCATCCTTGTCTCAGGGGAAGCCCAGACTGACATAGCACTCAGCTTCGAAATGGTTCTCTTCCCACTCTTTTTTTTTTTTTTTTTTTTGCGGTACGCGGGCCTCTCACTGTTGTGGCCTCTCCCGTTGCGGAGCACAGGCTCCGGACGCGCAGGCTCAGCGGCCATGGCTCACGGGCCCAGCTGCTCCGCGGCACGTGGGATCTTCCTAGACCGGGGCACGAACCTGTGTCCCGTGCATTGGCAAGCAGACTCTCAACCACTGCGCCACCAGGGAAGCCCCTCTCTTCCCACTCTTGCTCTTTGCTCCACTCCAGACACTTGCTCATACCTGGGCTGAGTGTGGGCTGGTGAGGTGACCAGGACCACAAAGGAAAGGCTGCCTGCTGGAAGTTAAGGGGAGTCCCAGAGCCTTCATATCGGGCGTGCCAAGGGGACACACATCCCACTGCATCCTCGGTGACCTGTGAATGGTTACGGTGCTGCCAGCTGGCTCATTCTCCAGACACTAGGACCAGCTTGGACATTCCCCACTATTCCTGTGCCCATGGAGCTCACCTGGGTGAGGAAGAGAGAGGAGCATTCTTTGCCCTCTGGGTGGAATAGCAAAGGCCGGCCTCTGGTTTGTATCCAGGCTTTCTCCCCAACCCACGTTAGGGCCCAGGCAGCCAAGCCTCCCTTGTCTCTGGTCTCTAGTCCCCCAGTGCTGGCCGCTGCCTCAGCATCTTTGCTCATGTGTCCCCCTGCTCACATCCTCCTGTGGCCTAACTCCTACCCTTCAAGACTAATTGTCAGCCCACAGCATCCAGGAAGCTCCCCTTGAATGATCACAGCCAGCCTGACCTCCATCTTTCCACAATTACCTGCACCACTTTGCGTGCACTCGCTGCGGCTTGCGTGACGCTCCACTGCGCCCCCTGCTGGAGGTGAGTGCCAATGCGAACACAGAGGTATGTACTGTGTGGGGCGCACAGGAGGAGTTCAGAACCTGCTGGGAGGTGATGCTCCATCATGGACATGAGTCAGACGTCTCGTAAGAGGGCTCCTGAGAAGTAAACCCTGAGACGCAGGTTCTTGTATAAGGGATTCATTAAGACATCCTCCCAGGGGAGACCTATAAGGAAGTGGGGTTGGCCGGCAGGAAAGGGAGGAAGTCAGATGAGGAGGTGATTTCAGGCGGAGTCCCACGGAGGGGTGGCTTCACTTGGATTCTGTGAGGGTCTTTGGAGGGTAAGATACCGCTCAGAATTGTCCTGACCTGAGGCAAGGGGCCTGGACTTTCATACTTCGCTAGACAGTCACTGGTTCAGGGTGCCCTTGGGGGAGATGCATGGAGCCCCAGGTACCTCCATCTCTCTATTGACAGGCAAAGCTCTATCCAGGAGGCCACAGGCCGACCTCCAAAGAAGACACTCAGATGCTGGCTACCAAGAGCTAAAGCCAAGGAAGGCCCCTGCTGCCTACTCTGGCTACCTGGGCACACAAGCCTCCACACTCTACACAAGTTGCTGACTCATAAAGGCAAGTATCTGAAACTTCCCCAGTTCTCAGCCTAAATTCTGACCCATCTGCCCTTGCTCATCTTACCCTCTGTTTTGCGATCCATGCCTGTCCTTTGTCCCCTGACCCCCAACAGCTTTGCCTCGCTCCTCAGATCTGATGAGACCCCTGTCTCACAGGCCCAGAACTCTGACTTGCCTCCTTAAGGATCAGCACACTCCCCGCTCTGAATAAGCTACTTCCGGTAGCCCTGGGAACTGTCCACGCTGCATCCCATCCCAGGACGTGGTGCAGACATGCCTGACGGATCTGCTCTGTCTCAACTTTCCCAACGTCCCGGCCATCCACGCGTCTCAGAACACGTGAACACAACTGTCTGCCTTTCTGTCCTATTACTGTGTGAAGATGAGGCCCGTGCTTGGCAATTTTACCGAGTGAGCCCTAATAGGGCCAATTTACGTGAATGATTACTCTCGAGATTGACTGAATGGACAGGGCTGGGGTACCGTCAGGTGGGCTCTGGGGAGCTGTCCCAGCCTCCAGCTGTCCCAGCAGGGTCTGTGCCTAAGTTGCCCTCAGTCAGAATTTTCATTGCTCAGGAGAAGCAGGGCCGAAGCCACCGTCTCCCTGACATTCCTTATCTAGGAAAGGAGGCTTATTAACCTGCATGACCTCTCCTTGGTGCATGTATGGTTTGTTTCTCTGTGGGGGGGGCCCAAAGGCCCCTGAGCCCCATGTGTTCAGCTCAACGTCAACCAGCAAGTGCCAGAAGGACAGAGGTCCCCGAGGTGAAGGGTACAGACCTCTCCTGCTGCCTCTGACACTGGAGCTGGGCAGGGCTGCACTGTAACCTTCGCCCAACACCTGTCACCTGAGCGCGCTGCCGGCCGCATGTCCATGGCACTGTGAGTTCAACGGTTAGACATCCTTTGAGGCTTTGTGAGCTGCTCCAGCCCCGCCGCCTTTTGGAATTAATCCAGACCCCCCCCCAAAAGTCACAGGTGCTGACAGGGAGAGAGTAAGGTGACTAGATCGTATCTACAAAACACCTTCCTAATGGAAAAGAATATGAAAAAAATGTTTGTATGTATAACTGAATCACTTTGCTGTACAGTATAAATGAACACAACACTGTAAATCAACTATACTTCTATAAAATAAAAAAAAAACCACCTTCGTACAATTAAATAGTCAGCATTTCAAGGTTTGGTCAGAGCCAGGGCTCCGACCCCATCGCCAGGAATCAGTAGAGCAGGTGCGTTATCCTGAGGAATTGCTTCCAGGGGCTTTCCGAGGAGGGCCTGGCTGGAGGTGCAGGGACACCAAGACTGAGCACCTGCTAGGAGCCGACTTTATGCCAGGCCTGGGGCTCCAACATAACAGCTCTTGTAAATCCTCACAACAGCGTGCACAGACTTTTTCCCTCTGCACTTTGATATTGTTAGCTGTACAATTTTTATAAATTTACAAAAATGTTAACCATTTTCTATGTGATATGGGAAAAATATGAATTTGGGAATCATCCTGAGGCCACATATACCTATGAGGCTTTGGTTTCCTCAGCCATAACACTGCTGTGAAGGTTAGTTGAATGAACACGAGTACAGTATCTTGCAGCATCATGGGTGACCAATACTTTTAAGGAAAAGAGGGACATGAGTATATTTTCCAACCAGTAGGAATTCAAAGATGGGGAATCTGATTTCAAAGACACAGCCGTTGTTTAGGAAGTTTGCCCTCAAAATGTGGGCTCATTCATTCCTTCACCTCAGGTGCTTTTTGTCTTCATCTGAATATGTCACACATGGCAGGGGAATGAGAGAGGCAAAGGGGACATAGGGGTGGGGTTCAAACCCCCAAAGAGCTAAGTCCATGTGTGTAACAGCTTTTCCCTCAAGGTTTTCAAATGAACCAAGACTAAAAGGAACTTTGCCAGTCACAATCTTCCTTAAACATTCTATGACTTTCCCATCTGGTGATCAACACAATGAAACGCAAAATACTGAATATTACATTTTAAATAGTCATCCCAATGATAATAATCGTATTGATTGGCTACCATGTTCTGGACACTGTGCAGACCCTTTCCCGTACAGGATCTTATTTCTTGTCACACAGCCTGTGAGGTCTTAACTGCTGACCTTATACATGTCCTATGCATATTGATTAAACTGTCACTCTGCGTCTCATATCGGAGGGGAAGAAACTGAAGCCAGCGACATTGAATAACTTTCCCGAGATCTCTCAGCTAGACTCAGAGGAGTTGGGATGTGGCTCTAGATTTAACTTGTTCAAAAAACCTCTTAAGTTTTCTTTTCCCACATCCCTCCACAGGCGTTTATGGATTGAGGTATGAGCAAAACAAAATCAGGGTAGCTGCTTTAAACACCGTGCTATTATCGTGATGAGCAGGAAAAGGAGGTTGGAGAATGCAGTTAGTTGGTTTCTGTTTGTACTTTTATTCTAGAAGTTAAGTGTTCACTTAGCTGAACCACTTGTGGTTTGAATAATCACATTTTGCCTCAGCTGGGAACCCACACACATTTGTGTGTCTGCATTACACCAGCGCACTTCATTTGAACTGCACACGCTTTCCTCCTTTTGAAATTAGTCAAGCCTAGTGAGCAGCTTCATGTACTATAAAACGGACAGATCTTTTGATGAAGTCAACAATAAGCCCGGAGGGGAGGTGGGCAGACGGAAGCACCCTGAATAACCCGCCACTTGCTCTTTCCTGCCTGGACTTAGCTGGCATTTGGGCTCCTGCCCTCTTGGGTGTCTGGGGCCCTGATGAGCAGAGGTGACCTCTGAGAGATTAGGAGATAAATGATTACAGAATGCAATGGTGCTCTAAATCCATACGACTGGGAGGCAATGATGCACCAAGACATCAGTTGTTTGGTGATCCAGTACAAAGTGATTATGCTGCTCCCCGGGAAGGAAATCACCCAGAGACGCTGGTAAAGAATTATCTGGCATGAGGATGTCAGGGAGTAATTTCTCTTAAATTATGACTTGGTTACAAGGGTGCTAAACTGAGGTCAAAGACAGGGTGAGAGGTCAAAGGCAGACATCTTACTGGGTCTGTCAGAGAGGAGTGATGTTGGGGAAGGTGCTGTATGCCCTCCCTTGGGACCTCTCTGGACCACAGGTTCCAGAATTCTGCTATCAGCCACAGCCAGGTGATAATGCATATGCTTTTCAAGTAAAGTGGAGCTCCAACCATTCTGTAGGCCATAATGAAATCATCTGGAAATGCTGTGTCCCTGTGGCACTTGCCACCTCCTGGACCAGGATTTCCAGTCATAGATCCACAGACCCACGAGGTAGACAACATGGATCCCTACATCCTAGCATCCTTGCCCCTCCTGCACCCACATAGCCTGACCTCGCAGTAGAGGATCCCGCTCTTTATGGTCCAATGCATGGATCGCTCCCACGGGGACACTGGGCTTGACAAGGAACTGACTGTGGGTCACACACGTTCTTCCGTTCTCTGATTTTGAATTCTGTCCTCACAACCAGACCGCAGGTGCATCGCAAGCAAGGACTTTGTCTCATTTTGTCACAAGGGTGGCTAACATAGAAAGTGGGTGACTGCCCTCTTCCATTCAGCCTCCTCCCTCATGCGGACACCCCCAGAAGAGTGGAGCCAGGTGCCTCCGGGCGTAAGTCCAGCTCCAGCATGAACTCTCACCCTTGACCTCCCTGAATCTCCATCTCCTCACCTGTGTCAGGAGGTCCCGAGTACTGCAGGTGAGTGAGCGAGGCAATGAATGATCAGCACCGAATAGAGACCCTGGGGTTAGTCCTCTCAGTAAATGGGAGCCATCAATCCTCACTCACTAGGATATCTAAGCAGTCCTGGTATTTACTCTTTTCCAATTTCCTTGGCATGTTCATCTGTGAAGATGCACCTCATATGTTGGGTTTGAGGCTTAAACATGCTGCTGTCTGTAAAAATGGGGCCCATTAGGGAGCATTTGCTCGAGAAACCATTCAGCATTTCCTCCCCTTTGCTTTCCATCTATCTTTACCACTGCAAACTCATCAGATCCTCACACAACCCCTCTGAGATAGGTACAATTATTATTATCGTCATTTTACAAATGAGGAAACAGAGAGGTTAAGTAACTTTCCTGGGATCACACAGCTTCTGAGTGATGGGGCTGGGATTTGAACTCAGGAGTAAGCCCCTTCTCTTAACACTACCCCAAGTTCCTTTGGGGAACACCTGGAGAAGCACCCTGGAGACTCAGGTCAGGAGCTGCATGTCACCGCTCCCGATTTCCTACAACACTTGGTTTGATTCCCCATTGGTAAAAGAATTGTGCAATGCATAGAATTTAACTCAATAATAATGAAAGCTTTTCCTTCCAGAAAGGTCTGCTGTTCAATTACCTCCATTTCTGTGAATGCAGTGCAGGCTTGGGCCACTCTGCCCCACAAGAGTGTTGATCATTAGATTCCCGTTAATTAATATGGAGTTTAATCTTCTTTGATTACAAACATTGATTGTTGCTGATCTTTCAGCCATCCCTGCCAGCGTGTATGTATCTGAGTTCCAAAACACTCAGGCACCATCATGCCAGGAGAAAGGTGAAATGAAACATTAAGCTGGGTTCATGGTCAATTTAATTAATGCAAATGTGTGGCTCTGTTCATTTGTCCCAATGATGCTTTTCTTTTCTTTTCTTTTTCTTTTTTTTTTTTTTTTTTTTTTTTTTTGCGATATGCGGGCCTCTCACTGCTGCAGCCTCTCCCATTGTGGAGCGCAGGCTCCGGACGCACAGGCTCAGCGGCCATGGCTCACGGGCTCAGCTGCTCCGCAGCATGTGGGATCTTCCCAGACCAGGGCATGAACCCGTGTCCCCTACATCGGCAGGCGGACTCTCAACCACTGCGCCACCAGGGAAGCCCCCAATGATGCTTTTCAATCAAGCTACTGGGAACGAACACCTCTTGACTTTATTTTCTATGTCCTCTTAAAAAAAATCCTTTCTGCAACAAATAAGCAAGGTAGGGCCTAAAGGACACTGTTAAGTTGTATGCAGTTCTACGACTCCATAGAAAACCTGCCTCTTGACTGAAACTCTGCAAACAAAGGTAAGGGTCTCTCAGCAAGGAGAGAGTAAGCCTGTGAATCAGCAGGACTGATGGTAGAAGGTAGGTGTGAGTGTCAGGGAGAGACAGAGAGAGATGGGGGGAGGGAAAGAGAGAGAAGAAAAGAGAGAAGCAAGAAGAGTTAGTCAATGTAAGGTTTATCCACTAACAGATTTATTAAAGATTTTCCTGGTCCATAAATCAAGAGGCAGATCTCTACCAAATATTAATATTTAACATCTGTGTAGAGCCTCCAGGGCCCAGAGCACCAGCACATACACTAAAACACACACAACAATCAAGGTAGGTGCATATTATGGTTTCCATCCTGCACATATAGACAATGAGACTCTGAGAGCTCAAGTGGGCTGCTTAAGGTTACACAACATCGAAGTCAAGACACGGGCTGTGTGCTTCTAGCCCACTGCCACCGGGACGCTGTGTATAGTTGTGCAGGTTGCACACTGCATGAGAGTGCCTGGGTGCTCCCATGGTTCACAGGCTAAGTCAACACCATGGCTGGGTAGAGACTCAGCCAGAAGATTGGGACTCTTCCTGATTTTCACAGCGAAGCTTCTGCTTGCCAAGCCACATACCCGTGGATGGCACCTGTCCAGAAGAGGTGCCATTCTCTAACATGCTCCAAAGTGCCTCGTGGAGCAGCTAGTCCAGGCTGCCCACCCCCTTGCCCATCAGATCTATCCCAGCACCTGTAACTACTATGTGCATGTGTTTC
Source organism: Mesoplodon densirostris (assembly GCF_025265405.1). Lineage (NCBI taxonomy): Eukaryota > Metazoa > Chordata > Mammalia > Artiodactyla > Ziphiidae > Mesoplodon > Mesoplodon densirostris. The sequence goes on from NC_082665.1 coordinate 146,559,669, forward strand.
TCTACATGCATTCCCTGAACTTCCTGAGGGGTGGAACTGGGGTCATCTCTGTGACCCCAATGCCCGGCATGGGGTTTCTAAACCCCATGAAAGAAAGGTTGGTTAAAGGGCTGAGGGAATAAATGCATGAAGGCACGTCCAGCGCCCCTTTCACTGCACATTCCTGGCCCAGACCTCTGCTGGGTGATCCCTCCCTCTCTGAAGACCCAGAGCCCTCAGTTCTTCCCTGTTCGGTCTCAGGTCATTGTGCAATTACTAGATAGTAAGCTACGTGAGGGCAGCCACAGGGCATGCCGGTGAACGTTTTCACCACAGAGCTCAAAGCTTGCCATCTCATATTATTTTCCTCCCCTTTCCTCTGCCTCCAAGTCACTCCCTCTTTTTATGTAGTCTGTTTCTCAAGGACAAATGATATGCGTATGTGACAGGAGATAATGGATGTCACTGTGGGTGTAATTTCATTTCAGAGAATCAATCAGAGCCCAAGAAGAGCTACCCCTTCCAGGAACCCAGCCTTCTGGGCTCTTCTACCAAAGCCTTTATCCACACTGCTCTGTCCCTATGCTGGGGCTTCTAAGCCAAACCAGAATCCTCATGCCTCCAAAGCTCCATGCAATGTGAAGTTGAGGTATCAGAAAGATGGCACAGCCCTTCCTCAGGCCAAACAACCTAGAAATCACTGAGGCTTCCCCTTGTACTTTCAAAGGCTTACCTGTGTGCTGGCCCAGGACATGGCAGACCACCTGGACTTCTGCCTGAAGGCCGCAGCACAGTGATTTTAAGCAGCTTGAACCTCAAGAATGTAGGTACGTTCCCAACTAACAAAGGATGTGTCCATGCACCTTCAGCTTCCTTAGGTAATTTTTATTGCTTGACTCTTCTGTTTCAGTGAGGTTCAGGTTTTCTCCCTGACCTACAGTGTTCCCTCAATAACCATAGGCTTTCATCTTGCTCTGAAACCCAGAAATGTGCAGCAGACCTGGGGATTGGAACCTGTGGACAGAGATGTTTAGGCCAGGGCAAAGGTATTCTACATCAGAAAACATATACAGAGAAGCAAAGTGGAGCTGGGTTTGCTACAAATCTCACTTATATAGATTTGCTCCTTAGGCTTCATTCTCCTCATCTTCCTTGTTAAGGAAGGATCTGAGGCTTCAGAAGAGCCTTGGTGCCTTGAAAGGGGGACCCAAGTGTTGTAAGGGACAGGAAGATACACAATCTCCCCCACCTACACACTCAACTTGATGCTCTGGGAGGAACCTGGTCCATCCTCCATCCTCCTAGGATTTCCCAGTTTCCAAATGTTGCAGCTCTATTCCAGGCATGTAAAACATGGGTCTCACTTGTCCCAATTCTGTCCACCTGTGCTCACGGTAGACATTGCTAATTGATCATGATGCTCTTCTGTACTGAGCCAGTTTCAACCTTGGCATTCTTTCCAACACAGTGTTCCAGACAATAACTGTGCCAATCAGAGTTGGCACATAAAAAACCCACAGTTCTCTTCATGATCTCCATAGAGCTAAAATGGAGAATAAATCATTGGTTCACATCCACATTCAGGTAGAACAACCAGTGGACCGAGGAATTGGGTCTATTTAAACTTACTGTGGAGGACGATCACTTGTTAGACCAATCAAATCCTATATGGTGACCATCAGCCCCATGCTATACTGTCAGAGCTTTAGTGCCTGGCCCAAACAAGATGGATGAAAAGAAAATTTAGCAATGGAAATCCAGACACATTTTCATTTATTCAGCCATTTCTTGAGGCAGAACAACCTACTTAAATCAAATGATGGGTTTTAGCAACCAGTATGTAAACAGAATACCAACAGATATATCTTTGAATTGTTCTCTAGTAGCTGAGAATAGGAATTGTTCTTTAGGCATGCACACGTGTGGGTGAAGCCAGGAATTTCTTACACTTAAAGTAGAAGTGCTACTTCTTGGAAGATGCTCTCTTCATTTTATAAGAACACCCAAACTACTTTACATAAATGCACTCAGATTGGTTCAAGATGGCAGAGTAGAAGGATGTGTGCTCATTCCCTCTTGCGAGAGCACCAGAATCACAACTAACTACTGAACAATCATCGACAGGAAGACACTAGAACTCACCAAAAAGATACCCCGCATCCAAAGACAAAGGAGAAGCTGCAGTGATATGGTAAGAGGGGCACAATCACAATAAAATCAAATCCCATAACTGCTGGGTGGGTGGCTCACAAACTGGAGAACAATTATACCACCTACTGGAGTGAAGGTTCTGAGCCCCACGTCAGGCTTCCCAACCTGGGGGTCTGGCAATGGGAGGAGGAATTCCCAGAGAATCAGACTTTGAAGGCTAGCGGGATTTGATTGCAGGACTTTGACAGGACTGGGGGAAACAGAGACTCCACTCTTGGAGGGCACACACATAGTAGTGTGCACAATGGGACTCAGGGGAAGGAGCAGTGACACCATAGGAGGCTGAACCAGACCTACCTGCTAGTGTTGGAGGGTCTCCTGCAGAGGCGGGGGTGGATGTGGCTCACCGCAGGGACAAGGACACTGGCAGCAGAAGTTCTGGGAAGTACTCCTCAGCATGAGCCCTCCTGGAGTCCATCATTAGCCCCACCAAAGAGCCTGTAGGCACCAGTGCTGGGTCACCTGAGGCCAAACAACCAACAGGGAGGGAACTCAGCCCCACCCATCAGCAGACAAGTGGATTAAAGTTTTACTGAGCTCTGTCCACCAGAGCAACACCCAGCTCTACCCACCAACAGTCCCTCCTATCAGGAAGCTTGCACAAGCCTCTTTAGATAACCTCATCCACCAGGGGGGAGCCAGCAGAAGCAACAATAACTACAATCCTGCAGCCTTTGGAATGAAAACCACATTCACAGAAAGATAGACAAAATGAAAAGACAGAGGACTATGTACCAGATGAAGGAACAAGATAAAACCCCAGAAAAACAACTAAATGAAGTGGAGATAGGCAACCTTCCAGAAAAAGAATTCAGAATGATGATAGTGAAGATGATCGAGGACCTTGGAAAAGGACTGGAGGCAAAGATCGAGAAGATGCAAGAAATGTTTAACAAAGACCTAGAAGAATTAAAGAACAAACACCTAGAAGAATTAAAGAACAAACAATCAGAGATGACCAATCCAAGAACTGAAATGAAAATACACTAGAAGGAATCAATAGCAGAATAACTGAGGGAGAAGAACAGATAGGTGACCTGGAAGACAGAATGGTGGAATTCACTGCCATGGAACAGAATAAAGAAAAAAGAATGAAAAGAAGTGAAGACAGCCTAAGAGACCTCTGGGACAACTTTAAATGCATCGACATTCACAGTATAGGGGTCCTGGAAGGAGAAGAGAGAGAGAAAGGACCTGAGAAAATATTTGAAGAGATTATAGTCAAAAACTTCCCTAACATGGGAAAGGAAATATCCACCCAATGTCCAGGAAGCACAGAGAGTCTCAGGCAGGATGAACGCAAGGAAAAACATGCTGAGACATATAGTAATCAAATTGACAAGAATTAAAGACAAAGAAAGATTATTAAAAGCAACAAGGGAAAAACAACAAATAACATACAAGGGAACTCCCATAAGGTTAACAGCTGATTTCTCAGCAGAAACTCTACAAGCCAGAAGGGAGTGGCAAGATATATTTAAAGTGATGAAAAGGAAGAAACTACAACCAAGATTACTCTACCTGGCAAGGATCTCATTCAGATTCAATGGAGAAATAAAAAGCTTTACAGGCAAGTAAAAGCTAAGAGAATTCAGCACAACCAAACCAGCTCTACAACAAATGCTAAAGGAACTTCTCTAAGTGGGAAACACAAAAGAAGAAAAGGACCTACAAAAATAAACCCAAAGCTCTTAAGAGAACTGTAATAGGAACATACATATTGATAATCACCTAAAATGTGAATGGATTAAATGCTCCAACCAAAAGACACAGGGTCACTGACTGGATACAAAAACAAGGCCCATATATATGCTATCTGCAAGAGACCCACTTCAGACCTAGGGACACATACAGACTGAAAGTGAGGGGATGGAAAAAGACATTACATACAAATGGAAATCAAAAGAAAGCTAGAGTAGCAATACTCATATCAGACAAAATAGACTTTGAAATAAAGACATTAGAAGAGACAAAGAAGGACACTAAATAATGATCAAGGGATCAATCCAAAAAGAAGATATAACAATTGGAAATGTCTATGCACCCAACATAGGAGCACCTCAATACGTAAGACAAATGCTAACAGCCATAAAAGGGGGAATTGACAGTAACACAGCTATAGTAGGGGACTTTAATGCCCCATTTTCACCAACGGACAGATCAACCAAAATGAAAATAAATAAGGAAACACAAACGTTAAATGACACAATAGACCAGACAGATTT